>NC_143015.1:15917148-16217148 GCF_055824585.1 Amblyomma mixtum
ATGTAATTTCAACTTCATTATCTCGGTAGATTTCCTGCAGAAAATCAATTACCTCATCACCAATACCTAAATCTTTCAATATGCTCCACAGGAGTTCCCTGTTCACGTTATCGTATGCACCGCTTATGTCCAGAAAGGCTATAAACAGAGGTTTATTTTCCGCCTTAGCTATTTCTATGCATTGGGTAAGCACGAACAGGCTATCATCTAACCGCCTACCCCTTCTGAACCCATTCTGAAGTTCTCCGAGTATCCTATTCCCTTCTACCCATGACTGCATTTTTAATTTCACCGCCTGCATTGCCAGCCTGTACATAACAGATGTTATCGTAATCGGACGGAAGGATTTTATGTTCATCTTATCTCCTTTCCCTTTATAAATCAAATTCATTTTACTCTGTCTCTAGCTGTGCGGAATTTGCTGATTTGTTATGACTGCCTCCAATGCTTTTATCAGCGCGTCCTTGCTTCTTGGGCCAAGTTCATTAATCAGCTTAATTGGAATTTCGTCTATCCCTGCGGATGTGGTTTTAGGAATATTGGCTTCCGCCTTTTCCCAGTTAAGACTAGTCAGTTCTAAGCTGTTCTCTTTTGTGCTGTCCTGTGTTGCCGCCTCACTTGGGGAGATTACCCCATTGGCGTCGCTAAAAGACGCAGCTATAAATGACGTAATGTAGTCCACAGCATCGTCTCCCTCTAAACATTTTCCCTCAGCATCTATAATCTGTTCCTGCTTTCTTTGATTTGTTTTTCCCAACCAGCTTATATGGTTCCAGAATTTTCTTGGCCCCCCTTTATTTGCCTCGCGAACTTCAGCCAGCCATTTATCAGAGGACTGCTTTATTTTAGCCTGGACTAGGACCTGAACTTGCTGTTTCTTTTGTCGATAAGATTCCCATTTTTTTCCTGTTTCCTCTACAGATAACTGCGCCCTCTTTGCTTCTCTGTGTTCCCTTGAAGCCACCCGTCGTTGTTCGATGGCCTCCTTAATTTCCATATTCCACCAGCTTCGTGGCTTCCTCTTTCCTCTCCAGCGGTTAACTCCTTTCACTTGTTTCATTTTTGTAGCGATGAGCAGTTCCAACTGATTATAATCCCAATTTTCCATGTGGCGTTTCTCAATTACTTCTTCTATATCGGCTGATATTAGCGCTATTTGTTCATCATTTAATTTTGCGTTGTCTTTTGGACTTCGTTGCATTTCTCTTTTGACTAGGGCTCCCAACTGTAGACTAATACGTTTATGATCACTTCCTAGGCTGTCCTTCCCCTCTTCGTCTATTTCCATTATTGCGAGCTTGCTATAGATGCCCTGCGACAGTAGACAGTAGTCAATAGTTGTTTGCCTGTTACGGGATTCCCACGTGATCTGTCCCTCACATTTAGTTTCTCTATTGACAATAACTAAGTTGTGCCGCTCACACATGTCTAGCATTAACTTCCCGTTACAATCTGTGTATCCATCCAGATCCTCGATGTGGCCGTTCATGTCTCCAAGCAAAATAATATCGACACCGTCTCCAATCTGCTTTATATCTACATTGAGGCACTTAACTAGATCCTTGTTTTCTTGCCTGCATTTGTCCCCGGTCCCTAAATAAACTACCCCTAGCGATGTCCTTTTGCCAGCAATTGTACCTGATACCCAGACATGTTCTTTGCAAGTTGATTTTATTCTTTGCCAATTTGTTCCTTGATGTATCAGCATACCTACTCCTCCTCCCTTCTTTTCCGTTGTTGTTCTGTTGCACCCTTCCCAGACATAGCCATCGATGAAAGGTGGATCTTCTAGATCCCTCAGATGTGTCTCGCATAGAGCGTACACACCTACTGCTTCGTCCTTTAACTGCTGTTCTATTTCTAGCCATTTCGCTCTCTTTCTACCCCCTTGCATGTTTATGTAACTGATCCTGGCGTTAAATTTCTTTTTCGTAGTTTTCTTTCTGGGCCTCCTAGTGGCCATTTTGTTGAGATCAGCCGCCATTGTTACATTTACATCGCTTCTACCTACCCCTACGCCCTGAGCCACCGTGGACCCCCTAAAAAAGCTACCGCTCGGCCTCCCAGGCGCCTGCCTATCTCTTCTCCTACCCTTCCACTGAAATGGATGCCATCTCGTCCAAAGTCTCTGCCCGAACCTGCTCTGTGCACTTCCTTGTTTATTTCTACCACCTCAAAGCCTTTCTCGAGGCCTAACTGCCTTATCTCGCGATTAAGATTCACAACGTCTTTAGCAACCTCTACATTCCTTCCTTGTACCTCCGGCACTGTACACACCACGATCTGCGCTTGCTGTGCTATCGCCCTTATACCGTCAACTCCCTCAGCTAATGTTTTCCCTACTTGTGCGGCGTTACCATTCAGGACATCATTTAGCCCCGCCGCTACCACTACCAAGTTACGCCTTGCAGCTTTCTCGGAAAGTTCACTTTTAGTCGCTCTCAGGACATCGTCCATTGTCTTTCCTGGAAACACCCCGACTGCTACCCGCCTATCACCCTTCACCCGGTCCAGAATAGCTCTTTTGCAGCGCCCCATGTTTGAGTCACCAGCGATAAGCACTAGGGTACTCTGCCACTCCCTCCTAACTTCCGGATCTTGCTGCCTCTTATCAGTGACTGTGACGTCATTTCCTGGAAATAGCTCGGACCCCTTCTCAGTACCGCCTCTCGAATTCCCAGCTGCCACCTGTGCGTAGCTGTTCCTGCCTGAACATGTCTGACCTACTGGCCCCTCGCTGTCCATGCCTGCGAAAGCAAGCGCGACCTCTTCTGCTTTTGTTGCACTGCGGGCTCTGAAGGTGAGGTCGTTAACTATGTTGCTGTTGTGAACTACCGCGACCGTGTACCGTCCCCAGTGGTGACGGCCGGAGGCGTCCACGTAGTATACACCTGTTTTGTTGCCATAATATCTGGCTAGGGCTTCCACTCGCGCCAGGCGGCGACCATTATGGTATTCGTGTTTCATGTTGGGTGGAAGAGGTCACACATGGAGGGCGCGTCTCTACAGTTCTGGAATGTGAAACCTGTCTTCCATGAGTGGTGTGTTGGAAATGGAGTCGAGCAAAAAGGCTGCGATCCGACTCGGTTCGCGACAGGCGCGTATACTGGCGAAAGTACATATAAACAGCGCTAAACGACAGGACTAGAAGAGGAGAAGACAAACACGGCGCTGAACTTAAGTTCAGCGCCGTAAGGTAAGTTCAGCACCGTGTTTGTCTTCTCCTCTTCTAGTCCTGACGTTTAGCGCTGTTTATATGTACTTTCGCCATAGAACACCAACTCGCCCAATCTAGCGTATACTGGTTTGTAAGGTGCGCCTCCCATAGCTGCCGGAAAGTATTCTGCTCCCCAAGGGCCATAAGCCCGCTGTTTGAAGTAGTGAAGAGGAGGTCAAGGGCAAGCTTAATAAATTTGCGAAGGATGACCTCTTGGACTACGTCGACAGAGGAGACTCCTGGGGATACGATCAAAGAGAGAACGTCACTGAACATTCCCTTAGAACCACAGGAAAAACAATACGTACAAAAACGTTTTTCATCCTTCCTTCTCTCCGTCGCTGTGCATCTGAGCCGCACCAAAATGGAGTGATTGAAAAGGAGAGAGAAATGTGCGGCATAGTGAAAAGCTCCACAAAAGGCCCCAGGTTTTTTGCCTTAGCAGTGCAATTTAAGGATGACCAGCTAGTCGGAATAGTAGCGGAGCCCTCCATTACGAACGGCTTTCCCTTTTAGGACGGAAAGCTTTATTTAGCATCATTACAAGAAAAGCCGGCGGCGCGATTAGTGTTTTAGAATGTATAATCGCAGATGGTACAAAAAATCCCAGTGATTACAATCTCATCTATTCAACAATTTTTATTTCCATGAGAAAAGACGCTGCTCTCCGCGCCCCGGCACGCAAATTTGAAAGACGGGATGCTGCGCGCCCGTGGTTAGAGGCTGCCAGGCAATTGATTGGTAGCGGCCTCTCACGTCAGATGGATGGTGGTGCGCTGGGTTCAGGTTCCGGCCTTCTTAGCAGGGTCTCCCAGGCTTCTCTACTATCAACATTCTTGCCCGCCCCGGGAGGATTTGTGCACTCGCGAGAGGGACCCTCGACCACCCGCGGCAAAAAACTGCAGTGTCGTCATCAAGTGCCCATAGGACGCACACCGCAAGCAAAGCGAGCGAAATTTTGACAGTTATATAAATTTATATGACTTATATTAAACCACCGCACCCTGACTTACCCCACTGCTGCAGCACGGTAAAATCTTAGACGCCTTAGAGAAATGCGGAATTGGAGGACGCCTACATCTATGGATTGGAAGTTATCTGAGAAATCACGCAGTTTACATGGCGACTGACGAAGGTGACGCAACAGATCATCTTGTCACGCGTGGTGTCCATCAGGGAGGAGTGGTTAGTCCAACATTCTTTAGTCTCGTACTAATCGACCTATTCAAACAACTACCAAACACAGTTTCCGTACTCGCGTACGCAGACGACATCTGCATACGGGCATCAAGTGTTACGCGTCCCCAATTGCAAGCGAGATTGCAGCGTTTTTTTTCTATGGTGTCTACCTACTCTCGTCTTCAGGGACTTGAGCTATCGCGAACTAAAAGCTTTTAACAACCTTTTACACGAAAGTTGATGACGTGTTACCCTTTACGTCTCTTTGTTGAGAAAAAAAAGTGGACAGTTTACAAGCAGTATAGGGTTTCTAACTGACAAATCCGGGAGTCCATCTCCGCGATCGTCGCCTGAAGAGTGCGCCTGTTCTTTTGGGGACAGCACTGACTGCCCTGCGAACATTGGAAAGGGCTCAGGCTCTGGCTTTAATGGTGTCCTTCGTATTACCAAGCAAGGCTTCGACATGGGACCCATGTTATGAGGCCAACCCACGCCTGACTAGCCCTTGCTTATTTCCGACAGGAGCCAGTACAGGCGCGCCTGTGGCACCTCACCAGGTATGACCACCACCCCGGACCAATATTATGAGTGCGCGTCCAGACACAGACTATTCGAAAGCCACATGGAAAGCAAATAAATTTGATTCCTGAAAATTACATGCTCCGCGAGGTTGGGAAGGTGCACCTGTGTATAATTCCAGCTCTCAACGTGCGTGTCATACCCGTAGGAATTCAAAAAAAGTCGCACATCGTGCCAGCGGGACTAAAGCAATCGATATCTCCTCCATGTATGGTGACTCAGAAAATGTTTTTGTCGATGGTACAGTGATGAACACCTCTTTGCAGCAGTGGTGATTGGGCCTGGCAGCGCCCTCAGCCACCGATTCAGGCTCATGCATAGAGCATCATCCACGGCTACCAAATTGGCAGTTATAAGAGAGGCCATTCACTATATTTGTCAACAGACCGCCAATAACCGAACTATATTATACGACTCAAGACCCGCATTGCAGATCACAATAACACGCATGTAACCAGGGACTGCGAGCAGCTAATAGGATAAAATTGTACTTGCTGAGGCATTCCAGTGCGGCCACACTAACAGGCTTCAGTGGATAGCCAGCCATTGCGGTATAGAGGGAAATGAGAGCGCTGCTATGGCAGCTAAGCTGGCTCATACTGATCGGACTTCCAGCCAAGTCTCATTCTCAATAAGTGACGCAGCAGCCTTATTGACTCATTCATTGCAGGCTGCCATGCAACTGGATTGGAACGATGTAAACCACAAGCAGGACCAATTCTCTTGCCTTGATTGTTCTCGCTTTCACCTACAGTGGACGCTATAAGACGTGAAAGAACTCTGCTCCATTGATTTCGGTTCGGTGTAGTGTATACTAAAAAGTTCAGGGGGCACTTTGGCACACTAAACTGCTTCAAGGCGGAAGCCTTTCCTGGAGCACTGTTAGGCATTGACTGAGAGACTGTTTGTTATTGACTAATGTTTTATTTGGCTGTATACTTTAACTGCGCATTAAAACTACAGACTTTCAGAGGCGCGTTTCACTTCTCCCCTAATGCGTCTCTTTATCTGCTTCTTCGACTTCGGCTGTATCCACGACGTCCTCAAAGTTTAGGTCGGGGGAGATTTCCGCAGATGGCTCATGCCCGGTGAATTCTTTATGTTTGATCGGGTCTACGTCGACTACTACCGCCTTGTGGTCACTGAAGTGGAGTGATATGTAGTCTAGATCTTTGACGCTGGGGTGGGTTCTGAAGACCAAAAACCCAGCAGCTTCCGTACTTGATGGTAGCTTTGTCCCGTGGAGTAGACAAGTGTAGACCCAGAGATTTCTGCATTCCATCTAGGAAGTCTTGATGCGTTCTGGCATCCTGGTTGAAGTCTCCTACCACTATCATTGGGCCAAACTTGAACCATCTTGGTAGCACTCGTCCCATGAATTCATGGCCAGCCCGTTGGGATATGTGAGGTGACAAGTAGACGCACAACACGTTAAGTCCACTTTCGAGCTTGACACCGCACACTTCCCCCACATCAAAGTGCAAGTCGTCAAACTGTAGCGGTGTTAGGTTGACGTCTGGGTGCGCGTAAATGGCAACTCCCGCTGCTTGGTTGGAAGCACGACTTGCTCCTGTAACGTAGTGAAAGCCTTTGATCTCAACTGGTGCCACCAAGGGATTCATCCATGTTTCAGTTAGAGAGAGAACCTTGCACCGAGCCAAGACATGGTCATGTGCGACGTCTTGACCGTGTAGCGGCAGTGAACGTACATTTACACAAGCTAGTGGAAGCTGTGATGCTTCCATGATCGCATTGCACCGCTGGGTGATTGTAGTCAAGCGATGCTCGTTTAGACGCCTGAACTCGTCCCTGAGGCTGCGGTTTGGGTTGCTAGTCAAGCCGTGGCGGAACTTGGCCGTGCTTGTCGGCAAATTTGTTTTTGAGGAAAGGAAATGAATCTGTCTCGCATATCTCGGTGGACACCTGAAACTCACCGGAAGAAGGGGGGGACATGAGAGTGAACGAAGACACCGTATTCAATACACGCGGCTTTGAAAATGGTTTTTTGAGGAAGGGAAATGTATCTGTCTCGCATATATCGGTGGACACCTGAACCTCATCGGAAGGAGGGAGGGACATGAGAGTGAACGAAGACACCGTATTCAGTACACGCGCCTTTGAAAATGGTTTTTTGAGGAAAGGAAATGAATCTGTCTCGCATATCTCGGTGGACACCTGAACCTCACCGGAAGAAGGGAGGGACATTAGAGTGAACGAAGACACCGTATTCAGTACACGCGCCTTTGAAAATGGTTTTTTGAGGAAAGGAAATGTATCTGTCTCTCATATCTCGGTGTACACCTAACCCTCGCCGTAACGGGAAGGTTAAGCTCCTTTGGCTTCCCCGCTATATGGAACACCGGAGGATTGTGGAAGCATTAGAGCCTTATGGCACGGTTCAGTCTGTGGAGCGTGAAAAGTGGCGGTGCCCCGGGATGGAGCATATGGAAACGTCGAACCGTGAAATCTCCCTCACACTCAAGGATGGAGTGTCAGCAAGCACAATCCCACACACACTTAATGTTTATGGAGTGCAGGCATTAGTCCTTATCCCAGGGAGACCTCCACTGTGCCTCCGATGCAGCCGGGTTGGGCATGTACGGCGCCAGTGTCGCACGCCTCGGTGCACCCAGTGCCGACGCTTTGGCCATAATGCGGAGAACTGTGTCTTGAGTTACGCTGACAGGCTGCGTCAAGGCCAGTGGTCACGGGAAGATGACGTGGCATTAGAACACATCATGGATGTGTCTGAGGTTGTCGACGCGACCGGAGAACTAAGTCGTGAGCATCGAATAGATGGGGAACAGAAGACTTCAACACCTCAAATCAACACAGAATCTGAAGCGACTGGCCATCTAGCATCCGCGCCTCCAGAACGAAAACCACCGGACCCGGGCCCCCCCGTGAGTGCTACAGAGACTGCTGTGCTTGCTGCACAGGAACACCTCGTCGCCACAGGTCAACGTCCGGATATGCCTCCTGTGGAGTCAGACGAGGCAATACAGCCAGTGAATGCTCGCCGATCCTCCTCTGTTGCTGATTCTGTTTCGTCGTTGGAGGGTAACGGTGAGCCGTGTGTGGCGTCGATCTCTGGCGTGTCCGGTTCTCTGTCGGCTGTCAGTGTGGCAGCGAGTGATGTGCTCCCCTCGGGTTCGTGGGCCGAGGCCTTGGCTGTCTCAGAGGAAGACATGGACAGCACCGCACCTTTGAAACGTCCAGCAGCTGACGAGGTGTGTATCGATGGCGCTGACCACAAGGCACAATGTGTAGAGGCCACGGGAAGGGTGGCGTTAAAGAGGAGGGCGATGTCTGCCCGAGAGGCCGCCAATTTGGAGGCGGGCCACCCCATTCCAGGGGATGGCGTTTGTTAAGACTGGCACCAAAATGGCGAGCGTCGCAGCATATCAAGTCGCTACCCTTAAGGTTAGGGGTATGCGTAATCGTAGGAGGCAACAGCAGGTACGGCATCTCTTAAAGAAATGGAGTGTGTGTGTGGCCGCTATCCAGGAAACAAAGTTGTCCTCTGATGAAGAGACAGCAGCTGCTCTCGAGCCTTTTTTGTCGGAATACAATATTATTGTTAGCCACGCGAGAGGCTTATCAGGAGGTTGTATGCTATTCCTGGCGAACACGCTAGAGATGACAGCCTTGTCTTATTGCATAGATGACGAGGGGCGACTTATATGCTGTGATCTCACAATTTCAGGTGTACAGTGGCGGATTATTTGTGTTTACGCCCCCACAAAGCAGCGCGAGAGAAGGCTCTTCTTTCTGTCATTAGTTGAACATTTGTGCACGGACCGCAAAATTATATTGTTGGGAGATTTTAATTGCGTTTGTAGGGATGAGGACCGATCAGTGGTATGTAAGAGATACGACCCTAGTGCTGCATTACTTACCGACTTGGTTTCTGAATATAGTCTTGTGGATGTGGCACAGGAAAAAGGCGACTGTATACATTTCACTCATTTTCAGTTTTCCTCTAATGCTCGCCTTGACAGAATTTACGTTTCTGTAGACGCGTTAGCAAGTGTGTTTGGCTACTGGGTGCGCCCCATCTTCTTCAGTGACCACTGTATGGTGTCTCTTCAGATAGGGAGGTACACTCGGCATGTACTTCACCCTCGATGGGAGTTGTGGAAGATGAATAACTGTCTGCTCTCAGACGAAATCTTTCAGCGTGCTGTACCTACTTGTTTGAAGGACGTATGGTCACGCCGTGATCTGTCCGTTTTTCAAAAGTGGGATTTGTTTAAACAGGAGATCAAAAACTTGGCAATTGAGGCCTCAGCAAGAATCGCTTTCCTGAAGAGACACCACCTTCGTGAGTTTGAGCGCACCCTAACGGAGCTACATGAGCTAGAGAGGGTAAACCCGGGTGCCTATCTCGAAGAGATTAATAACGTAAAAGCAGAGCTTCAACAATTTGCGACAGAAAGATATAAGGGGGCCTTGATACGATCTCGGTCCCGAAGGTTTCTTGATGAGCAACCTTCTCGTCGGGCCCTGAGTGATGAAAGAGAGAATGCTCTTGCGAAGGAAATATTGGAAATTCAGTATGGTGATTGCACATACAGCGATGCGCCTGGTATTCTTGCTGCTTTCTTCGACTATTATCGAAAGCTGTTTGGTAGTTGCGATGATCCAAATCAGGGTTTCGATTACAGTTCCTTACTCGGAAACTTCCCTCGACTAGACGATGAGAAGTGTGCTATAGTGAAGGGATCTATCACTTTGGATGAAATTCAATCAGCCATTTCTGCCCTGCAGAGCCAGAAATCTCCTGGGCCAGATGGTATTACTAGCGAATTCTATAAACCTTTTTCGCCTTGCCTAGTGCCTGTTTTGATGGAAGTTTTCCAAGCATCTTATGATGTGGGTGTCCTGCCTCCCACTTTCTATTCTGGGCACACAATATTAATTCCCAAAAGCAAAGATACTAATCGGTTGAAAACTGTTGAGGGATATCGTCCAATTTCCCTCTGCAATGTTGATTACAAAATTTTTGCCAAGGTTCTTAGCAGTCGTCTGCAGCTCGTCATTATGGACTTGATAGGTTCGCATCAGGTCTGTGGTATTAGAGGCCGTAGTATTCAAACACATATCCATATTGCACGTTCAGTATTAGAGACAATATCAGATGAGACAGGCCAAGTTGGTTGATTCAAATTGACTTGGCGAAGGCTTTTGATAAAGTTCGGCACGATTTCTTGTTCGAGGTCTTGGAGTATGCAAATATTGGTGACGTCTTGCTCAAAGGCATAAGGCTGTGCTATAAGAACTCCTATACAAGGGTTATTGTTAATCAGGAGCTAACGAAACCAATACCACTAGAAGCATCTGTTCGTCAAGGATGTCCACTGTCTCCATTGTTGTTTGCCCTATATCTGGAACCCCTCTGCCTCAGTATAATTAACAGCGTAGCTATCCGCGGTTTCTCTCTGGCTCAATGTGAAGTTAAAGTTTTAGCCTATGCTGACGATGCCGCCCTCTTTTGTTCTGACAAAAAGAGTGTACTTGAGGCTCTAAACTTGACTAAACAGTTCTGTGATGTATCAGGCGCGGCTCTTAATTTAGAGAAATCCAAAGGCTTTTGGTTGGGTTATTGGGGAACTAGGCCAAGCCAGTTCGGTGGCATATGCTGAAACAGTAGCCCTCTTGAGTACCTAGGCGTTCCGCTGCACCAAGTTCGCAACAGTACAGCCTACTGGGATTCACAAATTGTAACTCTACGGCGGCAAACACAGGCTTGGATGGGTAGGGAACTCTCAGTGTTTGCGAGGGCACAGGTCTGTAACATATTTTTGTTTGCAAAGCTCGCGTATGTCCTTCAAGTCCGGCATTGTGCGAGGAGGAAGGTGCAAGCAATACACAGAATATTTTCAACATTCGTTTGGCGCTCTCAATGGGAGCCCATGAGGCGTGACAACTTGTTCCTTCCCTTAGAGGGTGGTGGAGTGGGTCTTGTTCACCTGTTCGTGCATCAACTTGTTTCCCGTTTTTTCTTTTTAAAATCGGCAAACCACCCGTTTCTGGTAGCTGTGCTCATTAGGCGGCTTAGTTTTCATTTGCCTTACTTATTCGCACCGACTGTGCAGGCTCGTGAGGGGACTTTGTGGGGATTCCTCAAGGAGGTTGCTGACACTTTCAATTTCCTCACTGTGCGCTTCTCTTTAGATTACCTGTATAGCCTCTCGAGAAAACAGATGACCCAGGCTCTCACTGAGTCTTTGTTCCCTACACCATTGTATCGGCAGCCTTATCTGGGGTCTTTGGACATCAGTGTTCTAAAGCGTGTTAGGCGGATGTGCATTCAGGCAGCCGCTAAAACGTTCTTTTTCAAACTACACACAGCGACGCTGCCTGTCAAGACATTTCTTAATGACAAGGGGATGTTTGTACCTTGGAATATGAATTGCCGTCTGTGTAACGTGCCTGAGACAATTGATCATTGTTTTATCCTGTGCCGTGATGCCATGTTTTTTTGGGACATACTACAACGAACTCTCAAGAAGGACATTGAAATTGCACCGTACACTATTAGATTTCTGCCTGTTGACAAAAACTCTGTTGTGCCTTATGATCTGTTTATGTTGATGGGACTATTCAGTCTTTGGAAAAGCCGTATGATGGACAGACATGCCGAGCCACCAAGATCGTCCAAATCTGTGTTTCGTGAACAGTGTGCTTTGGTGAGGAGTGTATATGCTGCACGCGAAGAACCTCCAAGCTGGCTGCCGTGTCTAGATGCATGTGTGTGCCTCCCTGGATTTTGATGTTTTGATGGGGATGCAGTGTTGAGTTAGGGCAATGGCGGGCTCCTATTAAGCAGCCCGGCAACTTGAGACGCGATCCAGTCTGATTGAAGTTTTCCTCCTTTCTACGGATGTTCTTCCATGCAATAAAGAAAAAAAAAGAGCTGGCATGGCGAAGTGGTAGCGTGCTCGTCTCGCACTCCGGAGACCGGGGTTCGATTCTCAAGCTCGGAAAATTTCCTGCTCTGTTTTATTTGTTTATCTGGTCTGACTAGAAAGGCTAATTGGTTAAGTAAGTCCCACTAACTTGGAGCATCACTATACGATCCCTTTAATTGGTTGCATGGTTAGTAGCCAAAGTGCAATTGGCCCCCTTTGAAATTCGCGCACTGTGACGTCACGACCGTTTCGACCAACTGAAAAGCGTGACATTTTCTGTCGACAACTTCTGCTTACAACGATGAGGCATTAAAGGCTTCCGCCTTAAAAGCTACCTTCACAAGAATGGAGTGGAAGCTAGCCCGAATTGCTTGAATTGCTGCCATTCAGAGACAAGACATCACATTACTTTCGAGTGTCCTTCGTAAAGTGATGAGAGAAATACTTTGGAATATAGAAGATAGTTGGAAGATAGTTGAAGATAGTGGAAGATAGTTGCACGGATGCCCAATCTCTAACCGAATCTATCTGCCGGCTGGTGTGCAGGGAATGCTCTTTTCAGGTTTTTTTTTCTGTGAAATAGGCCTACATTCCCGTCTGTGAAGCATGCATGTGCTGGTCTATGCGTGTATATACAGGGTGTAAAGTGCGGACCACAATGTGCATACACGTTTGTGCCGGGAGGTTTGTTTGTGTACTTTCAGCAGTGAGCGCTCTGAGTGCACAGCCGTTAGTGACGTTATTTGAGAATGTGCAGAGCCCTCCTCTGTGTGTGTGTGTGTGCGCGCGCGCGCGCGTGTGTGTGTGCGTGTGTGTGTGTGTGTGTGCGTGCGTGTGTGTGTGTGTGTGTGTGTGTGTGTGTGTGCGCGCGTGTGTGTGTGTGTGTGTGTGTGTGTGTGTGTGCGTGCGCGCGCGCGCGCGTGTGTGTGTGTGAGAGAGAGAGAGAGGAAGGCATATGCTGCATGAGGATGACAAGCGCTCCATGTGCGGCATGTCGTCTCGCCAGATGAGTGCCGTACAGTGTGTGCGTAGTCTCCTGTAACTCAGACTAGTCTCCAGGCAATTCATTGTATTATGAGATCATCACCCTCCACTCGCACGCTCACTCTCCTTTTACTTACCCTTTCTCCTTCCCCAGTGTGGAGTGGCAGGCCAGGGTCACTTTATCGCCGGCCGACCTGTCCACCTTTTCTTTCAGTAAATTAATTTTTTTTCTCTCTCTCTCTCACTGTTGTGTCAGTATTCGCGGCTACATTCGTACGAAATGTGAGCAAGCGTTCGTCGAACATCGTGCCGGGTGGGTGGTGTCTAAGGATTTCTCTTTGCATATAGCTTACATGTTCTAGTCAAGCTGGAGGTTAGTTTGCGACAGGGATTAAAACCGAGAACAAAAGCACCTTCAATTGTATGCTTCTGAGACATTAAGTCTGCTTTCAAGGCCCCGTTGAGGTGTCCACCAAGATGTAAGACAGTTTCTGCGCTGTTTCGATTCGTCAAAACCAATTTTCGTATTAAAATTGTGACGCAACCGTTCCTGGTACACCATTGCGGGGGGCGTCATACGATCTCTCGTTGCATATAGCGTACGCTTCTCATTCAGTCAGTAGTGGTGGTGGTGAAAACTTTATTTACCGAAGGACAAAAAGAAAAGACAATCATGATGCCGCCGCTATGGCCTTCCGGCTACTGGTCGTGGCCTCCATGTCATGCCTGGCGGTGAATTCCGCTGCCCAAGTCGTAAGCCGCAGCTGAACATACGGATCCGGGCTGGCCAAAGCAGCCTCCCACGGCTGCGGACGGTTTAGGCGCCAGGAGGCGGGGCGAGAAAACGCCGGACATGAATAAAGAATGTGAGTGACTTGGGGATGGCTGCAGAGCGTGCATTCGAGTGAGGAGGCACCGGGGTGAGTTAGGGCAAAACCGGCGGGAGAGAGAAAGTGTGTGCCTGTAAATGGCGCCACGTGCTTTGCTCGATCTTAGACTTGACTTGGACCTGTGAGGGGGAGGGAGGGATAGGCGGGAGTCGTGGGGATGAATGGTGATGTAATGGAAGAATAGAAGGGAGTCAAGCGTGTCACTCCCAGAGAGGAAGGTGGCAGCTCGGTCTGTCATCACGCGAGCCATGGAATTTACCGCCTCTTTTCAGGGTTCTCCGCGTGAGCTAGAACCCAGAGGAGTTGGATAGGACAGGAAGGGGTGGAGGAGTGCTCAAGGATGCTGAGCGCAGATGAAAAGATTAGACCCTTTGCAAAGTTGCTCACTACGGTCTTGGAATCGCTTAATACGAAACAGGCAGGGCTGGCAGCAATAGCGAGGGCAATGGCTGCTTCTTCTGCGACAGTGGAGGTGAGAGCAGGGAAAGTGGCGACGGAGAGGGGGAAGTTGTACGGAGGCGGTGGCCAGGGTACAAGCAGGGTGGGAAAATTATGGTGCCGCATCAATATACACAGCATCGGACTCTGTGCCGTACTGGCGACAGAGGGTGGAGGCGCGAGCAGAGCGGCAGGCGCTGTGATTCTCAGGTTACATTTTCTTGGGAAGGAAGTTGAGAGTAAGCATGCACAAGATAGAGGAGAGTAAGGGGTGGGTGACACAGTCAGTGGACGTAGGGGTAAAGCGGTTGGGAAGAGAGAAGGGCTCTGTCATGGGCCTCCGCAAGTTCTGAAAGAGTATTGTGAAGGCCCACCGACAGCAGACCAGAAGTGGGGGTGGAGATGGGGAGTGCGAGAGCCGACTTGTAGGCTTGGCGGATGAGGCAGTTCAGCTTGTTTCCCTCGGCACGAGAGAGAAAGAGATAGGGGAGGAAGTGGACAAGGCGGCTTGCGCATACCCTAGAGCCTGTTAGCGACACGGCGGATAAGTCGGACAGTCTGGTGGACGGCGGTATAAGGCGGGAATTGAGGGTAGTGTGTTTGCCGTTGATTTGGAGAAGTAGACAGAGAATACGAAGGCAGGAGACAGATGAAGGGATGGATGCACGTCGATAGTGACGCTTAGGGCGGGGGACTAGGTAGGACAGGCGCGCTAACTATTTCGATCGCGGTCGGGATGGCCACAAAGTGAAGCAAGTGCAGCTTAAGGCTACCCCCTCTTTTCGCTTTCCATAATAACAGAATGCGAGAAATCTGTGTACGTGAAGGTTTCACTCCTAGAGTGCTGCTTGCTGTCTTCAGCAATGTTGAGACCACCGCACAAACATTAAATAATGTGAACATAACACATCAAACATCACATTGTCATAAGCCATACAGATACAAAAATGTTTCTTTAACATGTGCTATGTGCTCAAAAACATGTGCTCAGAAACGGACTCTGTAGTCGTGGTTTTGCGTGCGCAAAACTTCTTCGGGGTATTTATATGTACTGCAATGAAAACGAAGCACTGTAGCTGCTATCACTTTTCCTAGGCTATCAGACTGCTTTCTAATACGAACAACAAAATGGTAGTTTAGTGCCATAGCACACCGGTTGATCTGTCTCGTTCACAGCGTTATATATGTTCCCTTTACTTGCTAACTAGCTGCACAAGAAAAGAGCGACCGGCGACAAAATACTGCAAGTCCGCCAAGGTTAACACAAGCTGTGCTAGGGACACTTCTTTTATGCAAATATATTTCGCCGAGCAAACACTAACGCAAAAAACCTAGACTGCGAATTAGAAGCTCATTTTGTAAAAGCTGCTTGACTCGTCCTTAATATCATTATAACGCTTGCTGTGTAATTGCGTGATGCCGACTTCTACATGTGCTCTTCGCATAATCTTGAAAATAGAAATGTCTTCTTCGGAAAGCTGATTCAAGCCGCATTTCCATCCTCGATAATATCAGCTACGGACTCTACCAGCCAGCCTTCTGCACTTCCGGCTGCCGACAATTCTCCTTGGAAAACGTTCTTTCCTATTTTTATTTCTTTTTCAGTGACACAAAGGCAGTCGGATTTCAAAGTGATCAATTCATTAGTAATATTACCTTCAAACAAATATTATAAAGAGTCCCCAACGGATTACGTTGCATGACGTTTGAATAGTTTGCTGTGAACATTGCACTTTTGTGCGGTATTTGGAAGTGATGATATTCCTGCTTTCAAATCGCACCCAACACTGAAACATCCGCGCTGCCAGCAGTACTTGTAAGTGGAAATAAAATATTCAGCACGCCTTTTAGCGGTTAGCCAATGCTTTTAGTGCGGCGTAGCATGCGTCAGTGTCCGCTACTTTTTAGCTCGAGTAACGTTGCTTCATACATCTTCTCAAGTTTCATATCTCATTTCTAGTCTTGACTTGACGATGTACTCGACCGCATATCTGCAGACGCCGATCTGAGAAAGTGCACATCTGTATGAGGTGTTCCCCTCCCAGGGCCGCACACGATAGGGCGCAGCCCACGAGGTATATGGCGTAGTACAACTGAAATTGCTCGCTTCCCTCGTTGTAGGCCACGCTGAAATGGCCGCTTGCTATTCGCTGACGGTAGTGGGCAGTGAGGCCATGCTCCGCAACGGACAGCAGAAGTCGCCGGTGTTGGTACCTGCATCAGAAATGACGCTCTGGTCATTCTATAATTCAACAGGCAAGCAATTCCTCCATCCTTACGCTAATGATAGGTGGGCACTTTATTTTTTCAGAGGGAAGAATTAAAAGACCTCACGACAGGGAGGAATAAAGGACTATTGCATGATGCTCAGTAAAATAATGAAAGATCGCAGTGTACACGTATGCATGACGCTCCCTATTTGATGACCTCAATAATGAAAGTGCTTCAGCAGCCGTCGCTAAATCTCGCTTTGCACGCTGGTGACCGTGCTTATTTTTTACAATTTGTGGCGTTGATGAATTAAAAGTCAGTAGCGCAAAAATTTTATACCTAAAAGATATGTTGATTTGTTGTGTGTTTATGTTTTGCTGGGTTTTATGACATATAGGCAACTAAGTCCATCATGCGCCAAACTCAAGGTTTAGGAGAAGTTTCCTGCAGAGTTCTTTAGAAATGTGATTATTCATCGGTGGCGCAGTTCCTAAAATTTTAGTACTACCTAGTGATGACAAACGAAAGATACTTAAGAAATGCCTGCAAAGAAGGGCTTTCAAGGGGGTCGGGAAACCACAGCAGCGATCCTTGGCTGGGCGAGGATCTCGAGGCTCCCAACGGAAATAAAAAACCTCAGCCTTCTTCTCAGGAGTGAGAAAATTGCTGAGGTATATGAAAGAATGGAGCGAAGCTTTTGGTAGAAATTTAGAGTTTGCACAGAAAACATGCTTCTCTTAAAAAGGTTGAAACACAAGACGTGTCAACAATTGTACTTTTCCCCAAGAGCAGGATTGGGTTTAAAGGGATGTGTTCATTATAAAACTGATTAAACTATTTTTTCCTAAGTTTCTTATCTTTAGTGCACGAGTTAAAAATGTGATTACTGTTAGTTCTTATCCGCGTTTTTCACAAACAGGTTTGTGTTCTATTTTCAATACAAAGTTGCGTGTAAGGTGTGTGTGGCCTACATGGAGACGACATAAAATAACTTCAATGAAACGCTCCTGGTGCAAACATGACTTGTATTCACCTAGAACTGGCTCTACAAAGTGGTGTTTGATGTTACTTCTTTTTTCCGAGCCAAATGGCATTTTTTTCTTACTTTCCGATGTACTAAGGTCATGCAGTCCATAGAAGGTAGATTTACTTTTTTTTCTCTGCTTGACGCCAGATTGAGCAGCACACAAGCCTGCTCTCTCACTGCCTTTAATTCCAACATGACTCGGTGCCCAGCAGAGCTTTTAGATTTCTCCTTGCGTTACTGCTCTTGTTAAGCTGTTTATGGTGACACCAAACAGCGGGCAGATTGGATTTCTAGAAAGAATAACTGTAAGTTCGCTTAGCGAATTTGTGTAATTAAGGCTGTTTGTGTGGTTATCATTTAATATTTTTTTACGCCCACTGAGCTTGCGTCACATTCCCAAGCGAAGATGGATATACTCTGCGGAAGTCGTGCTATTTCCTCCCGTTCCCTCGGACCACTGCGCTTCCGATGTAAACATTTGTTTTCGAGCCATCTGTATAAACGTGCGCAAATCACAGGTATTTTTCTTCGAGTGCAAGGAATTTCTGTATGATATGTTCGTGTAGAGTTTTTTTTTATTGTCTGTTTAAGAGTGGCATCACATATTGCAGGAAAATGGTACCATGGAGGTAGTGGATCTCGCTTTTGTGCAACACCAGGTAATGTGTGGAGTGCGTAGAGATCCTTGCACATATCTTGAAATCGCTAGAGTAGTGGCCTGGTAGCTTGCGGTTTATTCTTGAATAATAATCTGGAAGGACACTTTGTTTTTTGGTAAAGACCTCACTTTAAGGATATATGCACAAGTCATAGCTGTTCCTCTAGCTTCAAGAGGTTCGTTTCTTTCAGCACAGAGGCTGACTATGGGAGATGTTCTGCATGCGCCGCACGAGAGGCGGAGGCCTGAGGTGTGCAATGGATCTAATTTTTTTAGGTATGACGGTGTTGCTGAACCGCACACAATACAACCATAATCTTAGGATAACCGTACCAAAGAGCGATAAATGTACAACAGCATGTAGAGCATTTTGGGTATGTTCAGAGATTGTGAAACTTTCTTCTTCAGCGTGTTTATATGGGGTAGGAATGTGAGTTTTTTGTCGAATGTTATGGCTAAAAATATATGTTCTTGTTTTACTGGAAGTATAATTTCATTTAGATGCAAGGCGGGATGAATCTCCAAACCTCTCTTGAGTATGAAAAGAAAGCGACTATTTTTGTGGAGCTGGAGGACGTAGATGCTATTTGAAGGTCATCAATGTATGTGAGGAATAAATGAACTTTGGAGTTATTTTAGCTAAGAAATTCATTTTACTATAAAGAGCGCGGTATTTGCAGTACACCTCTGCGGTACCCATTTTCCTGAATGAATTTTCTCGAAAGGGCAGAACATAGGCGTACTTGAAATGAGCTTTCCGAAAGAAGTTTCAAAAAGTTAAGCATCCGGTCACGGATACCTATGTCCGCTAGGTCCCGAAGAATCCCAAACCTCGAGGTTGTATCATACGCCTTTTCCAAGTCGAAAAATTCTGCCAGACTGTCGTTTTTGTATGACTGCTTCTCGTACTGTGTTTTAGTTGCAGAGCATTCTTTCCTGATTCCATGTTGGTGGTTGTCCAAAAGTTAACAGGATTTGAGGACAAACGTTAACCGAATATTCAAGACACTTTCCAACGGATTTGCCAAGAAACTCGTGAGCGCTGTCCGTCTATCAGTACGAGGAGAGGCTGACGGCTTTGAAGGTTTCAGGAGTGGCACGATAAGAGCTTTGTACTCCACGCTTCCGCTAATTTTCCTAATTTTCATATTTTTTTGGAGAATTTCAAGACGGGCTCTAAGTAGCTCCGGAGAGGTGGGCCAACATTTCGTAATGCATTTTATCGGGGGGAGGTGCAGTCTATGTTTTTCTTGAATTATAATTAAGTTGTTCTAAGGCTCATTTCAACTGGCACTGACAGGACGATTGATTTTTCAGCTGTGTTTTTGAACTTAATGTGAGGTACTGGAGACCGCCAAAAATGCTCTGCTACTATGTCTGCCTGCTCATCGGTAGTTGTTTGTGTACCAGGGGCAGTGAGAAAAGGGCTGTGAAGGGGAGTACCGACCATCAAGTTTACGCAATCGCTTCCACATTTTATTCGATGTGATTGAACTGTTTGTGGGAGATGTATAGTTTTGGCACGTACCTGTTTTAGCGCAGCTACGGATATGCCTGGCTGTGGCTGTCGCCTTCTTTTAAATTTATAAGGTTTCGATGTGTTGGGTGTCTACGAAAAATGTCCCAGGCTTTGTTTCCTTTCTTTTTCCTTCCCGACATTACTGTTAATACCAAACTTTATGCATCTGTCACACCACTGCCCAGGATTGAGGAATAGACAGCTGTGCGGCAGTGATTATAAAAGTTGCGAACATTTCATTAGGTTCATCTATACCGGGACCATCTGAGAAAATTTTCTCCAGATTCGCTGTTTCTCTGAAACGTTCCCAGTCGGCTGCATGGAACTTCGAACAGTGAGTCGCGATAACTGACGGGGAGGATGACAGAGTGATACTGACAAGCACATGATCACTTCTGGACGGCTTATCTAAAACATCCCTCTCAAAATCGGTAAAACCAGATGGCGAACTAATAGAAGAAGAAGCAACCACACGCCCATGCGCTCTCCACTTGGATCCAAACGCACTACCTCCGTATGCTGCGTGTGGTGTTCTACAATTTCAGCTAAAGCGGCGGCGGCCTTACTTTTTATTTTCGGGACCATATTCGCGCTTAGAAGTGTACATAGGACGGCAAGTAAAGCAGTGTATGCGCAACGCGGAACATGATTGAATGAGTGGACCAGCCGTTGCGCGAGAACCTTCTTTTTTACCTATGGCATGAGACTTCCTGATCCGAGGGCCTCGTTAACCTACTGAATAATAAGTGATGTTCACATTCACCCATTCACACATTGAACATTAGCTGTACAAATTCAAAAACAATTCATATGTGTTTTTCATAGTTTCGGTGACTGCTGGCATTTCGTGTAAAAAGCATGTCTCCCTCTTTACCCAGAACGAGGACGGGAATGGCGCACACTACGCGCCTTCGAGAACAATTGATGGAACACTTACCATGTACCCTAAATAGAGCCATAAAAAAATATTGATAGAAAAATGTAGGCAGTGATTTTTAAAATTATAGGTCAATCTCAAATCAGGACATCGTCTCAATATTCGTCTCTGATGCCCCGTGGAACGCCACCATGGTGCAAGTTTTCATGGCTCGCCGTGAACTACCAGCCGCACCGACATCGACAACTGCCACCGCCCTGCATATAAACGCTTGCCGCCCTTCAACTGACTTCAGTGGGCGTGGGAGTGACGCAACAATGAGACTGAAAAACGCGCTCTGCTTCTACCTTTTCCAGTTCGCAACTTTCCTGGGTGCGTGCGCAAGCTCACCGCAGTGTCAAAGCCAAGTTGGTTCGACACAACTTCTAGACAAACCAGAAGGAATTTTCAAGCTCTCTGATGCCCCGTGGAACGCCACCATGGTGCAAGTTTTCATGGCTCGCCGTGAACTACCAGCCGCACCGACATCGACAACTGCCACCGCCCTGCATATAAACGCTTGCCGCCCTTCAACTGACTTCAGTGGGCGTGGGAGTGACGCAACAATGAGACTGAAAAACGCGCTCTGCTTCTACCTTTTCCAGGTGAGCTATGGGCTTTCAAAACGTTCTGATGATGTTTTTCTTGTTGTCCTCCCATGCCCACAAGTTCTTATGCAGAATGCTTATGAATGTCTCTGTGTGTTAAGATTGTTGCTTTCGGGTGACGTTGAATTGAATCCTGGGCCGAAAAGAGGTGATGGCAACAATGACCAATTGCAAGGCCCGTCACATGAAGATGACTACGCTTCAATTGTTAATATCCTGCGTGACTTGCAAGTCCGTTCAACTAAAATTGAGCAAGGCCAGTCCCAAATCCTTGACTCTATGAATAGCATCAAATCTAATCAGCAGGAGCTGAATGAAAAAGTTGCCAACATTTCGACTCGGCTCAGTTCAGTTGAATCCAAATTGTCAAGCTTCGATTCCTGTCGGGATGACATATCCTCATTGACAGTTACTACCGACGCCCTAAAACAAGAAAATGAAGCATTGAAAGCCAGATTGAATGCTCTTGAGGATAGATCCCGGAGGGACAATCTGGTGTTTTTCGGTATTCCAGATGTGGCAGGTGAAACATGGAAGGAATCCGAAGATAAAATTAGGAATGTGCTTCTTCAGGAATCGTTGTTAGATACTGCTACCAGTGATATCTCCCGAGCACATCGGATTGGTATAGCTAAGCCAGATAAAACTAGGCCAATTGTTGTTAAATTTACAAACTATAAATCAAAGGAGAAAGTGCTTAGCTTTAAATCAAAGTTGAAAGAGTCCGACGTTGTAGTCTCTGAAGACTTCTGCCCAGCCACTTTACACGCTAGGAAAAGACTAATCGAATTTGCTAAGCAAACCGCGCCAGGAAAATTGTTTAAGCTTCGCTACAACAAGCTTCTCTTAAACAACAAATGTTACGTGTACTGTCCAGTCACCAGTAGTGTCAGAGAACAAAGTAACACACATGCTTCGGCTGCACAGATCGCAAACTCTCGTACTGATTCTACTGATTCTACTGATTCTTCATAGCTAACAGATAAATCGCACAAACGACCACAAGGGCCTAATAACGTCACTGTCCTTTTCACGAACATACGCAGTGCAATTAGAAATCGCGATGAACTGTCCTCCGCTACTGACACTACTTGCGCTGATATCGTTATCTTAACAGAAACGTGGCTAAGTGATTCCGTTCGAAACGAAGAAATATTTTGCACTAAAAAACGCTTTTCGGTATTTCGCTGTGATCGTTCTTTTCGGCGAGGGGGTGGGGTACTGATTGCTGTTTCTGAAGACTTGAAATGCTTGCCGTTCGATGTTGCCACTCCGCTCGAATTCACTTGTGTTCAAATCACAGTTGGTCTTCAAAAGCTAGTATTTTGTGCTTGTTATCGACCGCCGTCGAGTCCTTCCGGGTTTTGCGAAGATCTTCACGACACCCTAAACATTATTACCACTACATTTCCCAATCTTCCTATTCTTTTATTTGGCGATTTTAACTTTCTTGATATTAACTGGACATGCACCACGTTTAGCCCAAGAGCCAGTACTTCAGAATCATCAAATTTTATATCGGTCTGCTCCGACTTTTGTTTAACACAGGTAATTACTCAGCCAACAAGACTGACAGATTCCACATCCAATACATTGGACCTATTGCTAACAAATGCGCCACATTTAGTTTCCAACATTAATTACTTGCCAGGAATAAGTGACCATTCTCTACTTGCAGTCGAATTGAACTTACCGTCATTCAAAATGCGAAGTAAAAAGAAAGTTATATACAATTACGGCAAGGCTAATTTCTCAGCTATAAATGAGGCCCTTAAGCATTTTCTCGACAGTTTTCTAACAAACTTCGATCAACGTTCAGTCGACATTAATTGGTGTTTGTTTAGGGATAAACTGCATGAACTTATAGATTTACACATCCCACAGATAAACATCACAACGAACCTTCATTCTCCGTGGTATAACCGGCAATTAAAACGTATCGATAATAGGAAGAGACGAATCTTTAGGAAAGCGAAGTCCTCTGGTAAACCGGAGCTTTGGTTGAAGCTAAAAGAAATTAGCAAAAGCTACAAAATAACATTGAAGGAAACGAAAAAGAACTTTTTTAATGTGATATTGCCTTCAATGTTGACTAGCAATCCCAAAAAATTCTGGAGCATCATAAATAAGCAAGACCAATCAGACATTTCACTTCACGACTCCCAATCAAATCCTGTTCCAGCTACTAATTGTGCTAATATTCTAAATGAAACTTTTGGTAAAGCCTTCTCATGCACTTCTAATGCAACGTTCCCTGATTATGAATATCACATTGAGTTTCCAATGGATCCGATAAGGTTTGATTCTTTTGGTATCATTAATATCATTGACAACCTAAAACTGAGTTCATCTTGTGGCCCTGACAATATTAACACTAAAATATTGAAGAACACTAAAGTTTACACCGCTATCATATTATCTAAAATATTCGAACAGTCGATTGAGCTCGGCAGGTTACCAGAAGACTGGAAGATAGCTAAGGTGGTTCCACTCCACAAATCTGGTGACAAGCACTCATCAGCTAACTACCGCCCAATATCGTTAACCAGCATTTGCTGCAAAATCATGGAGCATGTCATATATTCTCACTTGGTAAAGTTTCTTGAAAACAACTCATTTTTCACCCCTATGCAACATGGCTTTCGTAAATTTTTTTCTTGCGAAACACAGCTTCTCACTCTAACTAATGACATTCAATGTTTTCTTGACCGCGGTTGTGAAGTCGACTGTATCTTTCTAATTTTTTGTAAAGCATTCGACAAAGTATCCCATAGCTTGCTTCTTTATAAACTCAGCAAACTGAATATTGACCCTAACGTACTAGCGTGGATTAAATCCTTTCTAACGAACCGATCACAATTCGTGCACGCTAACAATCACAACTCTTCGTTAATTGCAGTAACATCTGGTGTGCCGCAGGGATCGGTGCTAGGTCCCTTACTTTTTCTTGTTTATATTAACGATCTACCTTCCAACCTTTTCTGTTCTATGAAACTTTTTGCTGATGACTGTGCTGTTTACCATGTGATTAAGAATTCTAACGACGTTGAATTGCTACAAACTGACCTGGACGCAGTCTCTATCTGGTGCTCTAAATGGCGAATGACCCTTAATGAAACTAAATGCAAAGTGATGCGCTTCTCACGTCGTAAAATGGCTAATACTCCAGTCTATTCTATTAACAATACATCTTTAGCACCAGTTACATCGTTTAAATATCTTGGTGTGTATCTAACCCCAAACCTCACTTGGAATGATCATGTCAGCCACATTGTCGCCAACGCTAATCGCATGCTGGGATACATAAAAAGAAATTTTTCTCTCGCTTCTTCTTCTGTCAAACTAACACTCTATAAATCTTTGGTGCGTTCTAAGGTAGAATATGCTTCTTCAATTTGGGACCCGCAAACTAAATCATTGATAACAGCTCTTGAAGCTGTACAAAATCGAGCAGACTATAATCGTTATATAATTTTTTCAGACTATAATCGTTCACATAGCGTGACACTCATGAAAAATGCATTGTCATTACCACCCCTTGAGACGCGCAGAAAAGTGTCACGACTGAGCCTTTTCTTTAAAATTTTTCACACGAATGAATACCTAAAAAGAGCACTGTTCACTCCACCTACATACATTTCATCACGCGTTGATCATCCGCAGAAGGTCGGCATCCCACTCTGCCGCACTACTGCTTGCTTGGCATCTTTCATTCCCAGGACGTCATCGGAGTGGAACCACCTACCTGCAGCCTTACTTACTACTAACAACATTGAAGAATTTAAAAAACGGTTGCGGGATCATTTTGTCGTAGATTAGATAAAATGGTCATTTTATTTATTTTCACGTTGCTATCCTGTATACAGCGATTTCGCCAATTTTAAACATGCATTTTCGTTATTTTTGCCGCTTACTGTTGCTAACTGTGTTGTCATTGCTTTGTATTATAGCTTGTGTTATGAATATTTTTAAATGACCTTATGCCTTAACACTACTTTGTATACTTTTGTTTCTCAAACCTAAAGTTTTTTCGCGTTTCATACTTTTTTGCAATATTGTTTACTTGTATTCTCTTAACATCGAAATCTTGTGTAATGATGCTGCTAAATACGCGCGTTAGCTATTCTTTTAAATAACCCGTTGTGTATATATTCTGTACGTATTTGTAAACTGCTCACTGCCTTCTCTAATGCCCTCCAAGGGCCATGAAGGAACCTGAAATAAATAAATAAATAAATAAATATTTGATATATCCAAGGACAAAGGAGCAATCCAGGAACCTCACCCCCGCACATGTTGGAGCATCGGCATATTCTGTTTCGTCGCGCCACAGCGAATCGTTTCAGTGAAATAAATCGCGTTCATTGTATTTCACAACTGCTTCGTTGTATATAATCTAAAGGTATGAAGCCTTTACATCTGCACAGCTAAAGGGTAACTTTTAACCACGAGCTGTGCTCTCATAAGCTGTTTCATCATAGGATGAGCTTAAGCTTGAAGAAGGAGCAAGATGTGTAATGAGGTCAGACTGCTGTGAAGTCTTCAAAGGAAGGTTTACTGGTGCATAATGACTGCGGAAAATAGCACGCCCATTAAAAATTATGGGCTATGGGACATCTGCATAAGCTCAGAAAATTTTCAACTGCATAAAAATAAATAACGCTGGTTTCATTTCTGCACTTTTCGTTCATACTGATTTTCTCGTGCGGTTTCTCTATTTTCAAGCCACTTGACGTTTAAATTACAATAAGATGGACGAGCCCGAAATGCAGATCAAGGCATCAACACTTGGCTTACGAAAAGAATAAATACATACGCACCTCAGCGGGTGTAAAATATGAATTGGAGCCACATGCGTGATGCTGCAGAGACTGTCGCTGGCAGCGAGATCCCACTGCGAGGCTGAGGCCACCTCTTCGTCGGTGCAAGTCGCAGAAAAAGCCACGTGGGTCCCTTCTCGCGCTCTTTCGAGGCAGTAAGACTCTTGTTCATTGAAATTGGAGGCTGTTGGGCAACGTGCCAGAGCCTCTTGAATCGAGTGAAAGTACTTTAGGACCTCTCCATCTGATTCCGTGAAAAGTGAAATAAATGACGAGTCCGTGGTAATACAGGGAACCATCGCACATTTCTTCATGTATTTCTCAAGTTCCCCAAAACTCTGGATGTGGCGTGAGGCGCTCGGTACGGAGCGAACGGCGGTGATGCTCGTCTGCACGTAGCTTCCCAGGCACATCATAGACAGGCACCAGAAGGCGGTGGCCAGGCTTCGGTAGGTAGAAGCAGTCCGGGAGGATACGGCAGGGCTTCTGCCCAGAAACGTGCACACGAAAAATAAAATCGTAGGCTGCAGTTCGTGGGTAATACTGAACAGGAAGCGGCTGCGAATGCGCAAGAAAAGGGCCACCACAGTTCCAGATGCCAGCAAAGAGAACAAGAGCCGCCCGAGCGACTGCCACGAGTCCATGAACGCTAACTTCACTGCTGTTCGGCGGCTTGCAAAGAAACACAAGCGAGAGGGAGAATAGTGCGCATATTCGAAAAAGTGTCCAACTTTAAGAAGGGTGCTGCGAATCGGCATAATAACAATATCTATGGACTTAGCGATCACTCCTCCAAGGCCTTCCGCTTCGTGGAATTCAAGTGTGTTGTTCAAGGCTCGATAGGCGTCCAGCAGCGCTAACATCTCGGGCGTTTGGTTGAGGTGCGCGATGTTAGAGATCTGATATGGCAAGGGGTGGACGGATGCCTTGTACTTGTGTCCTTGAGGAAAGACCTGTTCGGATCCCCGATCGTGAGCGAAAAGCCGGGAAGCCGGAACAATCACCCGGGTCCGGCAATTCCGAAAACGGTCTCTTGGGGCATTGATGTCCATAGAGCTCACGCTCACAACCTGACAAAGCTCTAAAGAGAAACCGCGCAGGGTTTCTTCGTGCCGCGACTCAGAAGTAATGAAGAAGCCATTATTTGGTTGGCGAGATAATTGTCTGATCCGATTCTTATGTGGCATGCTCACACTTGAGAAGTAGGGCACAAACACCGCTTTTTGCTCCGCAATAAAAGGAATCTTCTGTGCATCGCATTTCCCCTCATAGAACAAAGGAAATTCGCACTCCATTCCAGGGCCGTCTAAATTGAAAAATTTTAAGGCAATCGGAAAGTCCTTTACCCGCGCGAAGAGCATTTGCTTATCCTGAGCAGAGTACATTACCATCGATTGAAACGAGCTCAAGTTTGACGCAGCCATGACACTAAACAACACTGAGTGTGTATCAGCTACGGTAGGCGGGATTAGAGCAAACATGTTAACGGAAATGAAACACTTCCAAAGTATGTTTGGCAGACCCATAACCTGAAATGCAATACTAGTTTATACCAATACTATTTTTTCGAAATATCGATACTTCGCCCATGACGTGCCTACGAGACTTTGAGAGCGCGTATATCCCGCGAACGCAATTCCGATCACGTATGTTGCACAAAGCTGAAATGTTTTACAATGAGGAAAGCTCTGACAGCACTTATTGAAGTGAACCTTCCCGTTAAGAGAACAGTAACGGGCATCTCCTCTGCTTTCGAAGCTTTGGCGTTACTATGTGAGCAGCACATAATTTAACCAATTGTAGTTCCGTTCAATCCATATGGAGCTATCCGTGCATATTTGAGCGCTGGGTGTCTCCAAATGAACAAGAAAGACCGTGCGTCTTTCCGCCGTGACATCTGTTGTTTGACACCTTGACCCAAAAATTTTAACATCGATCCACAGAGATTCTACCATCTAAAGTGCTTCTGAAATTATGTGCATGCTGAGTGCAAAGGTGCACGAATGATGATGGAGGCCTTATAGATATAGTGCTATGTTTGATAAGGATCGTTGTTTTCTTGGAAACAAGTAGCAACACATATTTTAGAGACTGCCCGGGATGTCTCCAACGGCGACGGTTGAGAGCAGCTCAAGTCGATAGACATGTGGCATGTATAAACAGGTCCCTGCGAGCGTTGGAGGCTCGCACAAATTGGTGGCAGTGCACTACGGTGCAACTGGTATTTCGGAAGCTACATCCTGTGATGCAGTGGAAACGTAACAAGTATTTCGTTTTTATAGGGTTAGTTTTTTTTTTGTCTGCATCAGGCTGGCGTCTGCTCTTTGATTTAAATACAAAGAAAATTACGCCTTGGCGAAAAAAGCGAGTCTCCCGGGGCAGTTTCTTCCGTGCTGTTTTAAATGGGAATTGAACTCAGTGGCCTTGCACTGGCCATATCCCTTTTTTTCCACCAAAAAGCCCTGTCATAGGTTTTTCAGCTTAGCCATAGAGGTTACGACTGCCTTGAACAGCATGTTTGGCTCTACTGATGGAGCGAACAGTAAAAATACCAAGCCTGTCCCACAGGCTCTTTCGTGGTATCACCTTCTCCACGTGACCTACAGTCCATTTTTGAAGAGATGCTTGAAATATATAAGGCCGACTCCAGTAATTTTTTTCAACAACATTTGGTTTTTCAAGTAACTTCGAAAGGGGTATTAAAAGCTGGCAGCATTATTACAACACTCGGTAAAGCGGGAATGGAGTGCAGATGGCGTCTGAGTGGTCCTTCTGTGCACGAAATGCATGGAAGTCCTGTTCTCCACAAAATGACTCCAATACTGTCGGAGAAAAGCGATGAGTTGTGTTGTGTTGCGTTGGGCTTAATGGCGCATAAGCGACTAAGGCTATCATGCGCCAAGCTCGGAAAAGCGGTGAACCCCAGGCCGAACATGAAGTGTAACATTTGCGAAAACTTCACATTACTTCGTTACAACGGTACAAGGCAAAAACAAGTCTAGCAGGTGTGAAAAAACCAGCTTCATTTCACGATGCGTTCCATCACTCGACTTTCGGTGCTTCATCGCAAGCTGTTGGTTTCAAGGTGAAACCCTTTCTCGGCCCCTGAGTGGCGCGAACGAATGCTGTAGACAGAGGCTGTCCTCAAAAGTGTCCGCGCGAACTGTCAATCATAAGAAAAGAAAAGAATAAGAAAAAATAGGGACTAGGTGAGTATCGAACCCGGGGGAACAGCGTACTAGTTGGGGACGCTGGCACTCTGCGCGACTCTTTCTTTATTCATTTAATGCCTGGCTTTGGCGCATAACATTTAGCAGGATACGTTGTTGGGCGAGTTGGTTCATGACGAAGGCAAGGTAGGTGCGCAAAAAGGACGACCACGAGAGAGGAGCTTTTTTGCGATTCCAGCTTGCATACCAGTTTGAGCCTGTACTGAAGCCTGCCTCAATTTAAACTAAACATCAGTGCAAGTTCGCGCTCGTCCCGTCCTGTCTCTTCTCTCGTGATAATCCTTTTTGCGCACTTACCTTCCTTTCGACATAAAATTTCGACTGACCACGACACTATCGTGGTCAGTCAGCACAAGTATGGTTTCATCATATTGACATTCCTGCAAGATACACAACGGCTCTAGTGGTGAGAGCCACTCAGGAGCTTCCGATTATTTGTACAATAGTAAAAGGAAAAAGTTGTACCGAATTTTTGTGATATTCTTTTCCCAGAGCCTTGTATAATTTAAGCCCGGGAAGTGATGTTTTAAAAAGAGTAAAGAAAATGCAGATGCCTCCAAAATTAAATATTTTTTTTTTTAATTTGAACACTGGGACAGTACCAGTTAAATGTTTTTAGAGCGAAAGGATTTTTTTTTTGCCGTGGGGAACGAGCTGCCTAATTTGTAAACAGCCCGCAACAATAGGCCATGTTTTTTTTTTTGCATAGCTCGAAAGGAGCTTATTTTTGGGATGTATTACAAAGGACAATGAAGAAAGAGCTACCACTTGAAGCGCAAGAAATTCGTTATATAGGCACTGATAATGAGAATGGAGTACCATTTGATCTCATAATGCTCTTTGGCCTCCACTGTATATAGCGCTCAAGAATGACAGGCTATCATTGTGATAGAAGTGGACGACATGCCGGAATTTACTTTCGGGAAGGAATGGACTGGTTTCTAGAAAGCCGCGGCGGAACCTCTCCTACGACTCTTTTCTCTAACATATTGTTTACTATACGAGGTTTTGCATGTATAGAAGGGACTATATAGAGATTATTCACAAATACCTCAACTAGTGGCTGCACTCCACAAGCTTGACACAAGACAAGACAACACAAATGGCGTCTTTTAGTTTTTTAAACAGTGTATTTATTACAGTGATGCGTGGTTTATGTACATGAGCTATCTACGCCCATTAAATATACAGTGGCAAACCAACATACCTAAGCAACAAAGCAGAGAAAAGATGGCTTACGGTTATGGGTGTTTATCGCCCCAAAGCGACTGAGGCTATGAGGGACCCCATAGTGAAGGCCTCCGGAAATTACGAACACATAAGGTTCTTTAACGTGCACAGACATCGCACTGTACATGGGCCTCTAGAATTTCGCCTCCATTGAAATTCGACCGCCACGGCCGTGATCGAACCCGCGTCCTCTGTGTCAGCAGCCGAGCACCAAAACCACTGAGCCTCCTCGGCGGCGCAGAGAAAAGAGTCAATTCAGAGCACATAGTTAATACATCGTAACACGGCACATGTAAGCAAGAAAGAACTGGTAAAAAAGGCAATGAACAGCACAGAAGTAAGAGTGAGGGCACTCCGCCTAAAACTTGCTCTGGGCAAACAATTCTGACAGAAATACAATAATTCTACACAAATGGACTTTAGCAGAAACAGCATATTCACAGTTTCGATTCATCATGCGTGTTTTCCACAGGCTGAGTATTTCAATTAGAGAGAAGATATTTAAGGGTTCATCAACAACTGTCGATGCAGTGAGGTATCGTACAAAATGCGGCGTCAAATTGTGTCTTGTTTTTTTAAATGTCTATTGCATGATGTCTCCAAAGAGAATTGCATCGTTACAATTGATTAACCAACGCTCAATCTTTCAGGAGCCTTACAACGGCGACAGTTAAGCATAGACATGGAATAACCTTTTTCTCTAGCCATGTTTTAACCGGTAATGTCTCAGTGTGTAGATTAAAGAAAAATGTTTTTGTACATGGCTAGAGGGGCATTTTAAGTACTGTCTTGAGTACGCCATGTCATGATAAACCACAATACACAGAGCGATACATTGGCGGGGTAAAGAGCATACAAATTAAGTCCTTTTAGAACCTTTTTCTCCCTCTGAGGAGAGCATGTAGGAAACGAACAGGCAAATACACCCAATGCATGAATCCCCACAAACACGTTCGATCAGAAACAGTAGAAGACACAGTGATGCCCGGTAAAGCATGAACTAAATTTACTGCAAGAACGGACCCATCATTGGGTGTGTATTGTCCCGGAAAATCATGAAACGTAAAACTATCTGTCGCACATAGAGGAGGACTATTCTGGGGCCGGCAGCTTTTACAGGCCTCAGAAGGTTATCACGCCTCATTAGTTCAAAAGAGAATGACACAAAAAAGTTCCGAAAATTCTTTGGAAACGCTGGGTGTAATGTCTTGTGCAATGAATAATTTGCAGTAGATAATAAATTTGAGTGGCGAGAAACAGATTGCATGCCGTCACCCTGCCAAAAAGCGAGAAACCATGTGGCGCAAAATTCTGAGAATAGCGGTCAAGATTTAGCACGCTGTACTTTCATTAATGTGCACTGTGCTCAAAAGAACGCCAAGATACTTTGGTGCATATTTGTCGGTTGCATACAAGCATATTCGGCACATATCGTTCCCATCATACCAAACCAGATATCGCAACTCATTGAACGATTAATCTGAGAGCAGAACCATGCGAGGTCATCTGCATAGGCTAATACCTTCCATTCGCGACCCATAATACGAAAACCACCCACAGCTGCACTGTTTGTAACACTCAGACTAAGTAGCCCCAAGTATAGTGAACAGCGGGGACAGCGAGCAACCTTGATTCACAGTGGAATAAATTCAGACTGGTTGTCAGAGACAGACATTAACAATCAAGATCGCGGAACAGTTTTTATATCAAAGGCGTATTACAGTAGAAACAGTTCAACAAGATTGATGTGATTTAAAAGAGAAAAACATAATGAAAGAGACACCCAATCATACGCCTTGGCTAGTTAAATTTGCAGCAGTGCTAATTGTTCACGCGCGCCTTGCAATACTGCAACCTCGTGTGCGGTACATGTATACTAGACTGTATTGACCGACACCTCAAGTTGAATGTTTGAAGTCCAATCAAAGTAGATATTGCAAGCTGTAGCCAGTTTCAGATGACTATAGCGAAGATCATATAATCAGCTTTGGAAAGCGTGATAGGTCTGCAGCCATCTAAAAATTGTGGTGTTTGCTTATCGCCAGTTTTCGGTATTTAAGGCTCGCTAGTTCGAACTGAATAACAGTGGACCTAGTGAATTCGTTGTGGTCTTTGACTTCGTGGAATGTGTTTGTGTACAGATGCGAACATGAGTAATCATAAGTACGCAAATTTCGTAGGCAAAGCTAATCTACGCTGCCCAGTCGAGCATTTAGCCGTGAGCCTGGGAGGCCGGTAGTGCGCATGCGCGAAGCCAGAGAGGAGCAGGAGGTGCGCGGCGCATGACGTCAGAAGCTTGAAAGCACCAACTGATGGGCGTTGTTGTACCGGCTGAAGGAAGGACGAAAAGGAAATGGCACGAGCCTGCCCGCTGGCTCGAGCTGTGCCAGAGTCGCTGCCACGTGAAGACAACTGAGATGCGAAAGATGCGAAAGATTGAAAGAACATGATTCTTCAAAACAGCGCAAAAGACAGGGACACAGAGAGAAAAGACACACACAGCGCTGTAGAGGACACATACTGAAAAGAACCCGCCAAACGAGAGATGAAGCTTACAAGGGTAGACGTGCAGGCTAGTTGGTGAACCATGATTCCTTAAAACAGCGCAAAAGACAGGGACACAGATAGAAAAGACAGCGCTGTGTGTGTCTTTTCTATCTGTGTCCCTGTCTTTTGCGCTGTTTTAAAGAATCATGGTTCACCAACTAGCCTGCTCGTCTACCCTTGAAAGAACAGACGGGCGTGACAACAACCACGTCCGCCAAAGCGACGGCGCTGGTTGTTATCTACTGACGGGCGAGTTGGTTATGCATGATATAACTAAAACAGCGCGAGGCCCAAGGGCTGAGAAGAGAGCTCAGGAAAGAATGAAACGGACAACAGTGCCTTTCCTCTGCTCTCTTCTTGGGCCTTGCGCTGTTTCAATTATATCATGACGTCAGCGTTCGCCGCCGCCGCTGCGCGAGGAGCCGCGCCGGTCCGACTGCGCCCGCAGGCGCCCCGCGGGTATGAGCGGCGGAGAGGCCTGAGCAAAGAGAATAAGGTCTTGACAATCGGAGAGGCCCTCTTACTACGTATATCCTGGCATATGTACTAGCGATACTGGCACAGCGCGAAAGACAGGCACAAGGAAAGGCGGGTCAACACGGCGCTGGCATAGCTGAGCTAAGCCACTGCCATTTTTATTGCGAAAGCAATACTACTCCCAAGAACAGCATTTCGAGTAGCGGCGGCCACTTGGCGCGTTTGACGTTTACAATGACCCCTGACGTCATACCATGCCTAGTGACGTCACATAATGGCGTCATACCTGGTGCGAGATACGGGCTACCAACTCGGCTCGTCGGGCAACGGCGGCCGCTTGGCACGGCGTGCCGCGCTCCTCCCGCTAGAGGCGATAGTGATGATGATGATGATGATAACTTTATTTTCCGCCAGATAAGGAAGCACCCTACTCTCCGTCCCCGGCACGCAGGCCTTGGTGACGAGGTCCGGTACCTCCGAGATTAGAAGCAGGCGAACAGGTCATAATTCTTCGCGGCTTCTTCCGCCAGGCGGATGGCATGTTACTGTGAAGCAGGGGCCTCGCTCCGCAGCAGAGATCCCCAGGTTTGTCTAGCCGCCGCGGTGGCTCAGTGGCTATGGTGCTCGGCTGCTGTCCCGAAAGACGCGGGTTCGATCCCGGCCGCGGCGGTTGAATTTCTTTGGAGGAGAAATTCGAGGCCCATGTACTGTGCGATGTCAGTGCACGTTAAAGAACCCCAGGTGGTCGAAATTTCCGGAGCCCTCCACTACGGCGTCTCTCATAGCCTTAGTCGCTTTGGGACATTAAACCCCATAAACCAAACCAAACCAAACCCAGGTTTGTCTACAATTTATGTTTTCGTTAGCCACTGGGGAGCTACCGCATTCCCAGATTATATGGTCGAAGGTCCCTTTCGCCACACAGTGCTTGAACTTATCGTTTTCTTAGTTATCTTTATGAACATGATATGCCCAGACCGAGTTTACAAAGTTCCCAGATTGGAGGCGTCGCCATGCGATTGCCTCCCTATTGTTTAGACTTTTATCCGGTTGTTGCACCAGTCTCCTCTGTAAGCTATAATTTTCAACAATCTCCTTACAATTTTGCAGACGCTCGTCCATGTTCCGGCAGTCGGGCGGCTCCACAGCTACCCGGAAGTAGTGAGCTCGGGCTAACTCGTGGGCCACGGCGTTGCCAGGAATGGACGCGTGTGCGGGAGTCCAAATTAGGCTAACTTTGGTCAAATGTTTACGGGAATCCCCCAAGGTGGAGTAAATTTGTAATAAGGAAGTAATTACTCATTGGCATCCACCCAAGCGCAGCCATACGGCTACAAAGGAAAGCTATACAGCTTTCTCAGAAACTTCGTAGTTACAAGAAAAATTCGTCCTGGTCCGGGTTCGAACCCGGGACCATCGCTACACCGGAGCAGTCGCTCTACCAACTGAGCTAACCGGGACGGCAAGCTTATGGTAGGGCGAGAGCTAATTGATCAATAACTCGAAGTGGGAACAGTGTTGGTCAAATGTTTACGGGAATCCCCCAAGGTGGAGTAAATTTGTAATAAGGGAGTAATTACTCATTGGCATCCACCCAAGCGCAGCCATACGGCTACAAAGGAAAGCTATACAGCTTTCTCAGAAACTTCGTAGTTACAAGAAAAATTCGTCCTGGTCCGGGTTCGAACCCGGGACCATCGCTACACCGGAGCAGTCGCTCTACCAACTGAGCTAACCGGGACGGCAAGCTTATGGTAGGGCGAGAGCGAATTGATCAATAACTCGAAGTGGGAACAGTGTTGGTCAAATGTTTACGGGAATCCCCCAAGGTGGAGTAAATTTGTAATAAGGGAGTAATTACTCATTGGCATCCACCTTTGCTTTCCTTTCTAGCCGTATGGCTGCGCTTGGGTGGATGCCAATGAGTAATTACACCCTTATTATAGGCTAACTTTGCTCTTTAACTGTCTACTGGCCAGAATCCTTGCCGCTTCCGGCGAGATCATAATTAGCGAATGCAAAACGGCCATCTATAGTTTTGGAAAGGGGACGTGCTAGTGACGTTATGGAGTGACGCCCTACCAGGAACGAGGCCGGGCTACCAACTCGGCTCGTCGGGTAACGGCGGCCGCTTGGCACGGCGCGCCGCGCTCTTCCCACTAGAGCCGTTGCATATGCAGTATAAAACACCTGCTTTCGCCACCTGCCAGGCTTAACCAAATCTAAGCCCCCGCCAATGTTTTAAACGGGACCCGATGACAATCGCATTCAACTCTATAAAGCATTTCAACTGACCGCCATGAAATGTGGCAGTCAATGCGAATAGCTTATGCAGAGGGTTTAAGGGTTTATGGGGGTTTAACGTCTGGAAGCAACTCAGCCTATGAGGGACGCCGTAGTAACGGGCTCAGGAAATTTTGATCACCTGGTGTTCTTTAACGTGCACTGACAATGCACAGCGCACGGGCCTTCATAGAATGCAGCTTCAGCAGCCGGGATCGAACCCGCGTCTTTCAGGTCAGCAGCCAAGCACCGCGACCACTCACCAACGCGGCGACAGCTCGTGCAGAGGTACTATAGGCGGTGTAACAGACGTGTTCGCTTTAGAGTCACTGGAGAATTTTTCAACGACTTTAGTTTGGTTTGTGTTTGGATTTATGGAGTTGTACGTTCCAGAGCGATTCAGGCTATGAGGGACGCCGTGGTTCACGACTTAGGTAATTCCGGCAACCTGGGGTTCTTTAACGGGCACCTACTTCGCACACGGGTAGTGGATTTGAATTGGGAGGACGGGAACACGAAACCTCTGATGACGTCAACTGGTGCGAACGCAGAGCCCGGTGATTTCGCCCCTGCGGGCGGCAGCAGTACCCGGACCTGTGTGCGTCATGTTGTGCGGGGCTCTCAAGCATCTCGTTGTCATGGAGCCCGTACCACCCAAGCGCCTGCGATATACGCTTCTGTGCGCTGTTGTGGTGCTCGGTGGTGAAAACATTTATTAAGAATCAACAGGAGGCACATCTGGATCAGCCCGCAAGGGACAGATCCTTACAAACACCAGGTGGAGGTCCCTAGTATGGGACCCCAGTGGCGGTGGCCGCAAGGAATGCGACACGAGCGGAGATCCAGACATCCATTAATGGCTTTTTGAGGAAAGGAAATGGAGCACTATGTTTCACATATCTCAGTGGACACCTCGTTGGACACAGGTGGAACCTTACAACATTGTGCCGTTCTAAGAAAAGGAAGTACGCATGGCTCCCTGGACCAGTGGAGGCCTGAATCGTGCTTAGCTGTACGTGGGTGATGAGGGAGAGATGTGGGCTGCAGACATTGACAATGCTGGGCCAGAAACGCGGTGCTGAAGCCATAGGACGCCAGCGTTCATGGTGTTCATTTGCGTTGGCGTTGACAACATTTTACACTCCCATCATTTCAAGGAAAGGAAGTGCGCATAACTAGCTCCGTGGGTCAGCGGACGCCTGATTCGCTCTTATAGGTACGTGGGGTGATCAGAGAGACCTGTGGGCTACATGCGTTATTGCTGGCAAGGGTGACTGCGAACTCTCGCGATCAACCATTAACTGCCACCTGCCAGGGTGGCAGGGCAGCCCATTTTGAGCGGTACACATCAGCTGTTACAGCTTTTCGATAGATTGAGGCAAAGAATTCGAGCAAGACATTTGTGTACAATTACGCAGTTGTTCTTTTTCACACATATTCCTTCCTCAAGGAACACTTCGCTAGCTGTTGTTGATTGTCATGAAGGAAGCTTTGTGGTCGGAGAAATGGATAAAAATATATGCTCCATTTTCTGCACCGATGCTTGGTTCTCAAAGAGGAGGTCTATGCAAGTATTTCGCGAAGTTGTAACAGCCGTGGGAGGCGTTACGAGCGAGAGTAACGGTAGGTAGGAAAGACTTTTATTGCTCTAGAAAGGTGCTAGTAGCAGACGAGAAAGAAGAGGTCCATCTTCCTTCTTCTCACAGGGTCGGTGCCCCTATTCCAGGGCTCCGCTGAGCTTCGCTGCTCGTTGGGCGTGCTGGATCAGACCTTGTTGGCAACCCAGATCGCCGCTGGAGAGCCGGCTCTCCCACTGTTCTGCACTCGGGTCTTTGCGAAAGTGGTCGTTTTTACTGCATTCCCACGTGATGTGGTACAACGATGGTTTGCTACCACACCACGGGCAAGTGTCCCGATATTGCGTCGGGTAAATCTTGCTAAGGATATGCAGGAGTAACGGGATCTTCTCCCACATGAGTGTTACGGAATTCCTGTCTGTTTGCCTTTATAAGAACATTAAAGTCCCCAACCACCCTGCCACCCTGGCAGGTGGCAGTTAAGGGTTTATCGCGAGAGTTCGCTCACCGTTGTCAGCGCTAACGCATACGGCTAGCCCACATCTCTCTCCCTCTCTCATCACCCCACGTAGAGTCTTTGTCAAAAGTAACCAGGCTGCATGGTTTACTTCTAGTTCATGCTGTGGAGCCTTAACAGCTTCACTGAAGCTGGAATGGTTGTTAAAGGTAAGGACTGGGGGTCTGCTTACCTTCCAGTACCTTTTGTGTCTTTAAGGAAGGAAGGGAAAACTTTATTTACACTAATGGTTTTTCCTGCGGTTTTCCTTCAGAGACGTCTTGGTTCTACCCCCAGGAGCCTTCTCTGTCGAAGTCGTCCGCCTTTAATCAGTGGTCGGTTGCCCTCAGTCCAGGGCTCCGCTGGCCACTGCCGCCCGTTGAGCTCGCTGTACCAGACCTTGTTGGTCTTCGCAGCGGTCGCTGGACAGCAGAGTCTCCCACTGCTCCGCACTCGGGTTTTGTATTTTGGGGACCACGTCTATGTTTTGGCAGGCCCATGTGATGTGGTATAGTGTAGGCTTTTCGTCGCACCAGGGACATTTGTTCGTGTATATCGTAGGGTGCATTTTGTTTAGTATATGGAGGTTTGGGAAAGAGCCTGTTTGTAATTGTCTCCAAGTGACAGCTTCCTCTCTGCTGAGAGATTTGTGCGGTGGGGGATATCGCATTCTTCTGCCTCTATAGTTTTGTAGTATGGCCGAGTATTCCCTGGGTGCTGGCGCGAGTTCCGCGGTCTCGTCGGAAGCTCGGAAAGTAATGTATCCTCGAGCTATCCTGTCGGCCTCTCGGTTCCCTGCCACCCCCGTGTGCCCCGGTACCCACACAACTTTGTGTCGGATCTTGTCGTTTTGTTCTTCCCGGTTTTTAATTCTGTCACTCGCTGCGAGGAGTATACGGAGCGCGTGACGACCTATCCTGCCATTCATGTAATTTCGGCAGGCTGTTTGAGAGTCCGTAAGTATTGTTAGTGACCGCCCGGTTCTATAGCCCTCCGCCACCGCTAGAGCAACGGCTACTTCCTCGGACTCTGCAGCTGTGCAGCCTCGGAGAGACGCGCTGGCCATTTCGCGTAAAGACGAATCGACCACCGCCGCTACAGCGATTTTGGTATCTCCTCCTCTCCAAGACGCGTCTATATACACGGTCGTGGCTTGAGGAGCGTATGTTTTCTCGATGAATTCGGCCCTCGCTTCTCTTCTGCCTCGATGGAGGTTGGGATCCATGTTTTTTGGTATTGGCGCTACCTTGAGGGTCTTGCGAAGCTCGTCGGGAATCGTTGCCGTCCTCGACATTTCTCGCATCTGCTCGCGGTATCCGAGCCTCTGCAGGAGCGCTCTTCCTGTCGTTGTTTGCAACAGCCTGAGTTTTTGCGACTCAAGCTGCGCCTCTCTTAGCTCCTCAAAGGTGTTGTGTAATCCCAGGGTCATGAGTTTTTCTGTAGACGTGTTGCGTGGTAGTTGGAGCGCTGTCTTATACGCTTTGCGTAGCAGGGCATCCGCTTGTTGTATTTCATTTTTGTTAAGGCACTGGTAGGGTAGGCTGTACGTGATTCGACTAACTACTAGGCTTCTGACTAGTTTTAGTCACAAGGACTCCACTATACGAGCTAGAAGCTAACCGTGCAGCTTGGTTACTTTTGACAAAGACGGTACCTATAAGCGCGATTTAGGCGTCCACTGACTTAGGGAGCCAGTTGTGCCCACTTCCTTTCCTTAAGATGATCGGAGTGTAAAACGTTCTCGGCGCTAACGACAATTAACACAATGAACGCCGAAGGCCTATGGCTCGAGCGTCGCGTTTCTGGCGCAACGTTCTCAATACCAAAGCATGCAGCGCACATCTGTCACTACCGCCACGTAGCTTAAATCATGATTGAGGTGTCGACTGTTTCATGAGGGCAGTTATTCGCCTTAACTTTGCTTTCCAGGCTCCCGCTGCATTGGTTTCGCAGCTTAAAGCGTGCGTAAGGTGTCCACTGCTGGTTAAAACGGACAACGACGATGGCGACGCCACAAAACGCAGAAACGGGCGCTAAAGAGCTGTATTCTAAATAAACAAATAGTGTGCTCAATCGCTTTCTCATATTAAGGCGGAAGCCTTTAATGTCTCATCGTTGTAAGCAGGAGTTGTCGACAGAAAATGTAACGCTTTTCAATTGGTGGAAACGGTCGTGACGTCACAGTGCGCGAATTTGAAACGGGGCCAATTATACTTTGGCTAGTAACCATGCAGCCAATTGATGGGATCGTATTGTGATGCTCCAAGTAAGTGGGACTGAGCTTAGTTAATTGCTTAATTACCCAATTAGCCTAATTAGCTTTACTAGTCAGGCCATATAAATAAATAAAACCGATTAAGAAATTGGTCGAGCTCAGGAATCGAACCCCGGTCTTCGGCGTGAGAGACGAGCATGCTACCCACTCCGCCATGCCAGCTCGATGGTTTGGAATGAACAAAGGCGCGTCTAGTGAATACGGTGTCTTCACTAACTCTCATCCTACTCCATTCCCTTCCGGCGAGGTTTAGGTGTCCACCGAGAAATGAGAGACAGATACATTTCCTTTCCTCAAAAACCCATTTACCGACGAGCGAGGCGTAGAACCGAATGGGCGATGGCGTTCTATGGACTCCTTGGCAGCGTTGCAAGACGCTGTCGCGTTCCACACTCATGGGCGAAGCTTAACATCTTAACCACACATCAGTGACCACACTTAAGGTAAAAAAAATGCCCCCCTGAATTTTGTGAGACAGTTACTGCGTAATTTTCTTTCCTCACATACAATTTTCATTTTCTTCATTACGGCTCCTCTTTATCTATCTTCTTTCACTCCCACTTCCTCCCTTCCTCTACGGTGCGGTTCAGGTGTCCACCGAGATGCCAGAGAATTACTGCGCCATTTCCTTTCCTCAAAAAGAGTTGCGTTCAAAGGGCAAGGCATCGCGCCGAACGGGTGGTGGCATTCCGTGGACTCCCTGGCAGCGCTACAACGCGCTGTCGCGTTCCACTCCTAAAGGCGAAGCTTAAGCGTCATTAATTAGCAATTAATTAGTATTCTGGCATTAATCAGTAATTAACCATTAATTAGTTATTTGTCATCACTTAGTAATTAGTACTCAATTATATGTGACGCCACCAGTGCCACAGAAACAGCGAAGGTGGTGTGGAAAACGCTTCCGCCTCTACCCACTTTAGATAATCAAAGTGCCCCCTGAGTTTTTTAACGCATACTATGCATCTGTCATCCCCGTGTTCATGCCTCCTGCCTTGGTGGCTTTGTTGAATAGGGTTTGGAATTTCGTTTTGAGTTGTTTCGGTGCGCTCTGTAGGTTCGGATGGAATAAGCTGTTCTGGCCCTTCCTTACGGTGATAATCTCTACCAATACCGCTTCAATGTCGTGGGACGTGGTGTCGTGATTTATGGTGGCGATGTTCCTTTTCTAATGACGAAGAAGTGCCCGCGCGGCAGCAGGACTGCTCTCGGCGAGCGCATGCTTCGGGTTGCTGCTGGAACCACCGACTGCGAGTGAACGCCCTTCTGCGCTTTATGCTTTGTGCCGTGCCGTGCTTGGTGCCCGAAAGACCCATTGCAAGTGGTGGAGGTGGACTCTGATCCCGTCCTTGAGCTGAGAAACGGCACCGTTACCACCCAAATGCCGAGAGACACAGCAGCTCCGCCACCGCCGCCACCAGCACATGTTATTTGCGCTGGCATGCCTCTGCAGCGGGACCCAGCTGTCTTCAGCGGCACCGGCCACAATGATGTCGAGGGCTGGCTAGCGTCCTACGAGCGGGTAAGCACGCACAACCGCTGGGACGATGCAATGAAGCTTAACAACGTCATCTTCTATCTTGCTGACGTCACCAACCTCTGATTCCGCAACCATGAAGCGGACATCACCAACTGGTCGGCTTTCAAAAGAACTTCGCCGAGGTATTTGGCCGTTCTGGTGTGCGCAAGCTACGCGGTGAACAGCGCTTGCGTGAGCGGGCGCAGCAGCCGGGCGAGACCTTCACCAGCTACGTTGAACACGTGATGGACGTTTGCGAGCTCGTCAATTCTGAAATGTCTGAGCCTGAGAAGATCAGGCACATTATGAAATGCATCGACGAGGACGCCTTTCAAATGCTTCTTGTCAGGCAGCCTTACACCGTTGCCTCCGTCATCAGCTTGTGCCAGAGCTACGAGGAGCTCCGCAAGGAACGCGTCCTAACTCGTCGCCCTATACCACAGGCCGAGATACTATCCGCTGATGCCGTGGTCGCTGCAGAGCCCCAGATCAAGCAGGAAGTGAAACGGTTCATCCGTGAAGAACTCGCACGTCAACTCGCGCTCGTGCATGGGGCTCCAGCACTATCGCCATCACTTCCGCCGGCCTTTCAGCAGACCATCCCGGCACAGGTCGCAGACGCCCTGCAGATTGCGGATGGCGTGCCACCCGTCCCTCAGCAGGCTGTGGCTGCCCCGCTTACCTACGCCGCCGTCCTGTCCCGCCCGGCTCCTCATGCGTTGGGCAATTTCTCCGAGGCCACTGCAGCCCCGCCGCCTTTGCCACCGCGACCTGTTCGGTCGTATCGGGCTCCCGCACCACCGTCGTTGCCGCACATGGCGCCGGCGCCCCTTCCCTACGGTAGCCTATGGCGCACTCGCGACAACAGGCCCATTTCTTTTGCCTGTGGCATTGCCGGACACGTCGGTCGCTACTGCCGCAATCAGCCTTATTACCCGCCTACTGACGTCATGACGCCATCAGCATACGGTTCTTACACGCAGCCCTGCCGCGTGCAGCGTAGTCCGCCACCGTCTTCGTTCACAACTCACAGCCAGTACACAAAGCCGCGCCGCTCCCCTTCTCCCTGGCGCCGTTCCATCTCCCCGATGCGCCACCGCGTCAGCCCCAGCGAAGCGGAAAACTAATGAGCGCAGTTACCGAGGCAAGAGCTGCGCCTTGGGCGAACTTTACAGGGCCTCTGACGTCCCCCACCAACGTCGTTGATTTGGACGCAGACGGTGTTGCGACGTGTGCCCTAATTGGCACCGGAGCAGCCGTATCAGTTATGGACGCAAAATTTTTCCGCCGCATCAAGAAAGTTCTGACGCGATTTTCTGGAATTTTAGTCCGTACTGCTAACGCCCAGCAAATTCACGCTCGCCGGTTGCACTGCACGAGTTGTTATCCAAGACGTCATAGACACAATTGATTAGCACCTCTTTTTGGGCTAGTTGGTGCATACTTTGGTGCATATACACAAGTGAGTTCGTGGTAATCTCCTCCTGCTCGCACAACGTCATTCTTGGGACGGACCTTCTCTCCGAACACTGCTGTCGTCGACTGCGCCCCTGCTGAAGTCACTCTCTATCCTAACGAGGACTCCACAGCCAAAACCCCTGAGTATCCGGACAAACTTCTTTCTCATGATGTCGAACTTCCTGCTTGCTGGTCCGTTGTAGTCGCCCTGTCGTGTGCCTCTCCAATCGACCCAATCGATACCCCTGTACTCTTTACTCCCTCGGAATTGTTCGTTCACCGCAGGAACGTACCGCTTCCCTTCGCTGTTCTCGCGTTGACCTCCGGAACAGCAACCATGCTCATCACCAATCATTTACCCTCTCCTTTGACTCCGCTTCGTGGTGAATGCTTTGGATACGTAGCATCGGCTGAACTCCTACAAGTCGTCGACGACATCGAGTCCGCTCCTACATCGTCGCTCGATGCTGTCATCCCGGCTCTCCTATCACACCGACCATCCTCTGATGTCCTGTACAGTGCTATCGATCGAGACCTTCATTCGACATACCGTGACCAGCTTTCGCCCTTTTGTGAGAATTTCGATCGTCTTTTGATGCGTGCCAAACTCCACTCGGCCGTGTTTCCGCTGTCGCGCATACCATCAATACTGGCACCCATCCTCCTTTCCAAAGTCATTTAATCATTTAATGCTTTCCTCGATCGACGGGTAGCTTTGCAAAATTCTTCGCCGAATGACACACCTTCTCCTTTAAACTTTAAATTTCACAAACTTTTCTCACTGTAAACATAAAATCCCCACATATGCGGACTCATCCATCCTCAGAACTGGCACCATAGAAGGGGCCCACTCTGCATGAATAGCTGGGAATGCTATGCTAGCTGCCGCAAGCCTGCCCAGTTCCTCTGACACTTTATCGCGGATTGCGTAGGGAGCTTTTCTCGCCTTTCAAAACTTTGGCTGTGTCCCCAGCCTGACGTGAAGGTGCACTGGTGGACCTTTCATGCTTCCCAGGGCCTATGTGAAGAGTTCCACGGCAGGCACAAAAAGGCTTGACCGCCGGCAGGATCCCCGGGCGGGCAGCAATTGGCCGTGCGCAACACGGCGCCCACTCTCCGAGGCCAGCCATTTACCCAAGCAGAACAAATTGATTGGTCCAACAGAGGCAAAATAATGGCGGAAATTGGCATGAAAATTGGTCCTACATCAGCATTTGAGCAATCCGAGACTTTTTCCAACAATGGCCCTTCATTCATGCCAAGATTGGGCCTATACATGATTTTAGTTTCGATACCTGGGCGCCGCCATGTTCGTTTTACTCGAGCGCCGCCTACCGTCGACGCCATCGTGGGCTGATAATTTGCAGCCCGTGGGCTGCAGCCGAAGCAGCGTGCGATCTCTGAAAGTGTCATTCGCCCGTTTTATTCCTGCCAAGCCTAGAAATTTTGGGTGGGCGTTCGCCTCGTGTCCATCCTCGTGTGTACCATGCCATTAGCTCCTGCAATAACCAACTGGGAACAAGCGACCATTCCTCGACGCAGCGAACGATCAGCATCGGTGACTGCCATGCTCGCAGTTCACGCGTGTAGTTTTTGTCGCCGGTTGCCTGTAGGGCAAATGCGGCACGGTGTTGCATGTTAGAAAAACGAAAGCAAAATGTGTTGAAACACAAGATCGCGGAGAGCAATGAATATGTAGTTTTTCGTGGAGCGCAGTTTTTCATGAACGCTTTCGCTGCCTGCTGGGACATGGCAAGTGTGACAGTTTAGATGCTGAGCTTGCGACAGAGTACCCTGTTTACAAACTGAACATTTTGGAAACATCGAGTACATGACTGAAACGAATCCACTTCTGATGATTAGAAAGTTTGTTTGCGGAGATACGCGTGATGGAATTGAAATTTGGTCCCTCCTGCCGCTTGCGTAGGGCCGTTCGTACTACGAGCGATACAAGCCAGTTGACTGAAAGCAATTCGCATTCTCGCCTTCTCCGCTCCCGCCAGTACTCACTGGCGCACAAATACCAGAAAATGTGCAATTACACGATCTAATAGGTTGGTGCGCTAATGGAACGCTATTACTACTTACTGACAGGCTGAATCGCCGCACCTGTGTTGAGAATTCAAATCTCAATCGGGTCGGGGCACTGCTCAAGTCTCTGCGTTTGTTGTATCTCTGGCACGGTTATGCATAGTGTGGCTTTTTTTTACAGTGCAATCGTTGCGATTTCAGTCGAATAATTTATTATAATGCGTGGCATAGTTTACCGTCCTGTGCATGCCGTGTATTTTTTCATCTTACGTTGCCATGGCTGCATTTTTCCTCACTTTGCAGTTGGGTAAAAGTTCATGTCGCCGATTCTATTCATGCCATGCTGTGCAAATTAAATTAGTATTTTTTCACTAACGACGTATTTATTTTTTTCAGGTGGCGATCCCCACACCCTCCCGATATTGACGATCATGTGGGGCGGTGAAACGAAGTTGTGGCCAAATTTGTGAAGTCCTCACATAATGTATTGCTGAATTAAAAGAGCACTGCCAAGGCCGTCCAAATACTTGATCTCTTAAAATTATGCACAGATTATAGTTTGGTAACCCAGGCGCTGCGCTTCATTCCGCGCCCGATATTGGGCACAGGCAGTGGGTTTGTTTCTGTCTGCATTTCGTTCACAAACTGCGCTTACGGTTAAGCTTTTTGTTGGCGCAAGCATTTTTTGTTCCACAACTACGCCCACTGCGAATGCAACTCGGGACCGGCGGAAAAGCGGTGAAGAAATGGACACCGCAGACGTGCTGAGACCTTCACATAACATGGTGCGCGTACATACTGGCGGCGTTTGTTTTTTTTTCTACTTTCGTTGACTATTTCCGCAACCGACAATAAAACAATGATGTCTAGAAGACGTTGGTGTTCCGTACAACATTGCTGCTTTTGTTGTACAGGCGCAAACACGTGCTTGACCGGTAGCTAAGCAGCCGCGGACGTTGCTCCGCGCGCCGGATTATCAGCCCAGGGGAGGACGAAATCAGTGGGGTGTCGCGCAGCGCACGTGTTTGAGAGTATTTCTTCCTCTCCTGCCCGCTCCTCGTAAAATGGTGTATACTCAGCCAGTCTAGCTACCAGCATTCACCTTTCATTCACGCCTGGGTTGGGCCTATGTTCAGCCAGTCTATCCACAAAGGCCCAACGTTCGTGCCAAGACTATGCACACGTTCAGCCAATCTATTAATTATGGCCCGACATTCGTGCCAAGACTATGCCCATATTCAGCCAATCTATGAATTATGGCCCGACATTCACGCCAATAGTATGCCCACATTCCGCCGATCTGTCAATAATGGCCCTACGTTCGCACCAGTAATATGCCCAAATTCAGCCAGTATCAATAATGGCCCCAGGTTCGCTCCGACTTGTGACCGCTTTTCCACCCTTGATCTAACTTTTAGAGGTGACATATCAATTTCAAGGCCAGTGGGAAATTGTATGCGATCGGGGGTCCCACCTAGATTTATACCACACCTCTTGCTGGCCAACAACAATGCAGACATATTCCGCTTGTTTTCCACCAGCCGGAGCTTGTATATGTCAGCGGAGCAGTCAGCGGACATACATAGAAGAAGGAACGGATTCACGGAACGAAATTTATTGCATCTACGGTGCCATTACATCATGAGATGCACTGCACCCGGAGCCGCTGAATCGATGAGTCATATCGGCACTAATCGTTGCACTCCTCGTGTAAGAGAACTTTTGCCATGCCTTGAAACAAATTCCTCGCCAAGCTCTTGCACGATGACCTGGCTGTACATCGAAGCTGCGAAGAGATGCATGATGTGATCATGAGTGTAAGTACAACCGTCGCAGAAAAAAGACAAGAAATAAATTAACACATTGATTTTAGTGGCGCGCCATGTGCGAGAAGGTACCCGCAACACATGTTGAAAGTATAATTTCTAAATGATGCTTAATATAAACCCCCACACTAATTGCAAAACGTTGAACTGAATTTACCATTTTTTTCCACCGTATGGCTAATTACTAATCCTAATTTGCCATGTCACACCGTCAAATACATATTAAAAGTCACAAAACGAGATAAATATAGTGTTTCAAACAAATCAATGTATTTTTATATTTCCTATAAAAATTACAAGTCTGTTGCGAGCTGGTTGTTTGCCTTTTTGTTCCAGCAAAGTATGGCACAGGTGGTAGCATCTCCTCCGCATTGAACAGCTGTGAGCAATTTTTTTTTCTGTATGGAATATAATATTCCATGCAAAGACAACTTGCACAGTTTTGCGAAATGCGCTGAACGCAGGAGACCGAGTACACTTTTTTAAAAGTGAGCAGATTATCATGTCGCTGTGCATGCATGTAACAGGGCAGACGGAACTCTTACTTGAAAACCACACGAAAGCACTCTTCTGATAGTCCATGGGTGATTAATTCAGAAAAGAGAAAACAGGGATAAATTTGGGACCAGGAATTCCGAATTTTCTTGTACACCTGCAAGTGGCCAAGACAAAGGCTCCCGGCACGGAGATATTACACACGGCCAGAGAACTGCTGCAGGTGAAGAATAAGCGCTTCTGATACTCATCTTGCACAAACGATAGACGACCAATGTAGTAATGAACGCAACATGAGTCGGGCCACACAACACTCCGCCACGGTGATTGAAGAGATAGTCAACGTTCCGTAAATCCGCTCAGGAGGGACTGGCGGGCTAGTTGGTTACATATCTCAAAAATTTTTCCGAGCGCACGAGAATGAAACGAGGACTGAAAGAAGACACACACCACAAAGCGCCGTACTGCAACTGATTTATTTTGCATGCGAAGCGCCCAAATTTATGGAACGCATCACTGGCACTCGTGGAAAAAGAACAAACATAAAACAAACACCACGGTGATACGTCTGGCTACTCCTTGATAGCGGTGAAGGCCGTCGAGCGGAAATCAGGCCACGTCATAAACAAAAAAACCCAAACATTATCGAGACAGAGTAAAACACGTGGGAGGGCAACATTTAGCAACAGCCATTACTGGGGCATTAATTTTAAGAAATGACGCTCCTTTGCACTTAACTGCACAGAAGCCATGCTGACACAATTATCCTTAAGTTTGTAGATTTCACAGGCTTCCATGATCTCTCTTGTGATTTTTTCCCCACACCTGCGGAGAACTGTGGTCTGCTCAAAGATAGGCCCGTATTTCTTGCACAGATCGCAATCACGGCAGTGTATGCCCAGGTGTCGGGAGGTATTCTTGACATTGTTGTTATGCTCTCTGAGCCTCTCATTCAGGCACCTCCCAGTCTGGCCGATGTTGGCTCGATCGCAGGGCAAGGGAATGGAGTGTACCACGTTTTCTGTACACGCAACGAACTGCCGCTGGTGTCTAGTGGTGCAGCTCCTACCCTGACAGCCGGTAGAGTGGACCTTCTTGCATAATCTGGACAGCTTATACGGTGCCGAAAATACCACTTCCACTCCGGCTCGCTTGCCTATTTTCCTGAGGTTATGGGAGATGGTATGGAGGTACGGGATGACAGCCACTTTTTTGTTGCGACAAGTCTGCTCTGTTGTGTTGGAAGCTGGCTGCTTCAATTGTCGGGCCATGCCTTCAGCCACAGAAAATAAAAGCGGGCGGGGGTAGCCTGAACTGAGGAGCCGAGACACCTGGTGATTGAAGGCCATTTCAAGGCGGTGCTCGCATGAGTGTGTGAGGGCGTTATTTAAGCAAGACCGAATAATGCCTTGTTTGACGAGCTTCGAATGCGCGGAAACGAAGGGCAGGACGGGTTTGTTCCCTCTAGGCTCGTAAGCCCAACATACATGAGTTGGAGAAAAGTATAGGCCCAAATCGAGGAATCTTATAGTTATTAACAGGGACCTCGTGGGTCAGAGTAACGGGTTCTAGACACTCAGAAAAAAGGAACATGGTGTCGGAAACATATGACTCAGGGGACGTACTAGGAGCACTTGACACAACAAGATAGTCATCAACATACCTGAACACTGCAATGATGTTCGACCCTTCACATCTGCGGTTGAGGTCTCGGTCACAATCCGCAAGAAAAATGTCACTCAGCACGGGCGCGACGCAAGAGCCTATGCATATACCGTTCTTTTGGCTGAGAATAGTACCTTCCCAAGTAGCGAAGGTGGACTTCAGGTAAGTTGAGAGAAGTTCCAGAAAGCTTTCAGCACTCAAGCTACAGTCACTCTGGAATGAAATCACCCCATGTCTATCTATGCAGTTTTGTACACTTCTCATGAGGTCGTTATGCGGGATGGAGTAATACAAATCTTTTATTTCTATTGAAAAGGCTGACAAATCGGTGATATTTCTGTCTTTGAAAAACGTAATCACCTCGTCTGAATTCTGCACCTTAAAAGGGTCGTCAACAGTAAGATGGTTCAGCTTCCGCTGTAAAAACTTTGCTAGGCATTTTTGCCACGTCCCGTTCTCTGATACGATAACACGCAACGGACAATCTATTTTGTGGGTTTTTGCAGAGAAGAAGAGGTCTAGGCTGAGCTTCTTCTCCTTGTCAAAAGACTTTGCCAGGTTATCAAGGTTGAACCTGCCGCACAACTGCTTAGCTGCGCTTTTCACACGTGACAAAGACACACCTGTCCTCCTGTCGAAAACCGAAAGCACAGCATCAGTGGCTTTTGTTTTATATGCGTTATCTGAGAGCACAACAAAACCACCCTCTTTGTCTGCGGGCAGCAGCGCCAAGGAAGAGTCCTTCAAAACGGAGACGGTCTTCTGAATAGGTAAGTGCCGGCTAGGTGCCTTACAGCGCGACAAGACATCCATACCTTCCGGCACGCACCTATCGACTTCACCATCAGGCGCTAGCGTAGACACTTGCCTCACCATCGACAGTTGTTGGCCCGCAGTCTTTTTAGCCTCCACAGCAAATTTGGGCCCATAGCTGAGAACCTGCTCTACGTGCAGTGGTAGCCATACCACGCCGACTGTATGGACGGCTCTTCTAGGAGCAGGGGTCCTCGGTGGAAGCAGCTGACGAAGTCTGGGAAGTACTTGCTGCCACATGAAATCCGTTGTTCTGTTGATTTCACGGGAAAGTTCTGGCCACCTTGAAGAAGAGGTCGTGGCGCTCACTGTGGAACGAGCGGAGAACCGAAGATGGTCCCTGTAAAGGCGGGCTTGCCGCTGCCATTCCGCGCGCAGGATTTTACATATCCTAGTTCCATGGTTTTTTCACGGAGGAAAGCCGGCGAATAGCGCTAGCACTTGTTACAAGCGCTAGCATATCAGGAGGAAGTACTTTGTGACGAATGCAGAATCCGAGTGACCTTGCTTCGCACGAGGCCACCGCCACGAAGGAAACAAGACGACACGTATCGTTAGAGGGAAAGAGCCCGAAGAACTGGTAATGAATTTGCTCAGGACGAACTGGCGGGCTAGTTGGTTACACATCTCAAAATTTTTTTTTTCCGAGCACACGAGAATGAAACAAGGACTGAAAGAAGACACACACCACAAAGCGCCGTACTGCAACTGATGTATTTTGCATGCGAAGCGCCCAAATTTATGCATCGCATAACTGGCACTCGTGGAAAAAGAACAAACATAAAACAAACACCACGGTAATACGGTGATACACCACAGTGAACGCAATACACGGCATGCACACGACGGTAAACTATGCCACGCATTATAATAAATTATTCGACTGAAATTGCATCGAATGCACTGTAAAAAAAGCCACAGTATGCATAACCGTGCCAGAGATACAACAAACGCAGAGACTTGAGCAGTGCCCCGACCCGATTGAGATTGGAATTCTCAACACAGGTGCGGCGATTCAGCCTGTCAATAAGTGGTAATAGCGTTCCATTAGCGCACCAACCTATTAGATCGTGTGATTGCATATTTTCTGGTATTTGTGCACCAGTGAGTACTGGCGGGAGCGGAGAAGGCGAGAATGCGAATTGCTTTTAGTCAACTGGCTTGTATTGCTCGTAGTACGAACAGCCCTACGCAAGCGGCAGGAGGGACCAAATTTCAATTTCATCGCGCGTATCTCCGCAAACAAACCTTCTAATCATCAGAAGTGGATTCGTTTCAGTCATGTACTCGATGTTTCCAAAATGTTCAGTTTGTAAACGGGGTACTCTGTCGCAAGCTCAGCATCTAAACTGTCACACTTGCCATGTCCCAGCAGGCAGCGAAAGCGTTCATGAAAACCTGCGCTCCACGAAAAACTACATATTCATTGCTCTCCGCGATCTTGTGTTTCAACACATTTTGCTTTCGTTTTTCTAACATGCAACACCGTGCCGCATTTGCCCTACAGGCAACCGGCGACAAAAACTACACGCGTGAACTGCGAGCATGGCACTCACCGATGGTGATCGTTCGCTGCGTCGAGGAATGGTCGCTTGATTACAGTTGGTTATTGCAGGAGCTAATGGCATAGTACACACGAGGATGGACACGAGGCGGACGCCCACCCAAAATTTCTAGGCTTGGCAGGAATAAAACGGGCGAATGACACTTTCAGAGATCGCACGCTGCTTCGGCTGCAGCCCACGGGCTGCAAATTATCAGCCCACGATGGCGTCGACGGTAGGCGGCGCTCGAGTAAAACGAACATGGCGGCGCCCAGGTATCGAAACTAAAATCATGTATAGGCCCAATCTTGGCATGAATGAAGGGCCATTGTTAGAAAAAGTCTCAGATTGCTCAAATGCCGATGTAGGACCAATTTTCATGCCAATTTCCGCCATTCTTTTGCCACTGTTGGACCAATCAATTTGTTCTGCTTGGGTAAATGGCTGGCCTCAGAGAGTGGGCGCCGTATTGCGCACGGCCAATTGCTGCCCGCCCGGGGATCCTGCCGGCGGTCAAGCCTTTTTGTGCCTGCCGTGGAACTCTTCACATAGGCCCTGGGAAGCACGAAAGGTCCACCAGTGCACCTTCACGTCAGGCCGGGGACACGGCCAAAGTTTTGAAAGTCGAGAAAAGCTCCCTACGCAATCCGCGATAAAGTGTCAGAGGAACTGGGCAGGCTTGCGGCAGCTAGCATAGCATTCCCAGCTATTCATGCAGAGTGGGCCCCTTCTATGGTGCCAGTTCTGAGGATGGACGAGTCCGCATATGTGGGGATTTTATGTTTACAGTGAGAAAAGTTTGTGAAATTTAAAGTTTAAAGGAGAAGGTGTGTCAATCGGCGAAGATTTTTGCAAAGCTACCCGTCGATCGAGGAAAGCATTAAATGATTAAATGACTTTGGCAAGGCTAGCGGTCAGTCATATTCTTTGCGACATAACAAACTAATCATAGGTATAGTGCTACGTGTATAGCGCAACCACAGACAAGGTATGCGAGATCGGACCAGCAAGGAGCGCGACTCATCCCAAAACAGGCAACACACCACCGGTTTCACCCTCGTTAAATTCAGATTCAGCATTACTATCTCTTGTTCAAAGGGAAAAAAACTGCGTATCTCTTATTTTCACGAATGTTCGAAGTATAGCCAACAAACGCACATCGCTGTCATCTCATATCGACGCTTGCTCAGCTGATATAGTTGTTTTCACTGAAACGTGGCTCTCAGCAAAAATAAAAAGTAGTGAAACATTAGACTGTGAAAAAACATATAACCTTTACAGATTCGATCGCGATTTCTGTGCAGGTGGAGGCTACTCATTGCCGTGAACTCTGTTAACAATTCCTTCGCTATCCCCACTGATTCACCGTTAGAAATAGTTTGCACTCATGTAGCTTTTCCAACAGGCGATCTTATCTTTTGTGCATGTTATAGGTCCCCATCCTCACCAGCTACTTTCTGCGCTGATCTTCATGATGTCCTCAACAAATTAATTGTCCGATACTCAAAATCGCATTTGTTCTTATTAGGAATTTCCCAAATATAGTGTGGAAAACTGGTGTTCCCTCTCTTAAGCAGCCATCCTCCGAATGCATCCATTTTTTAGACATCTGCGCTGATTTCAATCTAACACAGCTGATTCATGAACCCACACGCACTACTAGCAGTTCCTCTAACACTTTAGACCTCTTTTTTACCACAGCACCTGATTTGGTCTCAACTCCAAGGTATATTAAAGGAGTCAGTTCTCACTCCCTTCTCCACTTCGCAATTAAGAAAAAAGTTCGTTCTACGAAACTCATTAAAACTATATGTGAGTACAATGCCGCCGATACCACATCCATCACAGCTAAACTAGACTCATTCATTACTGAGTACACACTAATCTTTTCTAAACGTACCGCTGAAAAGAACTGGTTATTGTACAAACACAAACTGCTTACACTAATAGATCGTCATGTGCATAAAAGAAAGGCTCTTTCGCATTCTACCTCACCGTGGTTTACTGGAACCCTACGCCGCCTGCGTAATAAAAAGAAGCGTATTTTTCGTCGCGCCAAAGCAACTAACCTTCCTGAACGCTGGGCTGCATATCATCACATTCACGCAGAATACGCTATCGCAATCAAAAATACAAAAATAAATTTTTTGACAACCCTCCCATCACTTCTACAATCTAATCCACGTAAATTCTGGAGTATTGTTGGAGGCAAAGAAAGCAAAGTAATCTGACAAGCCTGTTCTGACAATGTCCCTATCCCTCCGAACCAATGCTGTTCCGTTTTGAATCATGTATTTGGTTCCGTTTTGCTCAAAAGTGCTCCTATTACTCTTCCGTCTCTACCTAATTACTCTTACTTGCCAATGGATTCCATTACTATAGACTCGGCGGGCATAGCAAAGTTGATCGATAACATGAAAATATCTTCTTCATCGGGCGAAGATTCAATCAATTGTAAAATCCTCAAAATTACTCAACCGTATTCGTCCATTATGATTTCGATGCTTTTTTCCCAGTCTCTAGGTTCCTCAGTACTACCAAGCGATTGGAGGGTTGGCAAGGTTGTTCCGGTCCCTAAATCAAGTAACACCCATTCCCCCAATAACTACCGTCCTATATCACTCACAAGTATCCCATGTAAACTTTTGGAGCACGTTATATATTCGCATCTCATCACTTTCCTTGAGTCTAATTCCTTCTTTGCGGCTGAACAACACGGTTTTAGAAAGACGTTCTCATGTGAAACACAACTTATATGTTTTACTTATGACCTATTTACCCATGCTGACATGAGCTTCGATGTAGACTGCCTGTTTTTGGACTTTGCGAAAGCTTTCGATACTGTTTCACACGATCTCCTAATTTTTAAACTTAGCATGCTTAAATGATCTAAATGTACTAAACTGGATTAAAAGCTTGCTTTCTAATCGAACTCAGTACGTTTCTGCTAACGACTGTTCATCTTCTCACATTTTTGTAACATCGGGCGTACCCCAGGGATCGGTACTGAAACCTCTTCTCTTCCTTATGCCGCTGCGGTGGCTCAGTGGCTATGGTGCTCGGCTGCTGGCCGGAAAGACGCGGGTTCGATCCCGGCCGCGGCGGCTGAATTTCTTTGGAGGAGAAATTCAAGGCCTGTGTACTGTGCGATGTCAGTGCACGTTAAAGAACCCCAGGTGGTCGAAATTTGCGGAGCCCTCCACTACGGCGTCTCTCATAGCCTTAGTCGCTTTGGGACGTTAAACCCCATGAACCTAAACCTATCTTCTCTTCCTTATCTACATTAACGACCCACCTAAATGCATTTCCCATTCATCTATCAGGCTTTTCGCAGATGATTGCGTCATTTATCGCACAATAACTGACCACACTGACTCTATTAAGCTTCAAGAAGACCTTACAATTTCAATTCAATTCAATTTCAATTTATTTTCCCATGTACACATGGTGAGGGCCGAGGGAAAAAAGCCAGAAATTTGGCTTGACGTGTCCCTCGGCCCCTACATTGCAGGGCAGGAGGTAACATAAATATTTTAAACAAATAGCATCTCAAAATGCAAACAGTAGTTATCAAAAGTGGTTTTGCGTATTATTAGAAAAATGACAAGGAATGAAGTGGACAACAAAAAATGGTAACAAAAAAGTAAACAGAAAAATACACGTCATCGAACAACAGGACTTCGGTTACTCAAATTAGGTCAACACTATACGGAAACGAAAGAGATAAAAAAGCAGTGAAGGGATAAAGAAGCAATGAATCTATAAAGTGGCACATACATCGTGTATAACTTGGCGGCTTGCACGTGAAAGATCAACTTGTGCAGTTTGAAACTTATTTAGAAGACGGGGCAACGTGTTTGCTAGACTATGTGTACCATATATTGTGCGGCAGGTTGGAATATGCCACAGTTCGCTGTGTCTGATAGGATAAACTTGTACATTTAGTGAAAGGTGTGCCGTGTCACGCAAGTAATTCTTATTTTGTTTTATGTCCTTCTTGTATCTTTCAGCTAGCCTAACATTATACATTTCAGAAAATTTTATGGCATTGAACTGGTGGAATAAATCGCATGTGTTTATATGAGAACCGACGTTAAGTACTGCACGCAGAGCCTTCTTCTGTAAAACATAAATCTTATTTTTATTGGTACCTGTAGTTGTTCCCCAAACGAAATGCGCATAGTTCACTTGGGACATCAAGAGCGAATTATATAGGAGAAGTTTAACTTTGCATGAAAATAAGTGACGATGCCGGTTAATGATACCTGTGACACGAGAAAGCTTACTGATGACAGCGTTACCATGATTGTCCCAGCTTAGCTGGCTGTTGAAATGAACCCCTAATATCTTAATATTATCTACAACCTCTATCGTTTCCAAACCTAGCTTAAGATCGCATGGTAGAATAACGTTTTTATTTTTTTGGTTTGAACATAATTGCCTTAGTTTTAGTTGCATTAATTTTCAACAGATTATTAAGGGACCACTGATGGAGTGTACTTAGTGTCCTATTGGCCTTGTTTATCACATCTTCACATGAGCTTGATGAGAAAAACAGTGAGATGTCATGTGCATACATAACGCACTTCACATGCAGGCAGTGATTAACGATATCATTGATATATAAGTTAAAAAGAAGCGGTCCAAGGATACTTCTCTGAGGTACGCCATCAGGTACTTTTTTTACTGAGGATCGACAGCTATTAATATCAACAAACTGAAGGCGATGTGCAAGATATGACGTAAGAAGCGCGTGAACACGACCCCTGACACCGTAGTCGAACAGTTTTGTGAAAAGTATGTTGTGGCTGATGTAGTCGAAAGCCTGCGAAAAATCTATAAAAACACCAAGGGCAAGTTTCTTTTCCTCGAAACACTGTAAAAGGTACTCTTTTTGGCTTAGTAATGCTGTCTCTGCAGATTTATGTTTGATAAAACCAAACTGCGAATCTGTTATTATTTGGTGTTTGTCACAAAAGCATGATATTCGCGTGTGGATAATTTTTTCCAGTCCTTTAGAAAAGATTGGCAGCACGGAAACTGGCCTATAATTTGAAACGCAAAGCTTATCACCTTTCTTATACAAAGCTGTCACCTTAGCAATTTGCATGCGCTGTGGGAACACTCCGTATTCCAAACTTAAATTAAATATATGTGCTAAAATTGGTGCTAGAATATCTAACACATGCTTCACAGGCCGTATATTCAAATCATCCGCATCGTGGCATCTGCTGTTCTTCATGTTCATGAATGCAGTGAATACTTCGGAAGATGCAGTTGGACTTAGATACATAGAATCGCTACTTTGACTTATGTTGGCATCATATGGCATGTTTGACAAACTTAGGTATTCTCGCGTGACGAAATATTGATTAAACGCCTCTGCTAACTCCTGCCCATTTACACTTCGTCCTTGAATAAGTACTTCTTGAGGAGAGCTAGTCTGGGGTGTGCGCAAAACAACGTTGTTAATCTGGTTCCATAACTTTCGAGAATCACCGTGGCATGATTCGAATTTGCCGTAGTAATACGAATCCCTGCACGCCTTAACTTTTTGTTTAGCTTATTTCTGAGCACTTTGTATCTTGCTAATAGATCGGGGTCGCGTGTATTGATGAAGACTTGGTACATTTTTTCTTTAGATTGTATCTCCTTGAGCAATTGTGACGTCATCCACTCCTTGCGCACTTTCCGAGGTCTTACGTGCGCCTTGTACGGAAAATGTGCGGTGTAAAGTGTTTTAAATTTATCAAGAAAGCTTTCATAAGTGGCTACCACATCTGTCATAGACACACACACTGCGCTTTGTGTGTGTGTATTCGTGCCTTTCTTTTGTCCCGTCTTCTTCGCGCAGTTTTGTTTCGCTCTAACCATGAACCGACTAGCCCAACATCATGTCTTACTTCGATGTCATAGACAGCACGTCAGACCAAGCTACATCTGAAACAGCCTGTCTGAAAGAAGCAAGGTTTTTCTCAGTAATCGCTTGATGAAAGCAAGCACGCGCTGGTTTGTACTTCATACCTGGTTTCACCCCTAGCAATATTGGGAAATGGTCACTAAGGTCATAATGAAAGACAGCGGACACAACGCTCTTTTCATCAAAATTAGTAATAAAGAGGTCAATGAGTGATTCTGTATGCATAGTAACTCTTGTAGGCGTACCAATTGTGTTAATGCAGCTGTTTGCGGACAGCAGCAAAATAAAATCTTTTGCTGTGTTGCTATCGGAAATCAGGTTTACATTAAAATCGCCGCCTAGAATGACACAGAAGTTGTTAGAGTTCACAATATTCAAAAATACGTCAACGAAACAAAAGAATTCTGCAGTGCGGCCATCAGGAGGCCGGTAACAAACCGCAATAATATTACAGTCAAAATTTAAGCAAACCATTTCGTAGTCAGAAGTGACACCACAAAATCTTGGCACCAGGTCTCTATTTATACACTTTTTTACTAAAGCACAAACACCGCCACCACGATTTAATGATCTGTTCATGAAGAACGAGTTGTACCCGGGCATAATAATTACTTCTTCATCACAAGAGTACCAGGTTTCCGTAATCATAAACACTTCAAACTTGTCTAGTTTGTTAAACAGATACTCAAGTTCAGCAGTTTTATTCACGGCAGACCGCGCATTCACATGGAGACAACGAAAAGACGTGTTTGTTAATATTTCGTTACATTTTACTTCATTCATCATGACCTGATTGCAAGATTCTGGACCGTAGTAATCGTTGATAACACTGCGCACGTCTAGATTGATCAACGTTTGCGGCCCCTTGACCGAGTGGCCCGTGGTTCCATGCTGTGCTCTACCTCGCTTTCTTCGTTTTTTGGTTCTAGTTCAACGATGTCGTTGCTATCGTTGTGCCAGGCGAAAAGACAACCATTAATTAGAACTTTATCATACGTCAACCTCACTTTTTCTTTCCTGTCACGATTTTCTTTGGTTCGATTCCACAGCTTTTTCCTCACCTCTCGGACACTTTGTGAAAAATCTTCACTAATCGAATAGGTAGATCCTTTAAGTTTAGAACACTGCTTTAAAATGTTCACTTTATCACGATAGTCTAGTAACCTAAAGATCACCGGTCTATCTTTGCCTTCATTGTCTGACTTTCGTCTACCGAGTCGATGTATTCTTTCAATACCTGATACCGTCACATTTAGCTTATCTTCAAGAATATCTTTTGTTACTATTGTCTGAAGTTGTTCGTCAGACTCTTCTTCTTGCTCCTTTATGCCAAAAACAATCAGGTTTGATCGTCGGCTTCTATTTTCTAAATCATCAATTTTTTTTGTCATTACTGACAGCTGCTGCTCCAATTCAGTTACTTTTTCTACACATTCCATGACTTTTTCCTGAAGGCTTCCCATCTCTTCCAGCTTCTTCTCAATAACGTTGAGCTTCTGGTTTGTTACATTTTTTCCTTTCTTTATTTCCTGTATGTCTGCCGCAATCAACTTCAATTGCTCCGAAATCGCACCATCTGGTCCGCGGTTCGCCTCGATGTCGCCCCCCAGGAGCAACAAGAATCGCAGTGAAACACACAAACTACACATCAAATCAAGCACGGGCCGTGGGCACGGCAGCAAAAGAAGGCGAAACATTGTTGCTACGCAAGCATTTTCCGTAGTGTCTGCTCACCTGGATGAAGAAGACAAAAGGGTTTGTAGCCCTCATCTTGGTACTGCCGCCGCGCCCACTGCCGCGTGCTTCGTGGCACGCCTCTTTTATACAAGCGTATCTAACTGGTGCAATGAATGGCTCATGCAACTAAATGCTAGCAAATGTAAAACAATGCATGTATCGCGTCGCACTAGCATCACTGACAACACGCGCACTTACTTTCTTCGCAGAACTTTCCTTGAATCCGTCATGGCATACAGATACCTAGGTGTTCATATTTCACGTAACCTATCATGGCATATGCACGTCGAGCATGTCACTAATAACGCTAACCAGGTTCTTGGATACCTACGTCGAAATTTCTCTGCTGCGCCTCTACCAATAAAACTAACACTTTACAAAACATTAGTGCGGCCGAAGCTAGAATATCCTTGCGCAGTATGGGATCCCAGTCAAATCACATTAATCAACACACTTGAATCCATTCAAAATCGGCCAGCACGTTTCATCTTATCTAACTATTCCCGTCACGCCAGCATTACTTCCATGAAAAACACCCTTACCCTGCCAGACCTTTCTTCACGCCGTAAATGTTTTCGACTCTGTCTTTTCCATAGAATGCACCATCACAACCCTGTATTAAAGGATCATCTTTTTGCTCGCCCATCATACATATCGTCCCGTTCTGACCACATGTTTAAAGTTGCTGTTCCATTTTCCAGAACAAAAATGGGTCATAATTCATTCATTCCCAAAACGATCGCCTACTGGAACGACCTTCCTCCCTCCATCGCTGCCATTCCTGACATCTGCGATTTCAAGACAACTGTATTTTCTGCCGTTTTGTAACTAATATTGTATAACATGCACAGTTCATTTTATGTACCTTACCACTCTTTTCTGTAATGCCTTCGGGCCAGGAAAGTATTCGAAATAAATAAATAAATAAATAAATAAATAATTACATAAATAAATAAATAAATAAATAAATAAATAAATAAATAAATAAATAAATAAATAAATAAATAAATGGAACATTACCCTCTGATAGTCGTCGATAAAATTTTTGTTCAGTTTGGAAGACGCCAACGATTCAGCATCTTGGGCTTGCGTGAAGCGTATGTACATCAGACTGCACTAGACGCTGATTCCCGCAACCTAGCCGTCATCAACACCCAGAAAAGTCTGTCTTGTTTCAATCGCTTTGGAATTGCGTCGGAACCAGCCATATTTCAGACGTGTATATAAAGGGTTCTGCGAGGCATTTCTGAGTTACTAAAGTACCTGGATGACGTCGTTATTGCTCAAATTCACAACGATCAACATAATCTCGGGGACGTTATTGAGCGCGTCCGTATCAACGGCATCAAGCTGCTTGCTGACAAGTGTCGAATTCGCAAGGCGGCGGTGTCATGCTTGGGTCACTACATCTTTGCGAACGTCCTCTATCCCGCAGAAAAAGAAACGTTGACGTCATCAGATTAACCCCCACTCCCCAAAATGTAACCAAGCTGTGCTTATTTCTGGGAACAGTAACGTTTTAGAAGTTTTTTCCTGACATGGCTATGCTGCTAGCACCCCCGTTCAGACTTCTGTAAAAGGGGCCTAAGTTTTTGTGCAGTTCAAAGGAAGAAAATGCGTTCTGTTTAGCCAAGAATGTGCTGTATGCAGACCCTGTGCTTGCGCACTTAGAAACAAATAACAGCTGTTCTTGGAGTGAGATGTATCGCTCTATATTAAAAGGGCAGCACTTTTCCACCGGAAAAATGGTGAACATCGCGTTATCGAGTTTCGCTAATCACTGAAGGGAAGAATTTCCCCCACACCGAGCTGAAGGATTTTGCATTTGTTTTCGCTGTGCAGCCTTTTCGAGACTGTCTCCTCGGGCAGAAGTTCATGCTCATCAGAGACTATCAACCATTGCTCGACCTCTTAAATCAAGCCAGACAGACGTCTGTCACGGGAGCTGCTTGAATACAGAAATAAGCCTTCTTACTTGCATTGCACAAGTTAGAGTACAAGGCTGGCCAGCGCATATCGTCGCAGATGCTTTAAGCCGCCTACCCTGACCCGCCATGCAGGCGCTCGAGGAATAGGAGGAGGTGGTTGACTCTGTACTGGCCTAACATCGCTGGGACCAGCCTCACCATCATCATCGTCAGCCTGCCTTAACCCATTGCAGGGCAAAGGCCGCTCTCATGTCTCTCCAATTAACCCTGTCCTTTGCCAGTTGCGGCCACTATATCCCCGCATACTTCTTAATCTCATCTACCCACCTAACTTTCTGCCGTCCCCTGCTACATTTGCCTTCTCTTGGAATCTACTCCGTTACTCTTAAGGACCAGCGGTTATCTTGCCTTCGCATTACATGCCTTGCCCAAGCCCATTTCTTCCTATTGATTTCGACTAGGATGTCATTAACCCGCGTTTGTTCGCTCACCCACTCTGCCCTCCGCCCTCTTTCGATCTCTTAAAGTTACTCCTATCATTACCCTTTCCTTAGCTCACTGCGTTGTTCTTATCTGAAGCTGAACCCTCTTTGTTAGCCTCCACGTTTCTGCCCCGTAGGTGAGTACCGGTAAGATACAGCTGTTGTATACTTTTCTCTTGAGGGCCCAGCCGCGCGTACCCCTAAAGAAGTTGCAAGCACTCACACAAGCTGACAATAGGCTCATGACCACATGCAGGTGCGTCCTTCAGGGTTGGCCAAGGCGATCGACCACGGCGATCGACCTTGGAAGGCAAACAGTTACCGGAGTAGACCCAAAAAAAGACACAAGCTGTCCTTTAGCCAGAACCACCTCCACTAAGGTCACCGTGGTGACACGCGTAGCAGACTAGGGAAGGCATTTGAAATTGCTACACGCAGGGCACCAAGGTGCTTCTGTGATGAAGATCGTTGCGCGTTCTAGTTTTTGGCCGGCCGGTCCCCATAAAAATATTCGACGCGTTGAGGCTGAGTGCCGAAGCAGCGTTCAAGTGCTCCCCATGCCAACTAGCCAAGCACGTGTGAACTGGCTAGACACTCAAGTGAGGTTGCGGATGAATTTTGCTGCACCTAATTAAAACAAGATTGTGCTTGTCATTGTAAACTCGCATAGAAAATAGATCGATGCCATCCCCCTAGCTTATGCCACCTCTTGCACCACAGTCGAGGCTCTTCGCATGATTTCCAGTCCTACTTGGTAAGTGCATGCAGTACTGTAGTCATCGAAAATGTGAAGTGTTTTAGTGGTCGTAAATTCCGCCAGTTTCTAGAGCGGAACGGTGGAAGAAACCATCGAACGCCGCCGTATCATCCACAAAGTAACGGCTTAGCTGAACGGGCTGTGAGAACGATCAAAGATGGCCTCCAAAGGTGCTCCAAAGGTAACTTACCGAAGGCGCTGGTGCCAGTGTTGTGTAACTGATTAAACTCGTTGTCCTCGCCAAAGAGCGCACGAGACTGGAAATGTGTTCCCGCCTGGGTTCAAGAACTTCAAACAGGCCCAGTCACCGGAAGATGCTAACTGGTGCTTTGACCTGGGAGACCCGGCATACATTCGGAACTATGGCAGTGGAGGCAAACGGACCCCTGGAAAGGTGAAGGCAACAGCGGGCGCGCAGGGTGTGAAAACAGAGAGCGAAAACGGGGTTGTTCATCGTCATATGGACCAGCTCCTGAGGAGAAGCCCCTATTCAGCAATTACTTCATCAACAGCTGCTGTTCCTGGATTCCATGCGGGCCACTCGGCAGCTAACCGGAGAGATGCGAGGCTGCATCAAGCAGCCGCTCCGAGGGTCCAGCGCTATTGCATTCAACGCGTGTCCGGAGACCCATGGAAAAGTATGTATTCTAAGTACAGAGGTTATATTGAAATGAATTCAAGCGCACAGGAACACGCACACAAGAGGAGGAACACACAGCGTGTTCCTGTGCGAATTCAAGCGTGTGCGTGTTCCTGTGCGCTTGAATTCATTTCAATATAAGCTATGCACCATCTAGCCCAAACTGAAGTTTTGTTAAGTACAGAGGGATGCTGGGAACTTCTTATCTACTCCGCCAGGTCCACGTGTGTCCTCTATCAATAGTAATCGGCCTTCACCGAGAGCCATGCCCGCCTCTCGGCAGCCCCCTTTACATGATGTGAACTGATGTAATGCACGTAGTTTACCACGCACTGTATGCGCGCGGTTTTAAATTTGCGCCAGAAATGGACGAAATTTGTTAAGCTCTGTGGTAGAGACGATAGCCTACTGAAAATTACGAAATGATGCGGTTACTACGGCTGGCCAGCTAAAAAGCGCTTATTTAACCATATCATATACTGGTAAAAGTTAATTTTATAAATTCAAACTAATGCCAACTACAAATCACTTAGTGCACCGTGGCACCTATCACATATTGGTAAAAGTTAATTGTTTGAATTCAAATTAATAAACTTACTAGTTAACTTGATTCGACAGTTTTTTGGGGTCCGCCAATATTATATCCCACAGAAGCATATTATATGCCATAGGTATTTTAATATGTATTATATGCCACAGCAACATTTTCTGACGTAAAAAAACCTTTGTTTAAAAATAAGCGCCGGGCTTGCCTGAAACACATGGGATATTGTGTCACCCGTAATTCTTTCCAAATGTATTTCGATGAAGTTTTTGTAGCAGCGCAGATATCGGTGACTAATGACGACATTTTTCGTTCTATCAACGATATCAAGCACAGGAGGGAGCGACAAGAAAATTAGGGAACACTCAATACACCTTGAAAGTGGAATGCGATTGCACTGGAGATCCCCGTTGTTGCTACTTTAGTGCCTGTGTCATTTTTTACGCGTTTCCCAGTTCCTCCTGAGACACTCATGAGCAGTCAATAGGTCCACCTCGATCATGCAGGTGAATCAGCACATGAGACTCGATTGGCGTACTGCTGATATTCTCTTTCCTGCACTTTGCCTTGCTTCTCGTGCTGCCTGTGGCAGCTACTGATGAGGTGTCCAAGTCACGCGACCAATCTCTACCAATAATTTTTCGTTTTACACCTGCCATGCTGCCCAGACTGACCGCAAAACAATATCCGAGGCAGGTTATGATGACGTCACAATGTCACATAATCTCTCCAGAGCAATCAGCTAATTTTGTGAGACAGGCTGTCACATTTCAACCCAGCCCGTGGTGCAGTGCTCCCCGTACCTCGCCAATTCGCTGCGGCAGCGCGGGTGGGGCAGAGGATGTCGCCTTATGTCTGCGTCACGGAGTATCGTGATAAAATTGGCGTCGCTCTCCGCAGTCCCGCAAGCGCGCGGTATTCCATTGTCACGAGAAATGGCCAAAATTATTTGAGCCACAGCGGTGAGCTACCCTTTAGCAAAAACTAATATGTTTGGAATATACGGTTGGCTATTTAAATTGTATTTTAATTATATTTTTTATTCGTGAATGCACTAAAAATATGTAGGAAATACTTTCCTGAAATTTCATGCTTGGTGTGCGAAATATATTCCTAAAATATGCCAAAAATACCTCACTTAAAGCATACGTCCAGCACTTTCCAAATATGAGACAAATTATGCATGCAGTTTTAGCATCTTGTCAGTGTATTAAAAGCGTACTTTCGTAAATATGAAATTAATTCGTCCCAAGCATACTTCAATTCTAACAAACGGGCTGTCCTTTTAAACGTATTCGCAACGCACTTCTAGCTGCCGTTGAACAGTCGAGTGCTCAAGATCACGTTTCGGGAAATGGCATTTGCGTGTTGTCAATGTACTTGAAGTCTGCTTCCGTAAATACGCAACTAATTCGTCCAAAGAATACTTAAATTCTAGCAAATTGGCAGTCCGCGCTGCAGCATGTTTGCAGCACACTTCAAGCTGCCGTTGAACAATCTAATTGCTTGAAATCGAGTTTCGGGAAAACGCATTTTGGTGTTGGCAATATATTTAAATGTACTTTCGTAAATATGCAATTAATTCGTCCAAGTATACTTAAAATCTAACAAATAAACATATTTGCATAAACATAAACATATTTGCATTACACTTCAAGCTACCGTGGAACAATCTAGGGCTCGAAATGATGTTTCCGGGAACAGTGAAAGCTCTCCCTCTCCTGTAACTTCTTTTATGGCAACTTCTCCCTTTATGGTAACTTCTAGCAGGAAGGTAATCACCACTTGTTTACACTATGTGCAGAAAACGTGACAGCATGATACCGGCAAAGGCGCCTTGGGTACTTCCGGGCCCGAATATGCCAGCGAAAAGGACCCCGACTGGCAAGGCCGACCGGGTCCCTTAGTCGCCCGTGTAGCTGTTGGTTGACAGTTCGACTCCTGGCCTATTTCTGACGCAAGTTTTCACTATCAATTCGTTTCTAGATCGCTCCCAGATTCGAACGCGACCAGTAGGGCACTTCTCGGACAATTTGGGGGCCCACAGCCTTTGCGCAAAAAAAAAAGCCTCACCGGGCAAGATAGTGCGTCGCTCTCGGTGGGTATATACAAGGCAAGCCAAGTATGGCGCTTGTCGGAGCATTTATTGTTTGCTGCGGTGCTTTCGTCTTGATTTGTTGTGTTGGCATCTTTCTTTGCCGTTCCCACTCCGTCACGTGACCTTACAATCTCTTGCACCTCTTGATTGATAACTACGCCTGTACAATTTGTTCTGCAGTGTACGCATCAACCCGTCTCATTCTGTCAAGCCAACCAGTAGACCTATCTTAAGCCGAAGTGAATATATTTTTAATGTATGAAATGAATATTTTTAGTCTGTTTCTAATGTATTTAATATATATCTTTAGTATATTTTTAATGCATTATGAATATGCTAAGCGTGCAAAAATGTACTTCTCAGGTATTTTTAAGAACGTTCAAAATATTATTCCTAGCATACTTAGAAAGCATTCGTATTGCAGTTTAAGCATAGGGAAAAAAATGCTAATAAATATGAAATTAATACAATATGTTTGAAATGCATTTTAAGCACATGCTCTTTTTCGATAAGGGAGGGTAAACGCGTTTTAAAAATTCGGAATTTAATATGACGATTACTAATGGCCGGCTACATATCCCTAATTGCAGTCAGGTAACTATCTGTGATAAGTAAAAAGTTAACTATTCGAATCTACTTGTTCAGTTTATAGCTAGCATATTGCCTGTTTCTGACGTCCGCCGAAACCGGTACTATTATGCCGCAAAAACTTCTTTACCACAGAACCATATTTATAAAATCAGTGATATATATATATATATATATATATATATATATATATATATATATATATATATATATATTGTAGTGTGCCAACTGTGACAGGTTCCGCTACCGCCATGCGCCGACACTACGCTGCGCCTGACGACGACGAAGTTGCCCCGCTCTCTTGGTGCTGGCTACGCCCGTCTACGCTGCCAAATCCGGCGCGGCGGTTCGGTCTCTTGAGGACGCCTAATAAACGCACCCCTACAATTGGTGGAGGTGCGGGGTACGTCCCCTACCAACCTGGAACTCCGGAGCCGTACGCTGCCGCCTGTGTCAACCATGCCAGATGAGACTGCCCCAACACCGGCGGCCAGTTCAACCACCGTCATTTGTTCTGGCGTCATCCGGCAGCGTGACCCTGCCCTCTTCAGTGGCACTGCCGACCAAGATGTTGACGACTGGTTGTCATCGTATGAGCGAGTGAGCAGCTATAACAAGTGGGATGACACTATCAAGCTGAGTAACGTCATCTTTATCTCACGGACGTGCCGAACCTCTGGTTTCCAAACCATGAGGCGGACCTACCCACTTGGCCCGTATTTAAGAAGAGCTTTGCGGCAGTGTTCGGCCGCCCTGCGGTGCGCAAGCTCCGTGCCGAACTATCCTCGCCGAGACGGCCACCTGGTCCCCCCTTTGTTTCCCCTGATCGCCAAATTTACACCACTCGCCGATCGCCTTCCCCTCGACGCCGTTCCCCTTCTCCGATGCTGCGACATTTTAGCTCCGCGCTTGAGGGAAACTAACAGCCGCAGTTCCGGGGGCAAGAACTGCGCTTGTTTCGAACTCCTCAAGTCCTCCGTGTCGTCCCGCTAATGTAATCGTAGTGTTCGTGGAAGGTGCCCAGGTTCTCGCCCTCGTCGACACGGGCGCTGCAGTATCTGTCATAAGTGAAGCTCTCTGCCGCCGACTCAGCAAAGTGACTACCCCACTTTCTGACTTTTCGCTTCGCACCGCCTCATCACAGCGCATTCATCCCTCAGCCGCATGTACGGCCCGTGTCCTCATTCAAGATGTTTTGTACACCATCTAGTTTATTGTGCTGTCTCACTGATCACACGACATCATCCTGGGACGTGACTTCCTTTCGATTCATCGTGCCGTTATTGATTGCGCTCGAGCTGAAATCGCCTTTTCTCCGCTGTGTGACGCTCCCTTTTGCGACGTACCTACGCAGTCTGCCAAACTTGTGGTCGTGACTGATACCGACATTCCTCCGTTTTCTGCTGCCCTCGTGCCGCTCTCCTGTGTCGGCGTCCCTCATTCAACTGTTTTCTTCACGCCTTCCGAAACCGCTTCCCGCCGTCCCTGCCTCCTGCTTCCCTTTGCTGTTCTGACGATCGACCATGGACAAAGTGCAATTTACGTCTCGAACCCATCTTCGTGCCCGTCAGCAGTGCTCCGAGGTGAATGCCTTGGGCGTATTGAAGAACTTTATTCCTGCCTTCCCTACCCTATTCTTGATACCACCGCTTCCTTCGATGTCGATGTGCTCAGCTCTTGTGATGTTAAGAATGATCCACCGCCCTCCGACGTCTTCCACCGTGCCATTGACGCCGACCTTCCACCCGCGCTACGTGATCAACTCGTCGCCCTCCTGCAGCGCTTCAGTTCTTCTTTCGATCTTCCTCAGACTGCCTTGGGCCGTACGTCTGTCGTTGCGCACACCATCGACACCGGTACACACGCCCCTCTTCGCCAGCGCCCCTATCGTGTCTCGGCTTCTGAGCGCCACGTCATTTCTGATCACGTGGACGACATGCTCCGTCTGGGTGTCATACAGCCCTCCCACAGTCCCTGGGCGTCCCCTGTTGTGTTGGTAAAAAAGAAAGATGGTTCCATCAGGTTCTGTGTTGATTACCTCCGGCTCAACAACATCACACGCAAGGACGTCTATCCCCTGCCACGAATCGATGACGCCCTGGACTGCTTGCAGGGAGCTGAGTATTTCTCCTCGCTGGACTTGAGGTCAGGCTACTGGCAGGTGCCCATTGCTGACGCTGATCGCTCAAAAACTGCCTTCATAACACCTGACGGCTTATATGAGTTCAACGTCATGCCGTTTGGCCTTTGCAACGCCCCGGCAACTTTCGAACGCCTGATGGACACTATCCTTAGTGAACTCAAGTGGGAGAGTTGTCTTTGCTATCTCGATGACATCGTCGTCTTTTCTGCGGACTTTTCTTCTCATCTCATCCGCCTCGAGCGCGTTCTGACTTGTCTTACTGACGCTGGGCTCCAGATGAATTTGAAAAAGTGCCGCTTTGCTGCCCGACAGCTCACCATTTTAGGACATGTAGTCTCTAAAGACGGCATTCTTCCGGACCCCGCCAAACTTCGCGCAGTTGCCGAATTTCCGAAGCCCACCTCACTGAAGCAGCTCCGTAGCTTCGTTGGCCTTTGCTCTTACTTCCGTCGCTTCATCTTGAATTTCGCCACGATCATCGCTCCTCTGACCCAGCTACTCGCAGGCAGCTCCAGCCTCTCCGCTTGGACGCCTGCTTGCGATGATGCCTTCGACACCTTGCGCCGCCTTTTGGTTTCGCCTCCCATCCTGCGCCACTTTGACCCGACTGCGCCTACTGAGATCCACACTGACGCCAGCGGTATTGGACTGGGTGCCGTTCTCACCCAAAGCAAACCTGGCTTCCGTGAATATGTGGTCGCCTACGCCAGTCGGACCTTTAGCAAAGCGGAGGCCAACTATTCTGTTACCGAACGAGAATGTTTGGCCATCATTTGGGCCATTGGAAAATTTCATCCCTATGTCTACGGTCGCCCGTTCTGTATAGTAACCGACCACCATGCCCTGTGCTGGCTGGCCTCTCAAAGACCCGTCAGGGCGCCTAGCTCGCTGGGCTCTGCGATTGCAGGAGTATGACATTCATGTCATTTACCGCTCTGGCCGCAAGCATAATGACGCGGACGCTCTTTCCCGCTCGCCGCTACCTAGTGCTTCATCGCCTGCTCCTGTGTCTGCTTACGACTTGTCCTCGCTTGCCACTGCCGACATGTCCACCGAGCAGCGGAAAGACCCTTGGATCGCTTCTCTTATTAACTTCCTTTCGAGTCCTACGACTGATAATTCGTCCCGTTCCCTCTTACGTCAAGCCCGTCACTTTTCTATTCGGGACGGTCTCCTCTATCGTCGCAATTACCTGTTCGACGGACGCAAATGGCTCCTAGTGATCCCCCGCCATCTACGCACCGACATTTGCGCCGCTTTCCATGCGGACCCCCAGTGTGCCCACGGCGGCGTGTTGAAAACCTATACGCGTCTGCGTCTCCGATTCTACTGGCGTGGCATGTACCGCTTTGTTCGCCACTTTGTACGATCCTGCCCATCCTGTCAACGGCGTAAATGTCCGCACACACCTCGCCTGCTCCACAGCAGCCGTTACCCTGCCCTGCCCGCCCGTTTGACCGCGTTGGCATAGACCTCTACGGCCCCCTCCCTCCCACTCCCGCTGGTCACCGCTGGATTATCGTGGCCGTGGATCATCTCACACGTTATGCTGAAACATCTCCATTACCATCTGCCTCCGCCCGCGACGTGGCTTCCTTTCTTCTAAAGAACCTGATTCTTCGCCATGGTGCTCCTCAAGAACTGCTCAGCGACCGTGGACGCGTATTCCTGTCTGACGCTCTTGAGGCCCTCCTCAGGGACTGCCGAATTATCCATCGAACCGCTTCGTCTTACCACCCTCAGACCAACGGCCTGACCGAGCGTTTCAACCGAACCCTCAGTGACATGCTGTCCATGTACGTCGACGCCACCCACTCCAACTGGGACCAAGTTCTTCCCTTCGTCACCTACGCATATAACACTGCGACACAAACCACCACTGGATTCTCTCCCTTCTTTCTTCTGTACGGCCGCGAGCCCCCCTGCACGATGGATACTCTTCTTCACTACCGACCCGACATTTCCGAGTCCACGTCACTGTCCGACGCTGCCAGGTACGCCGAAGAATGCCGCCAGCTTGCTCGCTCGTTTACCACGCAGACCCAGTGGCAGCAAAAACATGACCGCGACACTTCCGCGGCCTCTACCTCCTACCCTGCCGACTCCCTTGTGTGGCTCTGGGTGCCTCCCACAACTCCCGGCCTTTCGCGGAAACTGCTGCATCGGTATCATGGTCCCTACCGGGCTCTCAAGCAAACATCTCCGGTCAATTATATTATTGAGCCTGTTGCACCCGCTGCGGACTTGCGTCGCCGTGGCCGCGAAACCGTCCACATCGACCGACTGAAGCCGTACTACGACCCCTCTGTTCTTCCTTCCCCTTAAGACGCCAGGCTGGCTCCTTTTCACCCGGGGGAAACTGTAGTGTGCCAACTGTGACAGGTTCCGCTACCGCCATGCGCCGACACTACGCTGCGCCTGACGACGACGAAGTTGCCCCGCTCTCTTGGTGCTGGCTACGCCCGTCTACGCTGCCAGATCCTGCGCGGCGGTTCGGTCTCTTGAGGACGCCTAATAAACGCACCCCTACCATATATATATATTGTGTGTGTGCGTGCGTGCGTGCGTGCGTGTACGCGCACCTTCTACACCGAATTCGCATTTGACCTAACTTCGCAAATCGACTGTCATTCGAATGGCTTCGTTTCATATGTTCCGTTACCACTGAATATATGACTTGGTCAAACTTTCAGACGAAGCCGATAAGCTAGAGTAGGTTTGTAATAAGCTAGAAATTACCCTGAGTATCCACCCAAGGGGGGTCATACGACTACAAGAGGAAGTTATACAGCTTCCCCGAGAACTAAGTAGTTTTAGAAAACTTTGTCCTCGTCTGGGGTTTCAAACCGAGACTGCCATGTCACCGGGAAGTCGCTCTACCATATGAGCTAACTAGGAAAGCTAGGGTATGGTAGGGCGAGTTGATGGAAAATTCAAAGATGGAACGGTCATGTTGCCACGATTAGGGGAACCCCCACGGGGGAGTAGCTTTGCAATAAGGAAGCAATTACTCATTAGTATTTATTGAATGATTTATGCATTACTGGTTATTATCGTGTATTTTAGAGATGTATGTTAAAAAGTTTACGAAGTAGTATTTGCGGTTTTATTAACAAATAACTTCACCGGACGGAGGCCACAATATCGCACATTCTAAAATACTGCCTTAACGTCACAGCTAGCTCGGCAAATTAAGCGTTGTGTGCTTTTCGTTTTGTGAACGAAGAAATGCAACTGCTCCGTTGATTCTGCTGCTTAAGTAAAGGCTTGTAGTTCGACAAATCTACACTATCTCGTCATCGTGTTAAAATACAGGCGAATTGGGCGAACATCTTGCCGACGGCTGCGAGCATGTCCTTCGATACTTGGTGGTAAGAATCTCGCCTCTAGGGGGCGTTAAGAGAGATCGCCAAAACACTTAAACGCAAGAAAAATGGGCTTTTTAGAGCTTCCGCGCGTTTACACTTATCCTTGGGTGTGTACAGAAAAGCAGTGTAAAGAAAAAAATTCCCGGTCGATCTATTTATGCATCAGGGTTAGTAACGAAAGCAAATTACATATTGAGGTTGCATTTTCAATGTAGTAGACTGTATCAGTAAAGACACCTGTTGGGCGATAATTTAAGAATTGTTCGAGGTGTAACATTTTCTATGTGCCAAGAGTCATCTGAAGTTCGTTCAACCTAAAGGAAACGAACGCAATACGACGCTTGCATTCTAACATTCTAGAACGTGTTCCATAATGCCCACGTTGGGACCTTCTTGTTACTGGCATCCGACGTGAAACACTTTGTTCAAAAGCATTTTTCGACTGTCGATATTTGCGGCCGGGCCTGCTGTGCAAACAACATCTGACACACCCCCTTTCCTATCTATCCAACCCTTCGGATAACTGCAAGTAGGGTTAGTATTTAAAGGAAGACGCTTGTAACGATGAATTAGCACATTGATACCTTTGTACACGTTACAGTGTGTGACCGCAACAGAAATGCCCAGCGGGCAAGGTCTATTACAAGCTCCGATATCGCAAATGGAGCTACCAATACAATGGGGAGAAATACCCTCTCAAGAAAATTTTACCAAAATGCGGACGTTGATTTTCGCCTTTTTGAGAGCACCATACGAGGACATTGCTATGAAACCTAGTGCTAACTCTTAAGGCAGCTACGGAAATTTGCCAGGCTATGATCCTGTGAACCTGAAAACGAATACCTGTGCGGAGCCATGCCGATGGCCTTCGTTTCTAAGAAAGAAGTCTGATTAACCTGAAAATAATCAGGCATGACATCCTTGCCTATTTCATTCGTATTCGAAAAAGACACTGCCTTCCTTTTCTCTGAGCACGTCTATGTAATTTTTGCCTACATTGTTGACTAGGTAGCTCAGGCTTGTTCAGGGTAATTGAGGCGCTTACAAGTCGATTTCCGGTGCTTCCATCGTTTTCCTCCGCTGGGTCCCTGGGCATTCAGGGATTGACGGCAATGAGCTGGCTCATCAGCTCGCAGGCTTGTTCAGGGCAATTGAGGCGCTTACAAGTCGATTACAGGTGCTTCCATCGTTTTCCTCCGCTGGGTCCCTCGGCATTCAGGGATTGACGGCAATGAGCTGGCTCATCAGCTCGCAGGCTTGTTCAGGGCAATTGAGGCGCTTACAAGTCGATTTCCGGTGCTTCCATCGTTTTCCTCTGCTGGGTCCCTGGGCATTCAGGGATTGACGGCAATGAGCTGGCTCATCAGCTCGCAGGCTTGTTCAGGGCAATTGAGGCGCTTACAAGTCGATTTCCGGTGCTTCCATCGTTTTCCTCCGCTGGGTCCCTCGGCATTCAGGGATTGACGGCAATGAGCTGGCTCATCAGCTCGCAGGCTTGTTCAGGGCAATTGAGGCGCTTACAAGTCGATTTCCGGTGCTTCCATCGTTTTCCTCTGCTCGGTCCCTCGGCATTCAGGGATTGACGGCAATGAGCTGGCTCATCAGCTCGCAGGCTTGTTCAGGGCAATTGAGGCGCTTACAAGTCGATTTCCGGTGCTTCCATCGTTTTCCTCTGCTGGGTCCCTGGGCATTCAGGGATTGACGGCAATGAGCTGGCTCATCAGCTCGCAGGCTTGTTCAGGGCAATTGAGGCGCTTACAAGTCGATTTCCGGTGCTTCCATCGTTTTCCTCCCCTGGGTCCCTCGGCATTCAGGGATTGACGGCAATGAGCTGGCTCATCAGCTCGCAGGCTTGTTCAGGGCAATTGAGGCGCTTACAAGTCGATTTCCGGTGCTTCCATCGTTTTCCTCCCCTGGGTCCCTCGGCATTCAGGGATTGACGGCAATGAGCTGGCTCATCAGCTCGCCCGCGACACACTTTTCCGGGCATCGTTGATCCCCTGACCCAAGCCCTCGGAGGACGGTGAAGACTCACCCTTCGCCGCACTATGAAAGAGGTCTACCTCGAGCTCCGCCTAGACAAACGCCTTTACCCTCCCCCTCATCCATCGCTCACGGTGCCTGAGGCTCGGCTTCTTCGGCGCATCTAAATGAATGCGGTTATCACCCCGTCTCGCCTCTTTCTCTATCGCTATCGAAGGGACCCTTCCTGTCCCAACTGCCCCTGCATCTATGCGGACCTGGCCCATTGCCTCTTCTATTGCCCGGCTGCTCAGCAGTCGGGTTCCTACCCCCACGTTCTTTATCCATCACCACCTGGCTCGACTGGCTTGGCGCTAAAGGGGAGGAAGAACAGCGACTTCTGGTCAGAAGGGTATATGCTTGGGCTTGTTGGTTCATAACTGCAAGGTGAAAAACGTAGCGCAAAGAGACGAGGACACAGAAAGACGGACAACACGCTAGCGCCGTGTGTTGTCCGTCTTTCTGTGTCCTCGTCTCTTTGCGCTACGTTTTTCACCTTGCAGACTTCTGGTCGCCCAGGCGGTCGACATGCTCGGCCTGTAAATTACGGCCGAATAAAGGCCTTGTACTACTACTACTAAATATTCTAAGCGGGCAAAAATGCACTTTTCACGCATTTTAAAGAAAGTTAAAAATATTATTCCTGGTATACTTAGAAATCATTCGTATTGCAGTTTAAGCGTATGGACAATAAAAGCGAAATAAATATGGAATTAATAAAATATGTTTGAAATACACTTTAAGCACATCCTCTTTTTCGCTAATGGTAAGGCTGGTTAGATTCTTCCAAACACTAGTATGATAACCTTTTGATTAAGAATGAAGCACTGACCCAAGCATATTTGGGCTATACCAGTCTTAAAAAGGTCTAACGCTGGTACATTGTACACAGATGGCAGAAAGACGTGATTCATGAGATGATAAAAGAAACTGAACTAAGGGTGAACGCGGGGCCTCTGCTCGCTAGCAACGTTTCGACACTTGTATTCATCTCGAGGAAGACAAGTCGAAACGAAATTATTCCTCTTGCTGAAACTTCAGCTAGCGAACTGACGCCGCCTGTTGAATGTCTGCTGCGCAATAACAAAGGATCGCTACTGTCGTTCTATGACAAACCCTCCACCCATCCGTTCGCCTCCCGCAGCTCTGCATTCCTAACAGAATTGCGTAGACCGGCCTACTGCCGGCCGAAGCAGAAGGGAACAGAGGATTTATTTCTATTGAATGTTTCATTTAATTGCGCAGATGCCATACCGAAGAACGTTGCGCAGTACAAGGCAGCGGCATATTCACTCTGGCCATGCAGCCCGCTTTTTCTTTCTTGTGCCACGGAGCTTAGCATATAAAGTTAGTGAAATTGAATCTCATTTCTATTCTATGCTTATGTTGACATACGGTCGTGATGGTGTGACATTTTAATGAGCAGATTTTTGTCCTCGCGTGGATGACCTGACAAACTATAGCGATAGCGATCTGATTAAGAAACAGGTGGCGAATCCTACAGATATGCTCGCACGCAGCTACTCATCAGTTCAGAATTTTAAGTGTGTGCTCATCTCGAAGCGTTACTCATTGCCACGAAATGATCTGCGTTCCGCTCCAACTGGCTGCTACTCTGCTCTCCGCCGTCTTTGTGGAGTGAGTGTGGTATACTTAGTACACGATAAATACTAGATAGTTTACGATGAGTAGAATATACCTGCTCGAAGCACTGCAAGAGATCGCGCAAAAAATTCACTCAGTGGTAACAAACAAAACACTATTAGAAATTAGGGCGGCGTGTTTTGAGTGTTGTACGCGAGCCAACGCTTGATTTTTATTGAAAGCTGGTTACCCGCGAAAGCTCACTGAAACCTGCTGAATCGGAAATACGTATATATCCTTTGGCTACGAATAGAGTTAAGAGATTTAAAAGAAAGGAATTTCAATTTCGAGTTCATGCGCAGCCTTTCGACTGCTCTCAACAGTAGACTTTTCTTTAAAGGTGTGGCATTAAGGTTTTTGCTTGCTCAGCCTACAATTTCTGAACGAAAACTGTTCGGTGACCAAGAGTATAAAGAGAATCCTTTTGCATCGCTTCCTTCTTGTTACTCTGCGCAAACAGAAAGCGCACGTCTCCACTTTCCGCAACAGCGGCCTCATTTGCAAAGCTGTTAAGCCGCTTGCTTATTTTTCTTTACAGGTCTACGCTTTCAGTGGTGCATACTTAGGTTAAAGATATTTACGTGCGTATTTAAATGAGGGACATAGCTGGGTGCTAACATGAAAGAATACTATAGCATTGACGAGAACATGTCAGATGTAATTAAGCCTAATGAGAGATACAAACTGCAGGTTTTGCATGACTATTAATCAGCATCCTGTCATAATGACGAGACAGTCGAAAGAAGTTTTGAAGACGTGGAATCTGTGACCAATGCAGTAAAAGCCGCAGTGTTCCATACTGTCAAAAGAGCTACTACTGGGGCTAGTTGGAAATACATACTTTAAGGAATTGGTGAGCCCTAAAAAACACCAAAAAAGGACGAAAAAGCGCTTCGTCCTGTGTGTTCATCCCTTTTTCGGTGTTTTTTAGCGCTCACCAATTCCTTCAAGTTCTATACTGATGGGTGACTTCAGCGACAAAAACTGTCAAGAAGCAGGCAGAAGACCAGGGACTGTGGGACTATGTCAAACTTTCTAGGAATAGCACGGGGAATAAAATACCGCAGTTTTCGTACAAAACAGTTTACGCATCGTAAATAGCTTCTTCAGCAGCCGCGAGCCCCGGAAATCGACTTGTAAGCGCCTCAATAACCCTGAACATGCCTGAGCTACCTATAGGCAACAATGTAAGCAAAAATTACATAGACGTGCTCAGAGAAAAGGAAGGCAGTGTCTTTTGGAATACGAATGAGAGACTCAAGGACGTCATGCGTGATGATTTGCAGGCTAATCAGACTTCTTTCTTGGAAAAGAAGGTCATGGGCATGGCTGCCCACAGGTGCCCATTTTCAGGTTCACAGAACCATAGCCTGGCAAATTTCCGCTGCTGCTTTAAGACTTAGGACTAGGTTTCATAGCAATGTCCTCGGATGGTGCTCTCAAAAAGGCGAAGCTCAACGTCCACATTTTCGAGAAATTTCCTTGGGAGGGTATTTCTCCCCTAATACCGGTAGCTCCATTTGCGATAGCGGAGCTTGCAATATACCTTGCCCGCTGGTCATTTCTCTTGTGGGCACGAAAAACTCTTTACTTTACCGTGCACAAAGGTCTGCTAATTTGCTAATTCATCGTTACAAGCGCCTTCCTTTAAATACTAACCCTACTCGCAGTTACCCGAAGGGTTGGATGGATAGGAAAGAGGTTGTGTCAGGTGTGTTGTGCACAACAGGTCCGGCTGCGAATATCGGAAGTCGAAAAATGCTGTTGGGAATAGTGTTCGACGTCAGCTGCCAGTAACAAGAAGCTCCTGACGTGGGTATCACGGAAAACGAGTCACAATGCAAGCGTCGTTTTGCATTCGTTTCCTTTTGGTTGAACGAACTGCAGATGACTCTTGGCATGTTGAAAATGTTGCACCTCGACCAGTCTTAAATTACCGCCCAACAGGGGTCTTTACAGAAGCACTCTACTCCATTGAAAGTGCAACCTCAATATGTACTTTGCTTTCGTAACTACCTCTGATCGATAAATAGATCGGGCAGGAATGTTTTTCTTTACAGTGTTTTTCTGTATGCGTCCAAGCATAACCGTAAACGTGCGGAAGCCCTAAAAAGCCCGTTTATTTTTATTTTAAGTGTTTTGGCGATCTCCCTTAACGCCACCTAGAGGCGAAATTCCTACCTTTTTCTTCGTCTCTTTCAGGGCAGGCAACGCACCAAGCATCGAGGGACATGCTCGCTGCCGCCGGCAACAGGTGCGCCCATTTTGCCTGTGTTTTAGCGAGATGACGAGATAGCGTAGTTTTATCGAACTTGGACCCTTTACAGAAGGAGCAGAATCAACGGGGAAGTTGCATTTCTCCCTTCACAAAACGAAAAGCACGCAACGCTTAATTTGCCGACCTAGCTGTGACGTTAAGGCAGCATTTTAGAATGTGCGATATTGTAGCCTCCGTCCGGTGCAGTTAGTTGTTTAAAAAAAAAACAAATATTGCTTCCTAAGCTTTTACACGTACGACATATTTAAAAGACATGGTAATAATCAGTAATACATAAATCATTCAATAAATACTAATGAGTAATTGCTTCCTTATTGCAAAGCTACTCCCCCTTGGGGGTTCCCCTAAACATAGCGACAGCGCCGTTCCATCTTTGAATTGTCCATCAACTCGCCCTACCATACCCTAGCTTTCCTAGTTAGCTCATATGGTAGAGCGACTGCCCGGTGACGCGGCAGTCCGGGTTTGATTCCCCAGACCAGGACAAAGTTTTATAAATCTACCAAGTCGTGCGCAAGCTGTATTGCTTTCTTTTGTATTCGTATGGAACCCGTTGGGTGGATACCTAGATTAATCTCTAGCTTATTAAAAACCTGCTCTGACCTGTCGAGTTCATATTAACATTTGACCTGGAGCAAAATGGTGGTTTGAGCTAGTTGGTACATCTGGAGGAGCCACATGATAGGCTCCTCCAGTGTGTTAAGAAATGTATAGTAGACGATAATAATGAAGAAGCATTCATTTCAAAGTGTGGTGTTTCTGTGGGCTCGTTTTTGGAGCTTGTGTCATTTTATCTTAAATCCACATTTGTTGAATGGGAAGGCAGGCTATATGTTCAAAAAACAGGGGTGTGCATCGGCTCAAAAGTGGCTCCAGTACTTAGTAATATCTTTCTTTCCTATGCGGATAGGAGCATTAAAGTTAACTTAGACAACCGTGTAAAACAAATCTTCCGGTATGTAAACGATTATCTTGTTTTTGTTGAATCCCATGACTTCAAGGCACAGGTGGATGACACTTTAATGACTTTTGAAAACTGCGGGTTTGGTCTGAAATTTACTTTTGAATTACCGGAAGAAAATCAGCTGCAAATCTTGGATATTAGATTGGAGAAAAAGGTGAATCATGTTTGTTGGTCCTTCCTACAGTGGTCGGAAAAGCCTTTGCTAAATTATCAGTCTGGGCATTCGAAAATAGTTAAATGCGGCATAGCAGTGTCTTGTTTAGGATCTGCACTTACTAAATCATGTATTCATACTTTAGGCAGCAGTTTCGATAAGCAGGTTCAAAGGCTAAGGTCAGCGGGCTTCCCCAAAGATGTGATAGCGCTTGCTAGCAACAAGATCCTGAAGAAGATGAAGTCGTTTGGTAGACATGAAGCACAGGAAAATTCCGGTAATGATAGAACGAAGTATGCGGTAATACCCTACATTCATCAGTTATCCCATGGGCTTAAGCAGGTTGGCACAATATATGGGGTTAAAGTGCTCTTTTCGGTCCCTAATAAACTAGGCAAGGTTTCTGCTATTGTTGACAAAAGAGCCCGGGAACATAAGCAAATAAGAGGCAAAAGAAAAAATGCATGCCAGGTGGATCATGAATCACCCTTTGTGCCATGTGCAGAGGGAGTGGTATATGACATACCTTTTAAACGTGGCAAGATTTACCTTGGGCAAACCAGGAAATGCATAAATACACGCTTACGTCAGCAAATAACCTCTTTGAATGGTGCTCCTTCATCAAATCAGTCCCTTCATTACAGAGATTGTCATCTGAACAAACCCGGTGTGTCTAATAAAAAAGCATGCTTTCCACCGCTTAACAGGGCAAAGATTAAATTCAGACATCCAGATCAGCTGACTAGGGAGTTGTGTGAAGCCTATCATATTCACAAGAACAGCGACACGTGCGTTAGCACACCATCTGTGAATTTACATGAGTGTGAAATTTTGTATCTAGATTCTTAACTTTCTTTTGCGTACTTTTTGCGGGAAGCGCAGGCGCTTTGGGTTGTCAGTTGTGTGCATATAATCTGCGTTTTTTCAAATAAACTTTCAGTTGTTAGTAGCGCTTGTCCTTGTCCTTTCTTCTCTGTTCTTGTTCCTAGTCGCAGCGCTGGTGAAATTTTAACATTTGACCGAGTCATATATTCAATGGTAACGGAACATATAATAATAATAATAATAATAATAATAATAATAATAATAATAATAATAATAATAATGCTTTATTTCCACCAAATCAAATACAATTTGATGGAGGAGGGGAGAAAAAAAGCGGCTATCCGCTTGACGGAGTTCTCCTCTCCTGTTCAGACGGCAGTGACAGAAAACGAGGAACTAAATTGAACATCAAGTCATTAAGAACATAAAACGAAGAACTAAATTGAATATCAAGTCATAGATGAACAAAAACATCAATAGAAGCAATGTCTGTAACCGAACAGAATACACAGAAATCAAAAGGGGGTATCAGCAACGAAGAAGGGGTATCAGCACAGTAGACGACCAGTCATCAAATAACAAAAAGGGTGGAGAGCAATTCATAAAACAGGAGTTGATGTATTAGCACTTAACCAAATGAACAATCATGCTACGCAGAGAGGAGATGGTGATTTCACGGAGGTTTACGCCTGCTTCAATTAACTGGTTTTGTAAATACGGTAGTTGGTAATTAAGTCTTTGACGACCGTAGCTAGTTCTTGTGAATGGTAAAACCCATTGTGGTTTGTGGCGATGCGGATATGGTGAATCGGACTGATGCAAAGGAGCCATAGATGAAATGGTGTCAACATGGCGCTTTTGCTCAACTGTATACACGCGCAGCAGTCTGTAAGCATAGAGGTTTAATATGGTGATAATGTTGAGGTTAGTTACCAAATCCTGAGTTGTGTGTCTAACGGGCAAGTCATAAACTATACGAAGTCATAAACGAACACATGCAAATGACAGCCGATTTCTGGAAATAGGTCAAATGCGAATTCGGTGTACAAGCTAGGTGCTCGCACAGGCACGCACGCACACGCAAACACGGACGCACGCACGCACGCACGCACACACACACGCGCACACACACACACACGCACGCACACGCACACGCACACGCACACTCACACGCACATGCACACGCACACGCACACACATACATACGAGGTCTTCAAGCGACCGCTTTCACACATTTTTAAAATTGGGCTTTTTGGGGTAAAAATACAGCTTTTACGGCATAGTATTAGCAGTGTTGGGAGACACCAGAAAACCGCTTAGTCGGCTTTTGTAGGAAGCTGGTTAATTAATTTTTAAGAATTCAATTTTTACTTGTACAGATAGTCGTCTAGTTGCTATTAGAGATTTGTAGCCGGTTGTTAGTAATAGCGATATCAGTTTTTAGAATTTAGAAAACGGGATTACCTTCACCGCTGTGGCTCTGGAAAACTTGGCTGCATCGTGCGAAAATGCATGCGCTTTCGAAAGTATGCAGGCAAAGCAACCCCTATAGTTCACGTAAATAGACGAAAAAGCCAAATTTTGTGGAGCCACAGCGCCAAGGTTAATCGCGCTTCTGGAATTCTAAAAACGAGATATGGCTATAGTAACGACCGGCTACAAACCTCTACTTGCAACTAAGTGCCTAACTCTACTAGTTAAGAAGTTAATTATTAAATTTAGTCAACCAGCTTCCTTGTTAAAACCATTCACCTGTTTTCTGGTGTCCGCCAACATTGGAAGAAATATGCCTCAAAAGCCATATTTTACCCTAAAAAGCCCAATTTAGAAATTTTTTGAAGTGTTCGCTGAAACACCCGGTATCCTGTATACCTAACGAAATTTAAAAATAGGGTTCTTGTTTAAAGAGCAGTTTTTGCGGCCTAGTAATACCGTTTCCGGCGGACGTCAAAAACTAGGCGAATCATGTTGGCTATAAAGTGAGCAACAAAAAGTGGCTATAAAGTGAGCAAAAATGGCGGACCCCAGAGAACGGTCGAATCAAGTCAACTAGTAAGCTTATTAAGTTAAATGTGTCACAGGTGTGGTTTACCACATCCTCCTTTCTTGTGGGGCTTCATAGGTTGACCAAACTGGCCGCTGCATTAATGACCGGCTACGGGAGCATGCGAATAACGTAGAAAATAAGGGCACAAATGGGAACCTCGCGCGGCACCTTACTACGTGCGAGAGCACGTGTAGGGCAAGATTTGAGAGGACCACGATTCTTGGCAAGAGCGGGAATGATAAGGCTAGGCTCCTTCTAGAAGCCTATTACATCAAAACGTTGTCCGAGCGTTGTGTGATTGACACATCTGTTCACGTGTATTCCGCTGAATGTGCTTTTTTAGACTCGTTTTCTTTAGTGACTTGTTGCTAGACTGCTGTGCCTTATCTGCCCTTTCTACGCGCATGCTCGGCTTTTTGTCCCTTGTTATACGGCTTGTACGACCGCATGAATAAACAGTTGGTAGTAGCGCTCGGGACTGTCTTATGTGTCCTTTCTTTCTGTCCCTTGTCCCTTTTTTGCGCTAACTTCTTCAGAAAATTACTAATTTGAATTCATCAAATTAACTTTTACCAATATGTGATAGGTGCCACGGTGTACTAAGTGATTTGTAGTTGGCATTAGTTTGGATTTATGAAATTAACTTTTACCAGTATGTAATAGACGCCATGGTTAAATAAGTGATTTGTTGCTGGCCAGCCGTAACAACCGCATCATTTTGTAATTTTCAGTAGGTTATCATCTCTACCACAGAGCTTAACAAATTTCGTCCATTTCTGGCGCAATTTTAAAACAGCGCATATAGTGCGTGGTAAGCTACGTGCATTACGTAAGGCTGAGATCTGGGCGAGTTGGTATGCATTCATACTGGTGAACAGCGCAAAAAAGGCGGGACAACAACAAGACAAGCGCTGACTATCAACTGGGTTTATTGAAGGACGGAAGGGTATATATACAAAAACATAACACAAAGAAGTAAGAGATAGTGTGAAAAGGGCCGTGAAAATCAAAACTTATGTCACATGTGAAGTGATGTAACCCAATTCCTTGTTGCTAAGTGCCACGGAAGGACTGCTGATGCATTCGACACCTTGCCTGTGGATGTGATGCGCTTCCATTATTTCGCGCGTGAGTTTATCTTTATGGCGGAACAGAACCTCGGTTCTCTTGTACTCCGGTGCGCACTTGCACTTTTTGCAGCGGAACTTTGTGCGCGGAAGCCCGCCGTCCTGTTCCGATTTCCTTTCTTGCTCCCTTTCATGATGGCATTTGCACTTTTGACAATGAGCGGCAACGTGGCTAAGAGGGTCACTTTTTCTTGTGTTTTCATGCTCCATGAGCCTTTTGTTTACGCATCTGCCGGTCTGCCCGACGTAAACAGCACCGCAAGAGAAGGGAATTTTGTACACAACGTTTTCTGCACATGGTACAGAGGGTGAAACATGGCGTACCTGGCAGCCTTCCTTCTTCTCTTGCTTAGCCTGTGCAACCTGCTTGCACATGGAGCTCAGTTTGTGGGGAGCAGAAAACACAACATCGACATCATACGTGCCGGCAACCTTCTTGAGACCGTGAGACAAGCCGTGCGTGTAAGGAACCACCGCTGGTCTTTTCACCTTCTTGCCTTCATTGGGTCGGCCATTTTTTACAACTTTTATCAGCTTTTCGGAAGCCCTGGAAATTATTTCATCCGGATAACCATTTGCGCGTAATCTGCTAACCTGCATTGTGATGCTATCAGCAGTCTTCTCATGGCGCGACTTTTTGATAGCGGATTTCAGGCACGATACCGCTATACCTTGTTTTATAAGTTTGGAGTGACACGATGAAAAATTCAACCATGGTTTTTCAGACCTCGGGCAATAATACCAGCAAACATGTCCACGTTCAATAAATAAAGCCAAATCCAAAAACTGAAGCTGATTGCCGCTTGGAACCTCAGTTGTAAACTTGAGGTCGCGTCCGTATTCACTGAAGACCTTCAAGACATCAGCGAGCTTTCTTGGCACACTGCCTTCATGAGCAATAACCAGGAAGTCATCTACGTACCTAAAGATACGAGTGACCATGCCTTCTGACGCTTTGCTAATATCAGAGTCAACATTGCCAAGAAAGATATTGGCCAAGACTGGAGCAACCCTTGATCCTATGCAAACACCTGCCGCTTGCACGAATGCCTTCCCTTGCCAATCAATCACAGTCGCGGACAGGTAAAACGACAGAATTTCTAAGAAGCTCTCAACAGACACTCCGCATTTGTCAATAAAGGAGCGCTCTTCATTATCCTCGCAAATGCACTTTTTCACAGCGATCATCAAATCACAATGTGGCAAGGAATAATATAGATCAACCACGTCAATACCGAACATCATGCAAGTCCCTGGATTTTTCACATTAAGATAGTCCACAAGCGCTTGAGAGTTCGGCACTAGAAATGGGTCGTGCACGCTCAGGGACGTCAGGTGTTCTTTGAGGTATCCCGACACGGCCCTCTGCCAAGTGCTGCGCTCGGAAACGATAGCGCGGAAGGTTATATTCACCTTGTGCGTTTTGGCGGTGAAAAATACATCCAGGAGCAGTCCCTTTGACTTGGTAACTGATTCAGCCAACATCAAGTTGTGGCGCTGCAAATGGTCGACGGCCTCTCTTTTTACCTTGGCTCCTTTGAATGAAACCTGCCTGAAGTTCTTGTTCAAGGCCTCGAACGCCTTCTCTTGAAAGGAACCCTCTTGAAGGACGACAAAGCAGCCTTCCTTATCGGCCGTGACTAGTATGAGGCCACTTTTCACCAGGAACTGCAGTCTCCTTTGGGTTGCTTCTGTTACTTTGCGCCTTGTCCGTTCTCGCCAGTACGTCCACACATTCTGCAATGCAGCGTTGGCGCATTTCTTCAGGAGCGCGGCGAGCAATGCCTCTCGAAAATGCCACCTTCTCAGCAGGTTTCAGGCGAGGTTCCAGGGCGAACTTGGGACCCATCCGCAGCACCGCCTTATGTCTCTCAGGAATTTCCTTGTGGCCGAGATCGATGTATCTTCCTTCATCTCTGCTGGGCTTCTTCCTTTTTGGCAGTGTCGGCCGAATAGAGTTCCAGAGGACGTCCGAGACATGTTCCGAGACACCATACCACTCCCGAAAATCTCGCTCCCTAGCGCAGGCAACACGCAGTTGGTCTTTGAAGAGCCGAGCCTGCCTCCAAAACTCGGATTTGTAGATCTTGCACACCCTCCGTATGTGGCTACTAGAAGGTTCGAAGAACCCGCTCACAGCAAGAATGTCAGTAGGACATGATCCTTGTCTAACATGCCAGGACAGGATCCTGGCCCTGCAAACACAGACAGCGATGAGGGACACGATGATGGCCGGATTAGAGATGTTAAAATTTCTACACATATTAGAGCCCAGTGTACTAGAAATCACATTTAGTAAGGCTGAGATCTGGGCGAGTTGGTATGCATTCATACTGGTGAACAGCGCAAAAAAGGCGGGACAACAACAAGACAAGCGCTATCAACTGGGTTTATTGAAGGACGGAAGGGTATATATACAAAAACATAACACAAAGAAGTAAGAGACAGTGTGAAAAGGGCCCTTCTGTCCTTCAATAAACCCAGTTGATAGTCAGCGCTTGTCTTGTTGTTGTCCCGCCTTTTTTCGAGAGGCATTGCTCGCCGCGCTCCTGAAGAAATGCGCCAACGCTGCATTGCAGAATGTGTGGACGTACTGGCGAGAACGGACAAGGCGCAAAGGAACAGAAGCAACCCAAAGGAGACTGTGCAGTTCCTGGTGAAAAGTGGCGTCAGACTAGTCACGGCCGATAAGGAAGGCTGCTTTGTCGTCCTTCAAGAGGGTTCCTTTCAAGAGAAGGCGTTCGAGGCCTTGAACAAGAACTTCAGGCAGGTTTCATTCAAAGGAGCCAAGGTAAAAAGAGAGGCCGTCGACAATTTGCAGCGCCACAACTTGATGTTGGCTGAATCAGTTACCAAGTCAAAGGGACTGCTCCTGGATGTATTTTTAACCGCCAAAACGCACAAGGTGAATATACCCTTCCGCGCTATCGTTTCCGAGCGCAGCACTTGGCAGAGGGCCGTGTCGGGATACCTCAAAGAACACCTGACGTCCCTGAGCGTGCACGACCCATTTCTAGTGCCGAACTCTCAAGCGCTTGTGGACTATCTTAATGTGAAAAATCCAGGGACTTGCATGATGTTCAGTATTGATGTGGTTGATCTATATTATTCCTTGCCACATTGTGATTTGATGATCGCTGTGAAAAAGTGCATTTGCGAGGATAATGAAGAGCGCTCCTTTATTGACAAATGCGGAGTGTCTGTTGAGAGCTTCTTAGAAATTCTGTCGTTTTACCTGTCCGCGACTGTGATTGATTGGCAAGGGAAGGCATTCGTGCAAGCGGCAGGTGTTTGCATAGGATCAAGGGTTGCTCCAGTCTTGGCCAATATCTTTCTTGGCAATGTTGACTCTGATATTAGCAAAGCGTCAGAAGGCATGGTCACTCGTATCTTTAGGTACGTAGATGACTTCCTGGTTATTGCTCATGAAGGCAGTTTGCCAAGAAAGGTCGCTGATGTCTTGAAGGTCTTCAGTGAATACGGACGCGGCCTCAAGTTTACAACTGAGGTTCCAAGCGGCAATCAGCTTCAGTTTTTGGATTTGGCTTTATTTATTGAACGTGGACATGTTTGCTGGTATTATTGCCCGAGGTCTGAAAAACCATTGTTGAATTTTTCATCGTGTCACTCCAAACTTATAAAACAAGGTATAGTGGTATCGTGTCTGAAATCCGCTATCAAAAAGTCGTGCCATGAGAAGACTGCTGATAGCATCACAATGCAGGTTTGCAGATTACGCGCAAATGGTTATCCGGATGAAATAATTTCCAGGGCTTCCGAAAAGCTGATAAAATTTGTAAAAAATGGCCGACCCAATGAAGGCAAGAAGGTGAAAAGACCAGCGGTGGTTCCTTACACGCACGGCTTGTCTCACGGTCTCAAGAAGGTTGCCGGCACGTATGATGTCGATGTTGTGTTTTCTGCTCCCCACAAACTGAGCTCCATGTGCAAGCAGGTTGCACAGGCTAAGCAAGAGAAGAAGGAAGGCTGCCAGGTACGCCATGTTTCACCCTCTGTACCATGTGCAGAAAACGTGGTGTACAAAATTCCCTTCTCTTGCGGTGCTGTTTACGTCGGGCAGACCGGCAGATGCGTAAACAAAAGGCTCATGGAGCATGAAAACACAAGAAAAAGTGACCCTCTTAGCCACGTTGCCGCTCATTGTCAAAAGTGCAAATGCCATCATGAAAGGGAGCAAGAAAGGAAATCGGAACAGGACGGCGGGCTTCCGCGCACAAAGTTCCGCTGCAAAAAGTGCAAGTGCGCACCGGAGTACAAGAGAACCGAGGTTCTGTTCCGCCATAAAGATAAACTCACGCGCGAAATAATGGAAGCGCATCACATCCACAGGCAAGGTGTCGAATGCATCAGCAGTCCTTCCGTGGCACTTAGCAACAAGGAATTGGCTTACATCAGTTCACATGTGACATAAGTTTTGATTTTCACGGCCCTTTTCACACTATCTCTTACTTCTTTGTGTTATGTTTTTGTATATATACCCTTCCGTCCTTCAATAAACCCAGTTGATAGTCAGCGCTTGTCTTGTTGTTGTCCCGCCTTTTTTGCGCTGTTTACCAGTATGTATACGTGCATTACATCAGTTCACATCATGTAAAGGGGGTTGCCGAGAGGCGGGCATGGCTCTCGGTGAAGACCGATTGCTATTGATAGAGGGCACACGTGGACCTGACGGAGTAGTTAAGAAGTTCCCAGCATCCCTCTGTCCTTAGAATACATACGTTTCCATGGGTCTCTGGACACGCGTTGAACGCAATAGCGCTGGACCCTCGGAGCGGCTGCTTGATGGAGCCTCGCATCTCTCCGGTTAGCTGCCGAGTGGCCCGCATGGAATCCAGGAACAACAGCTGAATAGGGGCTTCTCCTCAGGAGCTGGTCCATATGACGATGAACAACCCCGTTTTCGCTCTCTATTTTCACGCCCTGCGCGCCCGCTGTTGCCTTGACCTTGCCAGGGGTCCGTTTGTCTCCACTGCCATAGTTCCGAATGTATGCCGGGTCTCCCAGGTCAAAGCACCAGTTAGCGTCTTCCGGTGACTGGGCCTGTTTGAAGTTCTTGAACCTAGGCGGGAACACACTTCCAGCCTCGTGCGCACACTCTGTCCGAGTAACATGTCTGATGGCGAGCACACCAAGGACAGATCCGTGTTTAATTAGTTACACAACACAGCCACCAGCGCCTTCGGCAAGTCACCTTCGGAGAGCCTTTGGAGGCCATCTTTGATCGTTCTCACAGCCCGTTCAGCTAAGCCGTTACTTTGTGGAAGATACGGCGGCGTTCGATGGTTTGTCCTACCGTTGCGCTCTAGAAACTGGCGGAATTTCCGACCACTAAAACACGTTACATTGTCAATGACTATAGTACGGCACTTACCAAACAGACTCGAAATCACGCGAAGGGCATCGACTGTTGTGCAAGAGGTGACGTAAGCTAGGGGGATGGTCTCGATCTATTTGCTATGCGAGTTTACAACAACAAGCACAATCTTGTTTTAATTAGGTCCAACAAAATTGATCCGCAACCTCACTTGAGTGTCTGGCCAGCTCACATATTCTTGGCTAGTTCGCATGGGGAGCATTGGAACGCAGCTTCGAGACTCAGCCTCAACGCGTCGAATATCTTTATGGGAACCGGGCCGCCAAAAACTAGAACGCGCGATGATATTTGTCACAAAAGAATCTTGGTGCCCTGCGTGTAGTAATTTCAAGTCTTTCCCTCGCTGCCACGCGAGTCGCCACGGTGGCCTTACCGGAGGTGGTTCTGGCTAACGAACAGCTTGTGTATTTTTTTTTGTGTGTACCCCGATAACAGTTTGCCTTCCAAGGTCAATCGCCACGACCAACCCAGAAGGACGCACCTGCATGTGGTCGTGAGCATATTGTCAGCTTGTGTGAGTGCTTGCAACTTCTTTAGGGATATGCGAGGCTGGTCCCAGCGGTGTAAGGCCAATACAGACTCCGCCACGTCCTCCTAATCCTTGAGCACTTGCATAACGGGTCAGGGTACACGGCTTAAGGCATCTGCGACGACATGTGCTTGCCAGACTTGTACTGTAACTGTACTGTACTGTACATTACTGTAACTGTACTGTACTGTAACTTGTGCACTGCAAGTAAGAAGGCTCATCTCTGTATTCAAACAGCTCCCATGACGGACGTCTCCATGTCTTGCTCTGAAAGGTCCAGCAATGGGTGACAGTCTGTGATGAGCATGAACTTCTGTCCGAGGAGATAGCCTAGAAAACGCTGGACAGCGAAAACCAACGCAAAATCCTTCAGCTAGGTCTGGGAGTAATTCTTCCCTTCAGTGCTGAAGGAGTGCGATTGAAACCCGATAACGCGACGTTCACCATTTTCCCGGTGGAAAACTGCTGCCCTTTTACTATAGAGCGCTACATCGCACTCCAGGAACAGCTGTTCTTTTTTTCAAAGTGCGTGAGCACAGGGGCTGAATACAGCGCCTTCTTGGCTAAACAGAACGCCTTCTCTTCCTTTGAACTCCACACCACCTTAGACCCATTTTCGAGCTGCCTGAACAGGGGTGCTAGCAGCATAGCCATGTCTGGAAAAAACTTCTAAAACGTTACTGTGCCCACACAAAAGCGCAGCTCGGTTACATTTTGGGGAGCGGGGGTTAACCAGATGGCGCCAACGTTTCATTTTCTGCGGGATAAAGGACGTTCGCAGAGATGCGGTGACCCAGGCATGACACCGCCGACTAGCCGATTCGACACTTCCTCAGCAAGCATCTTGATGCCGTTCTTACGGACGCGCTCAATAGCCTCCCCGAGATTATGCGGATCATTGTGAATTTGAGCACTCAGGACGTCATCCAGGTGCGATTGTAACTCAGGCAAACCTTGCATAACCCTGTCTGTACGCCTCTGAAATATGGCCGGTTCTGACGAAGGTTCAAAGCGATTGAAACAAGACAGCCTTTTCTGGGTGTTTATAATGGCCAACTTGTGGGAATCAGCGTCTAGTGCAATCTGATTGTACGCATCCGCAAGTCCAAGATGGTGAATAGCTGGCGTCTTCCGAACTGAACAAAAATGTCATTGATAACTGGCAGAGGGTAATATTCCATTTCACAAACTTTGCTCACTGCAACCATAAAATCCCCACATAGTCGGTATCGTCCATCTTCAGAACTGGCACCATAGAAGTGGCCCACTCGGCATGGATAACTGGGGATGCTATGCTAGCTGCCAGAAGCCTGCCCAGTTTCTCTGACACTTTATCGCAGATTGCGTAAGGTGCTTTTCTCGCATTTCATAACTTTGGCCATGTCCCCGGCGTGACGTGCAGGTGCACTGGTGGACCTTTCATGCTTCCCAGGGCCTCTGTGAATAGTTCTACGGCAGGCACAAAAAGGCTTGAATGCTGGCAGGATCCGCGGGCGGGAAGCACTTCGCATGCCAAACACAGCGCTCACTCTCCGAGGCAGCAAGACCATGGCGGGAGACAGCTGGCCCCCGGTTGCTCTAAAGAGGGCGAAAACTGCTTCCCAGGTCTGGTCACCCGGATCTACAGGAGCCGTTGATTACAACCCTGCCTGTTCTTCGCTCGTGCTTGGCTACTCGCGCCATTCGAGTAGCCAAGCTCCGATCTGCCTTTTTCCTCTTTTCCGAGTGTTGTTGATAGGCGTTGGTGTCCGGTGAATCCTCGTAGCCACTGCAGCAAAACGGCCTGGCGGTAGCGCCGGGCCCGCACCAATCTAGGCAAGCAGTCAAGGCAAAAGGACCGCGTTTATTCAGCGGCTTGGGTTTTTGTAGCCAAGTTAGAAGGAAGAGGAAGGAAAGAGGGTCGCCGACAGGTGGGCGTGGCTCTTGTCGAAAAAACTGCCTCCGTGGTCGATTTAAAAATCTAAGGTCAAATTTAGTGTTGTGAGTGGGCCAAATTTTCGCGGTGACTCTGGTCAAATTTGAAGACAACCATCTTGATGCCCAAGTCAGTTTTGCCTGGACATCGAATTTGGCCGAAATCGAAGGTCAAACTTGGGGGTTGGCCAAATTTAGGATGACCAGGGTCAAATTTGGAGATTACCATCGTGTCGAGCACATTCGAATTAGCCTGGATATTGATTTTGGTGGGAAGCCATAAAGGTCAAATTTTGTGGGTGGGCCAAATTTGCGACGACCGAGGTCAAATATTGACTGCCATCATTAGACCATATTCAATTTAGCCCGGACATTGATTTCGGTCCAAATTGATGAACGTCAATTTTTGACCGTGAGGTGAGCTAATTCGGGGGTGGGATGGCCATTGCATTAGCCATAGTCGAAGTATGCTTCGGCAACTGGCTTAAGGCTGTTACTGTAAGATCTCCAAGTCCAAAGGACACTTCATTGTCATATATCACATCGGTCTGAAACTCGAGTTTTGCACTGAGCAGAGCTATCGCTCTAAAAACGATTGCTAGTGATAGAGGTCACACGTGACCCTGACGAAGCAGTTCAGATGTTTGGTAGCAGAGACCCTGAAGAAACAGCTAATCGAAGAAGCCGAAGAAACAGCTTGAAGAAACAGCAGTGTCGTCCGGAAAAAAAGAGAGGAGGTCCTGCTGCAGGCACACATTCAACACCCAAACGAGGCCATGACAGTGTGTAGCGTTTTTTGAATCGTAGATCCCTGCATTAGCGACGACAAAGTGTGCGTTTGTACTGCGAAGTACTAAGAAGCCGCTTTCCGCCGGTCTGGTCCGAAATCCGCCAATGACCGCCGTAGAAATCATCACGAAAGCGACCACCGAGAGAGCACTCTGAATGCAAAAGCTGGCCAGTACGACTGTCAGCTACACGTCATCTCCAGCAGCCATCCTGACACTGTGTACACGACCAGCAGAAATCCTGTTGGAAGGTTGTTCGGGTGGAGTTTCGCCAACCCCTTCACGAGCAGACATCATTCGTGAAGTAGTTCACGAGAATTTTTGACATTCCTTAGGCAGGAGCCTCGACCGCTAAGCCCCACTTCAGGAATTGTATCTTCAATGTTCACTGCAAAACGTAACTGACACTACATTCTTCGAGATTATTGCAGCTGCGCTTGGCGCTTTATCTTGAAGATTCTTAGCCAGCTCTAAAATGAGGATGGCCGAGGACGGCAGGGATTCCTTTCGACGACCATCCAGCACGTTTGTTGCTACCGCCGTCGCCGAGTCATTCAGTAATTTGTTGGCGCTAGTCAGCCAAATAAATTCTTCTAGGAGCCTTTACGCTGTCTTTCTGACTGCCGAACTGCCGGCACCGCCACATGACACAATCATTGTCTTTAGTTTCGAATTGGAGCACACGGCTCTTTTTTTTTGTCGTGAACGGCTGTGATTGAATCGAATAAACTTCCAAATTTGTAACTATATCCGTTTGCTGAAAAAATTGCTAATTTTCGAATATCAAAATGTTGGTGAATGCGACAGGAGTGCATTAATATTTTTAAAATGAGAGTTTCTGCTCTCTGCTCACAAGGAGAGTTTCTGCTAAGCCTGTCCAGCGGAGGGTTTTTCCTGCTTAGGAGCGTGATTTAAAATATGAATAATTTAAAGGCATCGAGCTTAAAATATAAGAACCTGTAACAACATGAAAAAACTATTTCGCCCACTCCAGAAGATGAATAGTTGGAAACAAAATATGCCTAAACATTTATGGCCGTCTGCTTCGTTTTCTTGCTTGATACAATGTAAAAGCACCTCTAGTCACTTTATCATTGTGTCGATAAACTACGGCAATATCACGATGACAGTAACGAAGAATATAACTTCCTCACGGGGCTTGTGTTTCCCGTTCCTTCTCTCTTCATTCTTTAATCCCCTCGTTCCCTTCCCCTGTGCACGGTAGCCAACAGAAATCTTTTCTGGTTAACATCCCGGCCTCTCTCTGCATCTATCTCCTCACGAGGCTCTGTTCTAGGCCGAGTGGCCATACAATTCTCGAGAGGTTTCCAATGCGCGGCAGTCGTTTTCGGAATAACGGCCTTGTTTTTCTTTTTCATTGCTTTCAGTGCAATCCCTGGTTCCCGCAGCGACCACGATGCCCGAATGGATGCCTCTGCCATCCTAGAGCGACTAACATCAACGTCGGCGTCTGCCTGAACCCTCGCGGGATGTTGCCTTACGGATTCATGCCGCCGCTGATAGGCAATCCAGTATTACCAAGGACGCCATCTCCTGAAACTGTCCGTCGCTACCAACAACGTCAATAAATTTGTCCTGTGATTGAGACTCGAAACATATGTATGATTAGCGCTTCGGAGAACTCCGGTAATTATACTATTCCTTGTAATTTTTGTATGCTAATAAACTCATAGTGGAATATAAGAAAAGTCAGGGGGCACTTTGACTGTCTGAAGTGCGTAGAGGCGAAGGTGTTTTCCGCATCAGTTTGACTACCTCTGTGGCACTGGTGACGTCACCACTGGATTACGTCACACATAAATAATTACTAATCACTATGTAATAAAACATTCCTCATTAATGGCTAATTACTGATTAATGACTCTAGATTAATTAACTGCTAATTATTGACGCTGCAGCTTCGCCTTTAGGAGTGGAACGCCAGGCAGTCTACGGAGTCTACTCCCAGGGAGACCACGGAACGCCACCACCCGTTCGGCACGATGCCTTGCCCTTTGAACGCACCGCTTTTTGAGGAAAGGAAATGACACAGTAATTCTCTGTCATCTCGGTGGACACCTGAACCTCACCGTACAGGAAGAGAGAAAGTGGGAGGGAAAGAAGAAAGAGAAAGAGTGGCCGTAGTGAAAAAATGAAAGTTGTATTTGAAGAAAGGAAATCACGCAGTAACTGTCTCACATATCTTGGTGGACACCCGTCAAAAGCGTCACACCTCAGCTGACAAGCTTCTGCTGAGAGCCTTCAGTCGACAACGATGAGGCATTAAAGGCTTTCGCCTTAAAACGTGACAGGTACTAGGCCTATAAGTTCTGGCTCACCACGATTGTTCCATTTTCCGCAACCGATGCCCGCAAATATTTGTATACATTGAGTATTTGCCATGACGCAATAGAATTGCCGCATGCGATGACTTCTTTTAACCTTAGGTTCCTTGTTACCGTGGCAACCAAAAAAAAACGGCCTGTGAACCTTTATTGATCCTTCTCAGAGATTTTCCTTGAAACTAGGACTACTTGAAGGGATGTCTGCGATGTTCATAACATGTCCCGTGTCCACGCTGCGTGCAGAATGATGTGTATGTTTGGCCCACCCGGGTCTCGTGCTGCTGGGCTTGTCGCGTATGGGAAGACCGGATCGCGGTGCTTACGACGAGGTCGAGTGCCTTCACCCCGATAAGCAAATAACTGAAATTCTTCGACTAATCGAAAGAATATTTTCTAGCAGTATGTCAGCATAAAGCGCTTAAGAAATGAATATCATTTGAAGTAGCAGTAAGTCTGAAATGCATGGTAAAAACCGTCGTTGGTCAACCTATTGGTGAAACAGGGAAAAGAAAAGTGGAAAAATGTCACGAATATTGCTTTCCGTAAGCCATGCTCCACTGACTGAAGAAGGGGCTTAACTGTAAAGGGTGAAAAGTTATCTGATGGAGGGAATTCGCAACTGATAGGTATTTAACACTTCTTAGCTGCATTTGTATGCACAGCACAGCTGAAAATAACAGAAGAACCACTCCTTCAACTTAGAAAGTCTTTTTCTAAAGACAGCTCACAAACTCAGCTGCAGCGCATGGCATTTACCGCACAACAAAGCAACCACAGAAGAAAGGAAGCGCCATTTTAAGTTGATGTGTTTAGTGAAAAGCAGAAAGAAAGCAGTAAGCAAAGGCGAGGAACATGGACTCATCTTTCTATGGCCATATTTATTTTGCGTTAAAGACAGCAACACAAATGCAAACTATCAACAACAAGAACAGCTACCGCTTGTGAAGCACCGCTTTTGCAATCCTTCCGCCTACGAGGGACCGCGCTTTTGGCACAAGTGCCAGGAAAGCCTTGCCAGTGTCGAGCATCGGCGCCGATGGGCGAACTTCCAGATCATCTGCAGCGAATAGGGCAGGGACCCCCCTAGAACGCAATACTTCCGATGGGCTTTGTTCCATATCATTTCAGACCATTACTGACCAAGTTGTAAACTAATGAGGGAAAAAACTTCGCTGTTTCGTTGTCCAACGATTTCAATATTGCTCGACTAAGCCAGTCCAAAGGTGGTACTAGATTTTCTTTTTGCCGTCTACGTTTTCTCGACTCGACTAGTATATATTTTCCAGAATCAGAGTTCTATTCGGCTATGTTGTTTACTTTTTGTTTTGTCCACAGGTAGATAAATTTTGTGGGGCAGCTAAGAATGAAAATGCCATATTTTGACTCATACGGTGTCCTTCCGCTACCGAGAGCAGGAACAGCTGTCGAGTTCTTATCCCGATTCATCGCTTCCATCCGTGGGATGTAGAGGACACCACTGCCGAGCTAAGAGTAGAAATATAGGAAACCGGAATACAGGAGAACGGGAGTAGAAAGAGTAAGCCATAGTGGGGCGAGGTGAACTCCGCAAAAATTCTTCTTAGAGAAGCACACCTGTGGTAGGAAAAAACAATAATCAGATAATCATTTTCACCACATGGCTCACGAAGTTTCCAGGCAGAAAAGCCTGATGAGAATAAATAAAAATTCTACACTCCTGTTGTGCAGCGCAGGAGAGTCATGCACGCCCCGCATTTGGTGTGGCCCACTTAACTGGACATTTCCGTTCAACAAAGAGAGGTTCATGGCTAAAACGGTGGAAATTGTGATTACATTGAAAAGGTGCACACATGAGTCCCAACACCGGGCTTTGTTGGCAATTATAGCGGACGCAGGCATGCATACTAACAGGGGTGATGGAAAATGGGTAGACCACAGCTCCGGCGACAAGAGCATCAGTGAGGTTGTAACTTGATGGTGTTGTTTCGCGCTAGCTGCGACAGTGCCTTAAGTGACGAGAAACCTCGCCCTCGCAAGCTGACGCCAGCGCGGCGTGAAACCACTGATCTCCACACTTGTAAAGGCCAATTTAGTATTTCCACCACACTGAAGAAAGGGCTGTTTAGTTTTTACACCGAGTGGGAAACTCATCTCCAAGTTTGCAAACTCATTGAGTTGCATACTTGGCTACCTTCGGCTCGGTGTCAATTACGTGACCGCTGACAGCGTTTTACTTGAAATTATCCAAAAGCAGTGTAATAGGATGTAACTATTATAAATCCTTGTTACACAATCATTTGGATGAGACCAGCTTACATCCTGCAATAAAACAGCTTCATGTTTATGTCTTGTTTATATTCTCATGTATACGATCTCTTTATATATTTTGTCATAGGGTCCGGCTCATTCATGCAGTGATTCAAACGGTAAATACTTGAATTGCGCGTTCCAACAGTAACGTAACAGCGACCATTTCGAAATGAGCACTGTCGCTCCGCCGACGAATATAGGGCATGCCCCGTTCAGTTTTTGCAGAAAACGTACGAAAATTTCTTGAAGCGTAGTTTACAATTTAGCTTTGGCTAAAGTGGACTTGCAGTCAGCATCGACACGAGTTACATTTGGAATTGTCGGTTGGAACTTACATGAGTCTGCTTAATAATATTACGCATGATATTAAAACGCCATGAGTTCGATATGGACCGCCATCAAGGTCCGGAAGTAAATGAGACCAAGTTATACACCAGCTTATCACGACGCAGACGGGAAGGGACTGTACGGTTCCAGCTGCAGCTTGAAGATACCGTAGCACCAGTTAGGCCTAAAGCTCACTTATTAATTGTGACAAAGAAAACAAAAAAAACACGACCGATTAGTCTGCCTTCTGTTGCCGCCTGCGCCATTGCCGCAACCTCTACCGCCACGCGTTACAACTGGCAGCCTCGCGAGCTGTTTTTTGAAAATCGTCTTCGCCATCCTTCAATCTTTCGTTCGCTACTTCAAAATGCTAATTTGCACGTTGCCGTCGCGGCCTTGTAAATTAGTCAGATGAGTGACGCAATTAAAAGGTCGCCTAAGTCGCCCGCTGCAGCTTTATTTGGCCGCAGAACCAAGTCACAAGACGTCCAGACGCGTCGCTGACGATGAGGCCAATGAGTAGCGGTAGAGCGCAGTAGCGCCTTAAAATGCAAAAATAGCTACGGAGGCCGCTTAACGCAGGGGCGCTAAAAGTGTGAAAAGGGTAAAAGCACGCTCTTTGTCTAAGAACAGTGGGTGATCGCGGAGGGTACTAAAGCTCCGAAAGTAACCAGGGAGGCAATATGCGCCGCAGGTCTCTGCGTGCTTAGTGTAGGATTAGCTTTGTCATCTCCTTTCTTTTTCTAGACGCCTTGATAGCCGGGGTGCTCTTTCTAGTCTAAAACAGAGCACGGCATTCTTTCGTGACGCTTGGGCATCTTTTCGTGATCATGGAACCTGGTTGCGTCTAAAAACTATTTGAGTGCCGTTACACGCACCGAGAAAACATATGAAGGCGTAGTTAACCAAAATAGCGGCCCTGAGTGGTTGATGTTAGGCTGTTAACTGACGGCGAAACTCTAGTAACCATCGCTTGGCGAGGATGTGGGACTTACTAGCCTACAACTGTGGCTGTGCGCGAGCTAGCAGAGCAACGCATCAAAAGTCGCGACCGTTACACTTAAGCCCACTTCCTTATGACGCAACTCATTTCTGGGCTTTGTTAATTTTTTCTTATGGCTGATTTTCTCGCACTGAATAGCGAGCTGGCTGTGGCATTCTGTGTGCAGGGATAACTTTTTTTAAACTGATTTAGGAAGATCTCATTCGCGTAGTTTTACCGTTCTTTTGGTGTTTAAACTGATAAATACCACTCGTAGATATAGCGCCACATGGAACGACTGAACGAAGAGCACAAGCATAGGATCTTGCCAACAAATACACACAGAGTCCACATAAGCGGCTGGCTGAAAATCCATTCATTAGACGTCACAAGGCAGTCTCTTGTGCAGTCACTCTCCCCTCCAACGGCGGAGAAGGAAAGTGTTCTTGCCGATCTGGCCAGAGCCCTACTTCTCGGTCAGCATGCTCCTCACGTGAGTGGGAACTGAGCTTCACGTCCAACCTACTCCTGTTCCTCTGTTTTCGCCTCACAATATACATGTCCCTCGGGGAAACCGACGGCCCGCATTGCGCATCACTTTCTTTTCGTTGCATCCGCAGTTCGCTTCGTGGAATCTGCGTATTGCGCTCAGCCACGCAATAAGCACTCCTATTAAAAATAGAACTAAAATTGGCTCGTGCATATTCAGACCTCCTTTATCACGAAAACAAAATCAATGGCTCGAGAATTTCAGGAATTCATGCATATGCATACATAAGGTATAGTTGCAAGCCCATGGATTAACAGCTTTACTTTTCTTCCAAACAGATTTACGCCCATATATTTAGTTTCCCTATCATTCAATGCTGCTTGTGAAACGAAAACTTCCACAAAATGACCTTTATAAAACCTTCCAACGCTTCAAATAAGGAAGAAGTGACAGCGACAGACATCGCTGGTAAGGTGTGGCATAGAGCTTCGCGATGTTCTCATCTTTTCTTTTGTTTCAAAAGGCAATTCTCTGTCTTTCGACACTAAGTGGCTCGGCTATCCTCTCCAGCAGCGACTTCAAATGCAGCCAGCATAAATAACGAAATAACGGCAGACGCTTAGAAAACAAAAATTTGAAAAGTCGCCAGCAGAATTGTAGATGCCATTTCGCAAAAGGTTAAGAAGCACGACTCTTGAGTGCAGACATAATAAAATCTTGTCATAGTTCGTAATAACCTAGCGCGAATTGATATCCATGCATAAATAGTTTTCCTTTAATGTAACATGTCGACATTCTTTTTGAAAGGGAGCAGGCGCTTAGTGCTGAACGTTCGATTCACCGGTCGTGGTTAGGAAAAGGGCATATGCCACTTGAAAAGGTTTCGATTCAATTCAAGTTTATTTGCATCTATACATGTACAGATGACGGGAGTGCAGACAAAAAGCCAAATGGATTTGGCTTGACGGGGTCTGTACCCCCTACAGAAATGGCACTATGCACAAAAAGAGAACGAAAAGATACAATAATGGATAAACGAAAAAAAAAGTATTAGTGAACATTCTATAACATTCTATGCTATAACAGAAATACATACGGCCAAAAAAATCAATGATAGAATGCTGAAAGGATTTAAAAAGCAGAAAGCATAAAATTATACAAATAAAATAGCTTTGAAATTCACAAACATAAATAATAAGTTACTAACCAGCAAAGAAAATTGGTTAGACATTCATGGCGTCAGTGTATACTACAGCAAAGCGAACAAAACAAAAAAACGAATCCACAATGAGCCCATAAAAGGAGAGCTACGTTGTTATTAAGTTTCTAATGAGTTTAACAAAGATGGCAGTGTGTGGCGCAACATTTGTTGACCGTAGTTAGTGCGCGTTTTAGGAACGTACCATGTTTCTCTGTGAAGTGTGTTGTAAATGTTAGAACTCATTGTCAATAGAGATAAATGCTCGAAGAATTTGGTGTTCTGTTTTTTCGCAGCAGTGAAACGCTTGAGTAAAATACTACGATATATGGAGGTGACCGGCTGTAAGTTAAGGGCACTGAAAAGAGGCTGCGTATGAGCGTCATACGAGGAATTAGCGATAGCGCGCACTGCTTTCTTCTGCAAAAGATAAAGCTTTGTGATGTTAGACATTGTGGTGTTTCCCCACACTAAATGGCAGTAATTCAGATGGGACAGGAAGCGACAGTTGTAAAGCAGCTTTTTCACGCTCAAGGGAAGAAAAAATCGAAGTTTCGTTAGTATCCCCACAACACGAGCGATTTTGTTAGCAACTGAGTCTGTACAAAGATTCCAAAGTAAGTTCTCTTGAAATACGACCCCGAGGCACTTAATGGATGGCACAATGTTGATAACCGAGGAACCTATTTGCAAATGGCCGTCAATGTGGACATTTTTGTTTTTAGGTTGAAAAAGTACAGCCTTTGTCTTGCTTTTATTTATAGACAGTGAATTCAATGAACTCCATCGATTGAGTTCGCTTAAAGCAGCGTTCGCAAGAGCCAACAGGTCCCTTGCACAACCAGATGTAAAAAACAGACTAGTGTCGTCAGCGTATATGATGAACTGGGCAGTGGTGTCAATATTTATTATGTCGTTAATGTAAATATTAAATAACAAAAATAATGTGAGTATCCCTTATTTCGTTAGTATATTTTTGGCTACGCCATTACTTCTATTTCACCCCGTGCCTAAATCTGTTTCTTGCGGAGGGCGGAGTCCTATGAACTTCTGATTGCTATTTGGTTTACAAGAATGGCATCTGGTTTCATCATGCCGTTGCAGTCAAGCGAGGAGAGGTGTCGTGCCTGCGCCTTTTACACGCCACAGCCTTGCTCACTGAACTATGGTTGGCCAATTATACTCCTCTGCTCTCCTTTCGCCATAACGCTTGGCTTTTTGAGGGCACCGTGCAGTGTAGTGTCGAAAATCTGATTTTACATTCTCTGTGAATGTCGAAAGCAAATTTTCCTTAGTACGATTTAGTGACATGTTTTCCCCTTATGTCCTCGCGGTGGCTCGGTTGTTGTGGTGCTTAGCTGCTAACTCAAAAGATGCGGGTTCGATTCCGGCCAAGGCAGTCTCAGTTTGATGGAGAAGAAATGCTTGAGGCCCGTGTACTGTGCGTTGTAAGTGCACGTTAAAGAACTTCAAGTGGTCCAAATTATCCGGAGCATTCCACTACGGCGTCGCTAATAGTCTGAGTGGCTTTTGGGAGTTAAACCCAATAAACCAACCAAACCATGTTCTGCCCTTTTTAAAAGAGCTGCAGCAGCCCTACTTTTTGATTTCCTTCTAATATGGAAATCTAACATTCCTGAACACTCTTTTGTGAGACCCATCTTTTCCTCCTTTTTAAAGGGCAACTGCAGCACTTTTTCGAGAATTTCGCGATATCAAAGATTCAAATCTATATAGGCTGTAGGTAAAGCATGCCAAGTGTTTTTGCACTAGCACTGAAAATAGTGACGTAATTTACGATTTCATTTTGTGCTTTTTCTCAATGCACCGGAGGAGTGCCGGGAAATTCAGCGTGACATCAGGGAAGGTATGATTTTAAATTACCGCTGTCGTCAGCCACACCCTGCCCTGACTCGTTAGACGCAGCCAAACAACTCTCGGCAGGGTTTGCCTTCGGTGGCAATGGTTTTTTTTTTCCTTCAAAGCAGGCGTTTGTGCGTTGGAAATGTACCGATACCATTGATGACCTCGTCATGCGCCCCTCACTTGGCGTTGTGCGCTGCGGAGAAGCTTGAAGGGCGTGCGGCTTTTAACCGTCGAATACTTCACTATTTCAACTGCTAGCCCAAAAAGACTTCGCATGATTTACCTGCAAGTTTCAGACATTCGGTCCTCTTATGCTCGTTGATTTCTAAAACGTATGCAGTTTCTCTTGAAGGAGGCACGTCGGCCCCACTCTCAATTTTCTACCAACCCTGAGTGCGAACTTTTCTGTGCACTATGTACTGACACACAGGCTTTATCATTTTTGAGTAGAGCCACAGCAGCCCTATTTACAATACCTAGCAGAGATCCTGAGCTTGCGCATTACACTAGCTTCCGGTTCTGCTGAAAAAAAAAGACTCATTGCCTAAGCGGCAACTTTTCAATGCTCAACTTAATCTTTACAGGAGTCAAGCAAGCAGAAATGCACTTGTCATGTTTTATAGCGAACGCTACCATGCTTTCCCTATGGTTCACCATACTTTCACTACCATGCTTTCACTCCATGATCGTGACAATTGGACACAACATCACAAGGTTGTAGATCTGGAAAACTTGCGTCTGGTTGTAGCGCCGCCTATTTTCACATGTTGCTACACGTCAGGGGCTGTGTGGTCGTATGCTTTGCAGTTAATGTGCATATAATAGCTAAGTAATGTACAGGCCTTTTGTACACTGATGTTTGGCGAATTAAATCCTTTAAACCAGAAAACTCGTTTCCCTGTAACAAGCCCAGAACGATTTTCAAGCAGTGCCTTCAAATCAAACCCAAAATGCCAACGAGTTTTTTTTAATCAGGTTGCCTCACAGTGCTCCGAAAGTGACTGCCACCGCAGACACAGTTTTCACATCTTATGATGACAGCGTAGGCAGAAGTATTCCACTTACGTATTTAAAATACTCCCAAGGTGTTACATGGTGATAGTACAAAATGTGTACCACCACGGTAGGGGCTTTTTTTTGGAGCGATACATTAGCAATCAGAGAAGTGTCTGAAAAGAAAAGCCACAAGCAAATAAGCGTGAAATCAGCACTGGTACTGACTACATGCGGGGCGGCCACTAAGTAGATGTTTCAGTGCACGTTATTTTTGTCTCAAAATTCATGTAAACATGGTATAGCTTTGGGAGTGAATATCTCTCTCATTTTCACTGCATTAGATCCGTTATAAGAACAAGAAAAATAGGAAGCGATGTTTTTCAGACGTGGTCTACAGAGAGATGCAAAGCTTATTAACCATAATGGCTGACATGTGCGTAAATATTTATATGACACTATATTGCGGAAACAGCCATCAAAAGCTGGTCAGGTGCTGAGAAGAAATGCTGACACAGATATAAATATTTAAAGGATAGAATATTTCTGTTCAAAATAAACGACCAAAAAATTTAGACTAAAATAAAATTGACCAGGATAGTTGTTTGTAGTAAGTGTCATAAAAATAGGTCGTAAATACGTCACAAAAGCATTGTAAGTGTAGTGCGTACCTTGTGACCTTCAGGGGGGGGGGGATGAGGGGCCAGACAGTTAACTTTTGCACCGGTGGGTCGACGTGCTTTTGTTTGTTCTTCTTTTTGTTATTTCAAAAGAAAATCAATTTACACAGGTACAATACGCAGAATGCAATTAGACCCATAACCAAAAACTAGTTTCGGGACCTGCTGATATCCCTGGAACGGGAGCAAAATTTCGGTATTATATCTTAAGGAGAGGAAAAACTTATGTGCATGTAAATTACACAATGAGTAGGTCAGTGTAGGTAAAGCATCATTTAAAAAAAAGCTTGTCACTTTATCACGCTTGCGGTATAGGTAACCTCAGAAAGCGCCTCGTATATTTTTCATTTCATTTCATTTATTTCATGCTTAAAGGCCCGAGGGCATTACGAGGGGGTACCCAAAAGAAACCGGACTTATTTTTGTTTGAAATTATTTGTTCACATTTTCAGCACAGACCTTCAATATCCTTCAAAGTACTCTCTACTTACAATGATACGTCTGTCGAATCTTTCATTTCATTTTTCAAAACATTGTTTAAATTCATCTTTTGTGATGCTTGACAGTCCCTCTGTCGTTTTTTTCTTCACCTCAGCAACATCAGCAAAACGCATTCCATTCACCTGTATTTTCATTCTACGAAATAAAGAAAGTAGCACGTGGCAAGGTCGGGTGAGTATGAGGGTTGAGGAACAGAGGTCATGCCATTTTTGGTCGGAATTGGTCGTAGAGACAGGGCTGTGTGAGCAGAGGCATTGCCATGGTGGAAAAACCAGTCACCCGTCTGCTTCAAATCAGGCCGCTTCCACCAAACACTGTTGCCCAATCTTTTCAAAACATCCAAGCAGAAAGCCTGGTTAACTGTCTGACCCTGCGGAACAAATTCTGAATGGACGACTCCTCTCACGTCGAAAAAACAAATCAGCATTGTTTTGAGGTTTGGTTTCACCTGACGAGCTTTCTTGAGGCGAGGTGAATTTGGAGTTTTCCATTGGCATGACTGTTGCTTTGATTCAGGATTTAATTCAGGAACACTTGAGTTGTCCCCATAGCATCGTCTTTGAACGTCTTTCTCAATATTTCAAGAGTTCCCGTTCCACTTTTTCCAAGAAAAAATCAGAATTTCACCGGAGCACACTGTTCACGAAAATCAGCCATTGCAAAAACGACACTCACACAAAACAGTCGTCACTCTAAAACTCTTCCTAAACTAGTCTGACCTCCTTCAGCGACGGCACTCGGCATACTTACTCTGAAATGTTCGTTATATGCGCTCCTAGCGATAAAACGCGGTAGCACAGAAGCTGTAGCGCTTAAAAAAATTAGTCCGGTTTCTTTTGGGTACCCACTCGTATATAAGGAGGGGGCTACAATTCATATAAAAGAAGCATAAAAAACACACGCACAATGAACACACACAACAAACTTCAAACGCTAAAGAGAAAAAAAATAAAGAAAAAGGATAAAGGGTTTACATGTGCATTGAAAGCATACAAGGAAAAAAAAATTTGCTTCCGGCAGCGAGCACAGATGAAAGTCAGTAATCAAAACGTGGTAAAATTGACAAGAAATTCACTTATTCAGAAGATGACGGGCCAGTTCAGTGCAAAAAGATTTTGAATCGTTGCATAAAACTATGTCGTTAGGTAGGGCATTCCAGAGTGTTATTGCATTGGGGAAAAATGAACTATTCATTGCTAATGTACGGGTGTTGATACCAGCTATGGGGTGGCTATGGCTGAGGCGACTTGAAGTTCTTATCGGGGATTTTAGAAGTGGGTGTCTTGAAGCTGGATGGTGGAAGAAGTGATGAAGCAGGCAAAGACGTGAAATTATACGGCGTGATTCAAGTGATGGGAGGGAAAGAGAGCGTTTGAGTGCAGTGATACTAACTTCTTTGGAATATTCAGAGGTGATAAACCTGACGGCGCGATTTTGGATGGCCTCGATTTCGGCGGAAAGGTATGCTTGAGATGGATGCCAGATAGATCATGCGAATTCAAGTTTGGGGTGGAAGAATGTTTGATAAACCAGTTTTTTAACATCTGGAGATGCTGATTTCAGGTTTCGCCGGAGATAACCTAGGACACGAGAGGCATCCGAACATATCGTTTGGACGTGAGTTACCCAAGAGAGTGTCGATGTCAGATGCAAACCAAGGTACTTGTAGGATGTTGTTGGAGCAATCGGAACCGTGTTAATGCTGTAAGTGTGCTGAATTACAGTGCGCTTACAGTGCGAGAGAATGACAAGAGTTGATATTTTTCAAGGTTTAAGGGCATGAGCCATCGGTTGCATCATGTAGCTATTGCATCAATGTCTTTTTGCAGGAGGTGACTGTGGGTGGGATGACGAATGGGGCTGTATATGACACAGTCGTCTGCAAGTCTATAGTCGTAGCTTGGCGTTTATGTTAACTGGGAGATCGTTTATATAAAATAAGGAATAGCAATGCGCCCTGGGGGACGCCTGAAGGTTTGAAGGTTTATTAAAACGAAATACAAATGAGTTGTAAGTTTCATAAAAAAGTTAGTACAGTAGGAGGTCCCAAAGTGAAAACTGTCTGGGGGACCTCCCATCAGGAATACATAAGGAAAGTGCATAAGTTTGGCAGAGGAGCTATAAACGTATACAATCAAGTTAAAAGCTATTAGTGTAATTTGCGGCAATTAATAAGTTATACAATAGTTAGCGGGCATAATTTAACAAAAAAGGCATAAAATAGCAAAACATAAGAGCAATAGAAAGAACACAAAAAGACATCAGATAACAATGGGCATTGAATAAATGCAGACATAATACACAGGCGGACAAAGAAAAAAAAAGAGGTTCCAGAAGATTAACAATATGACCGTTTGCTGTCAGAGTGGGGAACATAAAATAAGATGAAGGCAACCTTAAGCATGGCATGAAGCTGAATGGGTTGATAGGAGATGTTTTTTTAGTAAAGTGTAAAAAGCGGGCTGCGAACGTGCGGATTTGATTGCTAGTGGTAATGAATTCCAGGTTTTGATGGCGGAGAAAAAAGCAGTTTGTTTTCCATAATTTGTGTTCACTTTTGGTAGAAGCATATTATTTTGTTCAGAGAATCTAGTGTTATTGCTATTAGAAAGGAAAGATACGGAAAAACAGAGAAGTTGATTGTTATTATTGCGAGCGCGGTAGATTAGAAGACCTAACCTAAGATTAAGGAGGCATTTCAATGGCAGAATGTTTAGGTCAGAGTAAAGAGGTGAAGCAGGGGCTGTGTATGGGCTGAAAGATAAAATTCGAAGCGCTTGATTTTGAAGATGAGAAATACATGACATATGGCATGAATAGGTATTACCCCATGATGATAGGCAATAATTAAGGTGACTGTTAATGAAAGCGTAGTACAGAGATAAGAGAACATGGCGTTGAAAGAAAAGTCTAGATTTTATTAACACCCTTATTCCAAATGAAATTTTTTTACTGATAGATTTGGTGTGTAGATGAAATTTTAGATGACATCAAGCGTGATGCCGAGAAATGTAACGGATTCGGAGGCAGTGATAATATGATGTCCCAGATAAATGGCTGGGCTCGGGATGACATGCTTTTGATGAGAGCGGAATATCATGAAAGTGGTTTTTGTAGGATTAAGTTGTAGTAAGTTATTTTCACACCATAAAACAATATTCTGTAAGTCCATGTTAAATTTGTTTATTAGGCTTGTGAAATTGCTATCCTGAGTGAATAATGTCGTATCATCCGCGTAAAGTATATATCTTGTGTTAATTAAGGACAAAGGTAAGTCATTGATGAAAATGAGAAAAAGAAGCGGACCTAAAATGGAACCTTGTGGCACTCCTAAATTAATAGTTAAAGGGGAAGACAATGTTTCTTGTAGCTGGACAACTTGTATACGGTTAGTGAGATAACTGCGTAAAAGAGCTAAAGCAGGCCCACAGATGCCTAGAGATTCTAATTTAGTGTACAGTATAGTGTGGTTAATTGTGTCAAATGCTTTGGTGAAATCTAAGAAAACAGCACCGGCAAACAACCCATTATCAATATAACAACCCATTATCCGAACATATCGTTTGGACGTGAGTTACCCAAGAGAGTGTCGATGTCAGATGCATTAGTGATGGGTGAGTGGTAACCATTGCTTGAGGTAAATTGCATGCGTCCGTTAAGAAAAGTCTTAATCCAGGTGATAAAGTTGTCAGGAATGCCTAGGGAAGAAAGTTTAGTAAGCAGGTGTGAGTACGGAACACGGTCGAAGGCCTTTGAAAAATCTAAAAAGATGGCGTCGATTTGAAGGTTGTCGTCCATTAAGCGAATGATGTCATGTGTGAATTCAGTCAATTGCGTTTCACAGGAGTAGTGTTTACGGAAACCGTGTTGGTGAGGATAAAAGAAGTTACCTGAATCCAGATGGTTCATTAGATTGGACGCTTTAACATATTCAAGTAATTTCGAAGGAATGCTCGTTAAAGAAATAGGGCGATAGTTAGAAGGATTTGTGCGGTCACCTTTCTTAAAGACCGGTATGATTTCGGCTATCTTTCAGTCGTCGGGGATTTCTCCGGATTCTAATGACTGTGTAAATATTAGGTGCAGTATCTGGCTTGAGACTAGACTAGTGTTTTTCAGGAGTTTACTGTTTATGTGGTCACAGCCAGATGATGAAGAAGTCTTAAGAGAACTGATTGGATTTTCTATTCCCGTCGCGGTGACTGTGATTTGAGGCATGGGCATTATTGAGGTGGTAGGGGAAATATTCGGACTGCAAGCAGCAGAGGAGAAGACTGAACAAAAATATTTATTTAGAATTGTTGCGCACTCTTTACTGTCTATTGGATCACGATCAGCGTCTAAAAGTTCAATTCAGTTCGTTCGTAATTCAGGGGAAAGAATGCGCCAGAATTTATTCGGGTTGGATTTGAGGATAGAATGTAGATCGGTAGAAAAAAACTTCTTTTTAGCGGAGGCAAATTTTTCCTTACATTCATTCGCGCATTGGTGGTACCGTTCCCACGCTGCGGGCCGGTTATGCAAGTTAGCAGTTCTATAAAGCCGTTTTTTCCTATTAACAAGCCTTTTTCAGTTCTCTGTTAAACCATTCGTTGTTATATTCGGATTTTACGCAAAACGACGGAATGTGCTCATTTTTCAACGAAAGGACAGCGGTCTTAAAAAGTTCTCAGTTGGTATTAACCGAGCGAGTTTGATAAGCAGTCTGGAAGAAGCTGTAAAATTCAGATAAAGCATGATTGATGGCATCGAAATTAGCTCTTTTGTAGTCGGTGATTACTTTTTTTGATGAGGACCGTTTTATAATGGATAGAGAAAGACGGATGTGAAGTAGATTGTGCTCGCTAATGCCTGGTAGAACGGTTATACCTTTTACGTCGTCGGGGGAAGTTGTCAGGAGAAGGTCAAGAATGTTCTCTTCTCTTGTTGGGCATGTAATGACTTGGTGTAGGTTGAGGTCAAGTGTTAAATCAAGGAATTGTTTTGAATCGTTGGAAGATGACCTATTGAGCACTGAGAGTAAGGGCCAGCTAATGTTCGGGAAGTTGAAGTCGCCAAATAAAAAGATAGGGGAGTTAGGAAATTTATTTTTGATGTTGTTTAAGGCACGGCCAAGGGTGTCACAGAAGGATGAGTCACTATCCGGTGGCCTGTAGCAAACGCCGAGAACAATTTTCCTTGCCTTATCGTTCAGGCATACCCACACGAGTTCGAGGGTGTCGTCAGTGCTGATGTGAGACGATGATAATATGTTCTTAATAGCTATGAGGACGCCACCACCCTTTTTTTTTCTATCGTGCCGGTATATTGTGTAGTGAAGATTCGGAGAAAAGATTTCGCTGTCTTTGATATCCTCTTTCAGCCAGGTTTCCGTTAGGAGCACAGTATCAGCGTCGATATCAGTCATGAAGCTCTCAAGTGCGTCACGTTTTCGGATGACGCTCCGGATATTCGTGAATGCAATATTAAGATCAAGGCATAGCGAAGGACGCCGGATGGGGACGGATGATAGTACCTGTTTTTTAGTGGGTCATGTCGTGGTTCCTGAAGCGCTCTCGGTGGGTGGTCCTATGTTACGTCGCGCGCTAGCTGCTCAGTTAGAGGTTTCCAATACGCTAGCAGTGGCAGGGTCGTAAAAATAACATTTATCGCCAACATAAAGCTTGTCAAAAGCAAGTTTAAACGCGCACTTTTGTGGTCGGATGAACTGAAGTAGCTTTGAACGTGCTTGGCGAGTAGGAAGTTCAAAGTCTTCTCTGATGGCGTAGTTTGTCCCCTTAAGTTTTCGCCCGCAGGACAGTATGATCTCTCTGGTTTTGAGCTGTGCGAATTTTACAACGATGGGGCGTTTCTTGTCATCGGAGTGACTTCCTCTTCGGTGAGCACGTTCAATGCTGTCGCTGTCGAGATGAAGATCGAGGTGATCAGCACACAGGGTCACAATTTTTTTCTCCGATTCTGCCCATGATTCGTTGTTTGAATGGAGGGGGGGGGGGGGGGGCGGCATGAGGGGCACTTTTACGACTAGCTTTACTGAAAATGACTGCACTTAAAACAACGTTTGGTTTTTTGTTGTTGCTGTGTCATATTGAAATTTTTTACTCTCTATGCCACAAGAACTTAACAGCCGATTATGATATTTTATCTTGTTTGGCAGAAAAGATCCGTCGTGCGAGCATCGTCAAGTAAATCTGAACTGCAGTAAAAAAAAAATATTTTTCGGTTCTCATTTTGGTCCAAAAATGCGAGCTTATTGATATAAACGACTTCAAAGAATTGGGCAAGTGTAATTTTGGTTCATGGGCCCTTTTTCTAAACTTGGTGCTGTTGCTGCACAGTAACAAATCCCTTCAATGCAAGGCTGCTGATAGCAATTGCTTTCAGCTTTTGTGCCCTATTTTTCTGTTTTTAAGAGTGCAGTCCCTTTGTTCGTGCATAGGAGTACAGATAGGCGGTGTAGGGAGCAATTAAACCAAGTTTTTCTCAAAGATAGGGACCAGAGATTTGTCCTCGAAACTCACTGGCGGAGTTTGCACTAATCAGTCACTTAGCCCCGTTTTAACTAACAATTATGGTGCTCAAGACCACGATAACTAATCCAATTATAATGATGTTACCTTCTTCGAATTCGGCGCTCATAAAACTAGGATGAAAAAAATGACCTCGAGTGCTGAAAAGCGCATATGCCTTCCTGAGTACTCAGTTGTGAAATAAAATATCACCTTTCGATCTCTGTCCGAAGCTAACACAGCTGCTCATGCAAAGATTGTGGAAAATGGCAATCTTTTTTTCAGGCTCCGAATATTCTTGTTCTCATTAAGTTCAGAACAAAGTGTTCTCTATGGTAATTTTGATCTTTCCTCGATCTTTTTATCCAAACATTTGTCTTGAATTTGGTCGAGTAAAGATTTAAAATAAAACTGTAATGAAAAGAAAAGGAAACGCATAAGATTTCTCACGAATATTTCAAAATCAAATTTAACAAAAGCAAACCTTCGGAGCGGTGCATGTGATCTTCCTCAGTTTGTAAATTCCGCCGCCGCGGTGGCTCAGTGGTTATGGTGCTCGGCTGCTGACCCAAAAGACAAATCAAATCAAATCAAATCAAATCTTTATTTCAGCGCCGCAAAAATGCTGAGGGTCGTGGACAAAAAGCCTCTTTATGGGCTTGACTAGGCCCACGGCCCTTTTCTACATGGCAGCATGGCATACAGCAAGAGAAAATTGTTCTAAGTTAATTGTACACAGCTCTCAGAAAAAAAGAGAAAAAAAGAAAAAAAAGAAAGAAAAGGAACACAAATGGAAGTTCACAGAAGGTAAGCGACTTGGTACAGTTGTTAGGAATATAAATACAGGCATGTATGAAACAAATCTACTATGAAGGCAGTTCTTAATAGCATAGAAATATTGCATGAAATGTCAACAAGAGAATGACTGCAATAAAAACTAAACAATGACTAAAGAAATATAAAATTCGTAACAAAAAGAAAACCGAAAAAAAAAGAAACTTCTACCTACATTTGTTTAAGTATGAGGGAAGGAGATGACGCAACATTTGAAGTCCATAATTTGTTCGTGAGTATGGAATTTCCCAGGTTTCAGCTTGTCGTGTAGTACGAATACTAGTTTTTAGCTTTAGGTTTGCAATCTTAACTAATGCGGTATTATTCTTTTTTATGCCAGCTTCATAGCGCCTGAACAAGTTAGCATCGTACATGTCCGTGATAGGAAGTAAGTTTAATTCAGTAAAAAGTGGTTGTGTGTGACTGTCAAATGGAGTGTTCATGATGGCGCGAATTGCTTTCTTTTGAGGAATGTAGAGTTTATTTTTATTTGAAACAGTAGTAGTGCCCCATACCAGGTGACAGTAGTTTAGACTTGATAGAAATAATGAATTATATATTAGAAGTTTAATGCATTTTGGTAAATATGATCGTAATTTTAAAAGAATACCAGACACGCGAGATACCTTTGTAGCAACTGATTCCACTTGCAAGTTCCATGACATGTGTTCATCGAAGAATACTCCTAGACACTTGACTGCAGGCACGATGTCAATTACTGAATCATTCAGCTTTAAAGCAGGTAACTTGCCCAATATACGGTTTTTTGATCTGAAGAAAACAGCTTTAGTTTTTTTTGTATTTATATTTAGTGAATTTGAACAACTCCAGGATGATAATTCTACGAGGGCTTGGTTGGCGTCTTTAATTATGTCAGCGGGGTTTGATCCGGTAAGAAGCATGGTGGTGTCGTCAGCATACATGACAAACTTTACTACACTGCTAATGTTGATGAGGTCATTAATGTAAATGCAAAATAATAGAGGCCCCAGGATACTTCCTTGTGGTACACCTGCAGTAATTAACTTCAAATCAGAATTTTTATTATTAATGACCACCATCTGTTTACGGTTCTGCAGGTAAGACTTCAACAGTTGTAGAAAAGTGCCACGAAAGCCATAATGACCTAGTTTTTCCAAGAGAGTGATATGATTAATATGGTCAAATGCTTTAGAGTAATCAATAAATACACCTAATGTGCACAATTGTTTCTCAAATGAATCTAGAATAATTTCCTTTTGTGTTAAAAGAGCAGTTTCTGTCGACAAGCCTTTTATAAAACCATACTGAGCGCTAGTAATGATATTATGTTTTGTCACGAAAGATGTCATCCGGCAATGTATTAGTTTTTCTAAGCCCTTTGAGAAAACCGGGAGTATTGAGATCGGCCTGTAATTTGAAAGATCATTTAGATCCCCACCTTTGTGTAAAACTGTGACTTTTGCAATTTTAAGTTTCGTTGGAAAGGTCCCGCAGCTGATGATAAGATTAAACAGATGTTCTAGCACAGAGGAAATTATATCTAACACGTGTTTTACTGGTGTAATCTGCAGGCCGTATGCATCGCAACAGTTGCTGTTTTTTATAGATGCAAAAATGCTGATTACTTCGTTTGCCGTAGTGGGAGAACAAAACGCGCTTTTGGATGTAGTTTCATGTTTCAAGTAACGCATGCAGTTTTGATTATGAGTGCTATTTGTTAGGGACACTGTAAGGAGATAGCGCCACCCAGCGGCGTTCGTGAGGAGAAGACAAAGCACGAGGAGCGCGTGCGGAGGGGAACGCCGGGACAGGTCGAACAGGATTACGTGGGAGAGAAGAGAAGAGCGCGGTGGGCGACGGACGTGGACGAGTTCTGCTGGCTCCCCGAGTTCCGGGCTTGGGCCTTAGCCGCAGACGTCCGGGCCACCAGACCTGGACATCCATCGTCGAGAGCCTCAACCACCAGGCCCAGGCGCTACTCTTCTCCGTCCTTCCGTCAGCTGCTCTACATAGGCCGCTTCGGGCGCCTACGTGACCTTTTTCCGGGATACCAGACCTGGGAACCGTGCCGGGAGCCCACGAACGCTGACGCTGCGGTAGCGTTTCATCGACGTTGGAACGCCAAGAGACTCCTTGACCGCCCGACACCCAGCCAGTCCTCCCCGCTCGTTGCTCAAATAAGACAAGTAGTGTGAACTTTCCTCTTTGACTCTTTTTCCTGCATTTATCATAAGCACTTTGTTCTGTTCCCCCGTGTGTTTTTCCCGTGTATTGTTGCGTTATTCTCTTGTTCCTTTCCTTTCTTCTCGCTCATATTGTAATTGGTTTTCTTTCCGTTAAAAGCCGCCTCGTTTATTGTTTGTACTTTTGTGTTTATTCAAAATAAGACCTGCAATCTTCACACTGATCCTCACAAATTTGGCGTCCACTACGACAGGACGAGGTCGGTTTTTATTTATTTGCCTGTTGTGTTAATTTAGGAACAATATGAGCGCTTCAGATTTGGTTGCTTTAGGCGAGCGCATGGGCTTGTGCGGCGCGGAGTTACGAGCGTGGGTGGAGGACGAGCTTCGTAAGGCACGGGAAGAGAGAGCCGCGGAGCGTGAAGCTGCTAAGCAGAAATTGGAATTAGAGGCACGGAATTTAGAGGCGGAGCGTGAAGCTGCGAAGCAGAAACTGGAGTTAGAGGCACGGAATTTGGAGTTAGAGGCACGGAATTTGGAGACGGGGCGTGAAGCTGCGAAGGAACGTTTGGAGTTAGAGGCGCAGAACTTGCAGCTACAAATAAGGCTCATGGAGGGTGGCGCAAATCCTCCGAGTGCCCGTGGAGAGCGTAGCGTCGCACCGGCTAGCTCCATTAACCCGCACAGTCTCATACCACAGTTCAATGAAGCGCGGGATGACCTCGATGCCTACTTAAAGAGGTTTGAGCATGTGGCCACGGGACAGGGTTGGCCAAAAGAAAAGTGGGCAACGGCGTTGAGCTTGTGCCTTGGCGGCGAAGCACTTAGGGTCTTCGGTCGGCTCTCGCCTGAGGATTCCGTGGATTATGATAAAGCGAAGCTTGCCTTGCTTCAGAGGTTTAGGTTCACCGCGGAAGGGTACCGAGAGAAGTTTCGCCAGAGCAAGCCCCAGGATGGAGAAACGGCCTCGCAATATGCTGCCAGGTTGTTTAGCTTCTTTGACCGTTGGGTCGAGATGCGGGGAGAAGGCCGCACTTTTGAGGTGGTTCGCGAGATGGTCGTGAGCGAACAATTTCTGAACAACTGTCATTCTCGTTTAGCCCTTTTCTTACGTGAGCGGGAGGGCAAGACAGTTGCCAAGCTGGCGGAGGCTGCCGATCATTTTCTTGAAGCACAACGGCAAAATAACTTGTTGGTCTTTAAAGAGGAGGCTGAGCACACGATAGTTAAAGCCAAGGACGAGGTTTCACGTCCACAGTCTCGCCTTCGGTGTTTTCTTTGTGACAAGACTGGGCACAAGGCGTCGGATTGTCGGACGAAGCCGAAGCAATCGTATTGCACCTGGTGCCGCGGGGTAGGACATGATGCCCAGTCATGCAAAGCTAAGAGGCCAGGAGACCGTGAGGAGTCCGCCTGTTGCATGACACCTCGATATTCACATCCCGATAGCACTGCAGTGGTAACGCGCGTAGAGGGCCAGTTGGGGGAGATGGTCTGTCCTTCCAACCCGGTGGAAGTTGCTATGCCAGTGGGGCACGGCGAGGTGTTCGGCCAGCCTGGTTCGGTTTTACGGGATACGGGCAGCACCGGTATTGTTGTGCGTGAGTCTCTTGTACCGCCGGCGGCACTAACAGGGAAAAAGGCTACATTATTCTTGGCCAATGGGACCCGTGTAGAAGTTCCGGAAGCGGAGGTGGTGATTTCTTCTCCATACTTCTCGGGTAAGGCCATCGCGCGCTGCTTGTCTACACCCTTATACGACATTATAATAGGCAATGTCCCCGGGGCTAAACCTCCATTCCCGGTTGACCCGCCAGTTCTCACTGATCAGGCAGTTTCCCTTGCCATGACGGGTGCGGTCGATGTTCCTTCCCTTATGGTGACAGCAAAGGTTTCAGAGAGTAGTAAAAACCCCACTCTGAACACACTCCACTTGTCACGGCCGGAGTTTCGCCTCAAACAGGAAGAAGACCCGACCTTAGAGGTGTGTCGCAGGAAATTGGGGCAAATATTTCGTGGTAAGGGACAGACCGCCCACTCCTTTGATACAGATGACGGTGTTCTTTTCCGGTCGTACCAAGTGTGTCCCGGCCAAGTCGTTGAGCAAGCGGTGGTACCGAAGGGCTTACGCACGCAAGTTCTTAAGTTGGCACATAAGAGTGCATTATCCGGCCATCATGGAATACGGCAAACAATAGCTAGGGTGCTCAGTGAGTTTTACTGGCCCGGTGTACAGGCTGACATTAAGAGTTATGTCAGATCGTGTGATATGTGTCAGCAAACTGTGTTGAAGGCAAGGGAGAACAGAGTGAATAACTTCGTAGGACGGGAACATGTAAAATCATGGTGGAAACCGAGGTCGGTTTGGAGAAAACGGTTTCACAAAGGAAAACGGAAGTACTAGCCGGAAAAGTTCTCGCGACGGTGAAGTGGTTCGATGTGAACAATGGAATACGGAAGAATGTAGCCCACACCTGTTCTTGTTGGAATTGTTTTTGTTTGTTCATGTTTGTTTTTGAGTGTCGGCTATCTACTTTTTATGCTTTCCGTGTTTCTTCGCCCTCTATGGACGCTTTACGTTGACTTTCCATGTGCTCTCTGTGCTGTGTGTGCGAAGGTCTGTGAACGCTTCGAACATTGACGACCGTCGTATTGTGTGTGGTGTGTAGTGTGCGCGCTGTGGTGCGGTGTTCTGTGTTGCGATCATCGAACGCGTCTGGTGTCGCTCTCCTGAAGTCAAGTTCTTTCCCTTGGAAAAAACTTCCGAAGAGGGGGCCTTCTGTAAGGAGATAGCGCCACCCAGCGGCGTTCGTGAGGAGAAGACAAAGCACGAGGAGCGCGTGCGGAGGGGAACGCCGGGACAGGTCGAACAGGATTACGTGGGAGAGAAGAGAAGAGCGCGGTGGGCGACGGACGTGGACGAGTTCTGCTGGCTCCCCGAGTTCCGGGCTTGGGCCTTAGCCGCAGACGTCCGGGCCACCAGACCTGGACATCCATCGTCGAGAGCCTCAACCACCAGGCCCAGGCGCTACTCTTCTCCGTCCTTCCGTCAGCTGCTCTACATAGGCCGCTTCGGGCGCCTACGTGACCTTTTTCCGGGATACCAGACCTGGGAACCGTGCCGGGAGCCCACGAACGCTGACGCTGCGGTAGCGTTTCATCGACGTTGGAACGCCAAGAGACTCCTTGACCGCCCGACACCCAGCCAGTCCTCCCCGCTCGTTGCTCAAATAAGACAAGTAGTGTGAACTTTCCTCTTTGACTCTTTTTCCTGCATTTATCATAAGCACTTTGTTCTGTTCCCCCGTGTGTTTTTCCCGTGTATTGTTGCGTTATTCTCTTGTTCCTTTCCTTTCTTCTCGCTCATATTGTAATTGGTTTTCTTTCCGTTAAAAGCCGCCTCGTTTATTGTTTGTACTTTTGTGTTTATTCAAAATAAGACCTGCAATCTTCACACTGATCCTCACAGACACAAAGTGTTCATTGAAGCAGTTTGCTAATTTTGTATCGGAAATGATTTCGCCTGCCACAGTTATTTCATTTATTCGAGACTGGTGATTTGGCCCCCGACCCAAAATGAAATTTATACGCTTCCAAGTTAATTCTGATTTCTTAATAACACTGTCATTGAACAATTGCTGCAGATACCGTTTTTTTTCATACCGCATGAGGCTATTAACTTTGTTTCTTTGTGTTTTAAATTGCCGTAGTGCATCATTGTCTTTGTGTATGAGGAATTTTGTGTATGAGGACGTGGGTTCGATCCCGGCCCCGGCGGCTGGAATTTCTTTGGAGGAGAAATTCTAGAGGCCCGTGTACTGTGCGATGTCAGTGCACTATAAAGATCTCCAGGTGGTCGAAATTTCCGGAGCCCTCCACTACGGCGTCTCTCATAGCCTGAGTCGCTTTGGGACGTTAAACCCCATAAACAAACAAACAAACAAACAAACAAACAAACAAAACAACAGTTTGTAAGTTCCTTGATAATTTGTATAATTGCTCGAAATCATTATACTTTTTCCCGAAACATAGTTTGTGTGTTCTCAATGTATATTATTTATCGTCTTCATGCGATAAACAGCGCTATGTACTTAGCTTACCAGAAGACTTATATGCAAGGAAAACTGTCGAATAAACTTTATTTCATTGTAATATACATGACTTACCTCATCATTTGTTTACAAGGGCCGAATGCCGACCATATATTGCGCCCGGACCCAAAGACAAGCAAACGGATATAAGGTACGGTGTAATTTTACGTAATAGTACGGTGCGTATGTTCTGCACGGGATCTGGTGTCGGTAAGTACATTCTAATCGAGTATAATATCTTTTGCTCACGCTGTTACTGTGCTTATGCAGCAGCGCTCACAGAACGCCTGAACAGAATATAAAGGGAAAAAAAGCATGCTGCGTTCTTAGGTCTGCGACTACGCATCGCGTTGGAAGCAACATTTTATTGCACCGCCGCTGACAAATCAACACCTCGTGAAACAGCTTTTATTTTCATTTACGTTGCACATGTTAAGTACAAATTTTGTGGGCAGGATCTTAGTAGTTCATGAACCTTGTGTAGCCCAAATACAGAAAAGCGTTGCTTTTTCGCTTTCACATTTTACAGCGTAAGTTGTATGGGCGTTGTATGGGCGTCTGCTGTAAATTATTTCAATGAAATTAGAAACTTAATAATTTAAGATAGTTGAAGTTATTCTGAAATACCTACAATGAAATTGTAACCTGACATGTTTTGCAAGGTGGCGGCTGCTGTTTTCCCGCAATTTTGGAGCTAGGCGCAGACCTCGCACTAGGCCCTCGGTTCGTAGAATATGTTATGGCAACTATCATACCATATCGTTGTCTATTTTTCCACCACTTAAAAATACCGCCATGAACGCATTTTACTCTGCTGTTGTAGAAAAACTGGAGAGCACTGCAGTCAGCTGCATTGGCGAAATGTGAAAGCAGTTGCGTTTGAATGTCAGCAACTTCTTTTTGCAAGTCATCGTTCTCACGTGGAACTTATCACGTGGTCCGTGGATGATATCGGCAACTTTTTTTCCAATTCATTGTTGTCACACGGCACATTGTCTAACAACTGTACACATCAACACAGTTAACCGTTGCGCAAAAAACAACGCGTTCACTTCGTGCACCTCTAACACACTTGAACCAACGACCCTTCGAGGTCTTATTTTAAGCACAGTGAGACGAAATGATTGCGTCTGAGCCTTTATAATTTGCATGAACTCAAATGCCAGGCTCGAGGCTTGTACTCTGAGGAAAATCGCAAATGTTGAGTGTCACCTTCAAAAGTTCGATGCCGAACGCTATCGGGCGGCACGTATACGCACAGCAATCGTGCTTTGCACTCTCAGGAACCAACTGGACAGGGTTTGCGTCATGAGAATCACCACGTGACTGCCAGTCGAGTCTCTGAGCTCTACTGTGTTAACACCACAGCAGACAGTAGACAGTTAACAAGTTTACAAATCACTAAACCTCTCTTTTTGCTGCCAGTCCAAGCACGGGTGGTGTTCATGTAATGCACTGGCTGTCTATGATTACTCCGCTGTCTGAGGGTGAGTGTGCGGCAAGAACCTTCCTTTAGCCTTGACTGAATTAGAAGATGCAATTGATGGATTGCAAATTTCGAAAACCCCGCAACCTGATGAACTTTCGGGAGATTTTACAAGGCCCTTTAATCTGTTTTATCCCTTGTCCTGCTCCAAACATTTTAAACCAGTATTGATGTGAGATTTTGTCCGCCGTCATTCACCAAACGCTGCCTTGTCTAACTACCAAAACCTAATTATAAGGATAAAGTGGGATTTGTCGATGGCTACAGACCGATAATTCTTTCTAATGCTGAATATAAGAATTTCGCAAAAGTACCCTCAAATCGGCTACAGCTTGTAATGTCTACTTTGATTGGACCTCATCAAACATGCAGGTTCAGGGGACACTCATCACTGTCTAATCTATGTACACAGGACAAAATGCATGTCTAGAACGGCTGAACTGCGTGCTCCGGGCCGCTCGGAGCTACGTGCGCGACGCCTAGCGATATAACGCCTGGGGCGCGATTACGAGTTTTTGTCTCAATTTTGAGACTCTGACGTCAAAATGACGACACCGCGAGTTGTTGACGGCGGAATCAACCAATTAGCAGCGAGGTTGTGGTGTCTAATAGTAGGGTTCCACCCAGGAAGCATTTAGTTGCGCAATAAGGGACCGTATGCTAAAGTTTTTCTGTAAACACGCCGTTAATAATTTGAAAAATGTTTTATTTCGCTAACAAACTATGTTTCAAACTCAACGACATGAAGCAAAAGAAGAAGCGTCCTCAATTTTGCAATTAAGTTTGCTCTTCAGTCACTTTTGCTGCCGCGAGGGTGCGCTGACGCTGGAAAAGCGTCGGTAGCGGCGGCTAGGCGGCGTGAGCTGCCGCCTGATTCAACCGATTCAGCCTTATCCCTCCACGCACATATTCAGCCATCGTAAACATGGCAGCCAGAAAAAAAATCAGCTGATTCGACGGCTGTCCTCTTTTTTTACACATTACGCAGAATCAAAGTACTGCGCAGACGTCTTAAGTGCGTGGAAAATCTGTTTAAAGGCAGTGATTGCTACGAGTCTGCCGAGAACAATTTGGAAGGAGCGCTTGACTCGAAAACCGGCGAAGGCAGCTTTAAGGCAAGTTCACACTGGCGAGTTGCAATCGTCGCGCTAGTATTCTAGGCGACCGATTTCGGTCAATTAGTTACGGTTTGCGAAGCACATGTAAAGCGGGGAGGGAGCGTAATAAATCGATTTAAGCCTGTCGCGCGACCTCCGCGACTCGCCAGTGTGAACTCACCTTGCTGCTATCGATGGCAAATGTGCTCCAAGGGCGATGCGTGATTATATTTATTTTTGTTCAGAAAATACCCGGCGACCATGAATAATCACACTGCAGCAACTGCCGACATACGGAGGCAGACCGGTGCAGCTGATGGGAGCTTGCAATCTCACAGCGGGAATTAAGAGCCGGCACGCCCGGTCACTGCGGCAACAATCACTCTTCCGCCTCGTAACCAACTCATGCCGCCCGCTTCGGGTTAAGCACTTGACATTCGTGTTGGTGGTGCCGTTCCGTTCGGATGATGCTCGGATGACGCCGCCGGGGATACTGCGGTGGCGAAAGTTTCTGCGAAGGAAGTCCACCTTCGCCGCCGCCTTGTCTTGAGGGGTCTCGCCGGAAAGCGCGCACCTTCTGCGACTTAACTTTGACAGTGGTCTCCGAAACTCACCGCAAACACTTGCACAGTCGGTTGGGCTACGCCGACGTTTACTTCATTTCCTACGGTGTCTTGAAACCCACCGGCGGCGAAGGCGCGCACAGGCACTTGCCGCTCCACTGACCGCGCACTCACCCGCACACCTCCAAGTTCAACGGCGAGTTCGTCGCACAGCCATTATGCTCCTTCCTATGTCAAAACGTCGAAACAACTCGTCCGGCACGTCAAAACCGTCTTCATGCACCCTCTTACACCGCTGCTCGCGCGGCCACCGGCCATGTAAACAACCGCCATTTTCTGTCTCAAGCGGTTTGAGACCACTCGTTCAGTCGCAAGAAATCGTCTCAATCGGCTCGCATAATTAGGTGAGCAACGTCAACACTTTTGGCACACTTATGACGTCGGCCGGTGACGCAAAAAACCAATATGGCCGCTGGTCACGACCGACCAATAGGAACGGGGCAAATGAGACACTTTTTGAGACACTTTCCGATTGAGACGATTTTGAGCGACTCGTAATCGCGCCCCTGGTTCGAGACGGAGGAGTGTGGCCATGCGTGGCCAAACTGATAGCGTTACCTGTCTTTTCGGGACTCGCAGACGGCCGCAGCTTTACCTCCTACTTTTTGTCGTTAGTAGCGCTGATTTGCGCTACCGTCTGCGAAAGGACATACGCGGCAGAGCGCACACCACTGGCATCTTTTTTTACTTTCTTTTTGTGCACTTGCAAAGCTCTGGAGAGGAGCAATTCACCGCACCACATACGCACCGGTGTACTGCATCGTCATCGCGGCTACGAGCCTTAGATAAGGGAGCGAGGTGAGGCATCTTGGGTTCTTCGGCAACTGCAGGAAGGCAGATATAATGTTCAAGGTGCCGTGAAGTAAGCATAAGTGGCGGGTTCATTTTTATCGCACGTTTTTTTATGCCTCATAAAAATGCAACAGATCGCTAGCTTCCCATTTGACGTTGTTTTATTTTTTCCACGGGTTTTGAAGGGGATGGAGGGGACAAATACTCACATAATACTCCAGTCGGAGCCCGTGAGGTATTTGAATAAATAAATAAATAAACAAACTAACAGCGGATTGGGGCTCCCCCAGACTTCTTTAGGCTCTCGATTCTCCTCGGGAGTGACTCGTAGAGGGAGCCGACGAGAGCGCGATCATTGCGGTGGCGTCCCCATTCTTTTTCCATGGCTTCCCACAGCTGACCTGTGTTGCTATTAAAGAGCTCCGATTTCTAGGATAGGCTTTTTTTAATCAGTCCCCACACGTTTTCTATAATGTTTAGGTTTGGGCTTCTTGCAGGCCACGGAATAGTCGTAACGCCAAGGCTTTCAAGAAGATCTCGGACAGCCTTTTCTGCGTGCACAGGCACTCCATCTTGTTGAAATTGACACAGCCCATTCGGAAACGGCCCATCAAGCACATAAGGCAAGAGGACCATTTCAACCCCCTTCACGTAGACCTCAGCCGTCATACGTCCAGGAATGCGGTACAGGGGTCCTAGCCCACCGTAGCTGATGGCTCCCCACACGCTGACTGAAACACGGCCGCTGCTACGCACATTCTAAGTGTATTTTTCTCCGTCCCTCCATGTGGTGAAATCGGGCGTTATTAGAGAAAGCAAATTGTCATTAGACGTAATAATGCCTGATGTGGTAGCAGTGAACGACAGGAGGCGACGAGACAACAACGCATTGAAGAGATTGAAGGCATTATGGCTCGAAATATGGAGTGTCAAAATGTCCATCCGCGAGCTCGTTATGCTGGCTTTCCAGCTTTGTAAGTTTTCAATATGGCGTCGCAGCGCACAGTATATTACCCGAAATCATTGTGTATTTTATATTGTCATAAAATTCACGCACTGGTTTGAGCTTAAGAATACAATTTTCGGGGTGCAGTACAGAAAATTTATCTAACGAACAATTAAAAGCGCGATTTTGCCATTGTGTATGTCAAATAACATTGTCGATCCCAAAGACGTAAGAACTGAGCTTTCATTATGCATTCAAAACCTTTAGTTTTGCAATTTATCGTTTCGCCCTGAAACTGAAACTAGAATTAGTCATTTAAGATGTTTATGCGTTTTTCATCTCTATTTCCAACATAATGTCCACTGTGCTATACAGTTTAACAACTCAGACGGCACCCACCTACCTTTCACTGGTTTTAAATTATAAATTTGACAAATTAAAAGAAGTCCTGTATATTCTCGGACCGGCGAGCACATTGAAACACATTAAAATCCTACCGTGCTTTTCCCGGCCGCCACACCCGCTTCTGCTGGTGCCAGCGTGTGAAGAAAGTAGCTTCATCGCTGAACACCACTGCCCTCCAGTTTTCTTGTGTCCATTCCTCCATCACTCATGCAAATTCCAGGCGCTCGTCGAAGTTGCGTTTTCTGCGAAGCTATTCAACTTTTCACGCCCGCGGCATGAAGTCTGTTCCTGATTGTTTGAGCGCATGCATTCAAAGCGAATATGTCACGAAGCTCCCGGGCGCTTAAGAACGGATCATCCGCTGCTCCTGCGATGACAAGTCTGTCTTCTTCTTCTGTCGTCGCTTTTGACGGGCGGCCACGCGGAACATCCTTAGGTCGGCCTTCTTTGCAGAATGCCTGCAGCACTCTGTTGACGGTGGCGAAAGGGCGTCCTATAGCTTGAGCTATAGCTCTTTGGGACATTGTCCGTCCCATCTTGGCGATGGTATTTCTTTGCTCTAGCGTCACTCGTGGCGTATCGTCAATGCCTTCACCCATCTGGTCTGTTTCACTTGCAGGGTGCAAAACTTTGTTTTGGTTATCGCATATCTGGTCTTGTGCGTCCACCTCACCTGTGGCCCTAGTATGCTTTCAATAATCACATGCCTATTTTGGCATTTGCCGAAGAACGCAAAATGCCGAACCTCGCTCCCTTATCTAAGGCTCGTATCCGCGATGACGATGCAGTACACCGGCGCGAATATGATGCGGTGAATTGCTCCTCGCCAGATCTTTGGAAGAGCACAAAAAGAGAGTAAAAAAAAGGAGCCGGTGGTGCGCGCTCTGCCACGTATGTCCTTTCGCAGACGGTAGCGCAAATCGGCGCTACTAACGACAAAAGTAGGAGGTAAAGCCACGGCCGCCGGCGAGCCCCGAAAAGACAGGCAGCGCTATCAGTTTGGCCACGCATGACCACACTCCGTCGTCTCGAATCAGGCGTTATATCGCTAGACGTCGTGCACCTAGCTCTGAGCGGCCTGGAGCACGCAGTTCGGCCGTTCTTGACATGCATTTTACCCTGTGTACATACATGTTACCCACACGGTGTTACTTTAATGCAGTGACACTCATGAAGAACTAGCACTGCTGCAAACGAATCTAGCAACGGCGTTCGATCGCGTGTGCCATTCATTTATTTTTACTCGCTTAAATCATGTCATTATTGGTTCAGTTCTTTCTTCTGGGATACGCCTTTGTTACAAAAACTGTTCTACGCGCTTGATTGTTAATGCCTGTCTCTCACAACCGGTCTGCATTCAGTTCTCTGCGAAACACGGTTGCCCAATGTCTCTGCTCCTGTTCGTACTATACTTAGAGACATATTGCATAAGCGTTGTACAGCTCAAAGCCTTCAGTAGTTTCCGTATTATAGGTCCCAAACTGACGTTATTAGCTTATGCAGTGGACCGCGCGTTTTTCTGCGCTGCTAAGCTGAGCATCGATCGGGTTATTTGCTTTACGGAGGGATTTGGTTCAGTGTCAAAAGACAAGATTATTCGTTCTAAGAGTTGCGGTCTGTGGTTTGTAATGTAGGTGTCCACTCCTGCTGAATATGCTGGTATGCAATGCACACATAGGCCACCTAGGTGCCTTGGCGTCCCTTTGGCTGCCTATAAGCATAGTGCACACTAGTGGAAAGACTCTTCAGCGCTGTGCTCAGGCTTTTTCTCCCCATGTTCAATGAATTTTTGGCAGGGCGACCATATGTGATTTGTTCCTCCCCAGTAAAATTAAATATATACTCGACATTATTCATTGCACGAGAAACTATATTCAGCGCTTCCATAAATTTTTGTCCACTTTTGTGTGGGATTCGTCTTTCCGTGCGCGATAACCTTTCCCAGCCTGTAAGTGCTGACGGCCTTGATTTAGTCCACTTGTATGCCCGGGAGATAGTTTCAAGTTTCAAGTACGCACCCAATACTGCGTTCATTCTTGGAAGTCAATCTAGTTCAACTTTTACCGAGCATCATTGTTTCGTCTAATGTTTCTCATCGCCCGTGTTTGTGGGGCTTCATGCATGAGGTTTATTTGGCTGTACGTTTGATACTCGTTCGTTTCATATCTGAGTTTCTACTCTCGCTTTCGAGGAAGCACTTGCAGACGTATTTACTTCGTATGCTGTTCCCCCCGCAGACGCATTGGGAGTGTATTTTGGCTTACCGGGAAGTGACATGCTCAAAGGACGACGTAAAATTCCCCTCTCGCCGTGTATCTCGACATTTTTCTATAGGCTACACAGCGAGATATTGTCCGTTAAAGCATGGCTAAAAAAGGGGCATTTTTGTGTCTATGGTAAATTGACGCCTTTGTCATGTTCCAGAAAAGATTGAGCATTGTCTCATCGATTGCAAAGATGTAGAACAGGATGTCTTGCAGCGAACATTGAAAAAAGACTTAATTTGACACCGTATTCTGAGCGGTATCTCACTGCAATGCCATTTGTTGGTCAACCTATGGACACGTTTTTCTGATTGGACAACACAGTCTCTGGAAAATACGGATCATAGACCGACGACTTCAAAACTCCCCTTCAGCCCAATTTTTCATCTAAAGAAATTGTATGCCCGGACAGAGTTTGAACCGAATTGGCTACCACTCCTAGTGCTGTGCTCTTCATTGGAAAATACGGATCATAGACCGACGACTTCAAAACTCCCCTTCAGCCCAATGTTTCATCTAAAGAAATTGTATGCCCGGACAGAGTTTGAACCGAATTGGCTACCACTCCTAGTGCTGTGCTCTTCATTGCTTTTTTTTCTAGTGCATCGTTCCTTAGGTGTGTCGTATTAGCATGTTAGTGATCAGGGTGAGCTCACGGGCTAGTTGGTTATTACTACGGCGCTGTACCTTTTCAAAATCAGTCTGGCATATCTGTTGACGGTTTTTTGGAGCTACTTTCGGTGTACCTAAGTTCAACAATCGCAGAGTGGAACGGGTCCCGCTTCGTTCAAAAGAACGGGATCTGCATTGGATCTTGCATTGCTCCAGTTCTCAGTGACCTTTACCTTGCCATGCACGACCGAGTTCTGAGAGGCAACCTTCAACATGTATTCAGGTTTTCCGATATGTAGACGACTTTTTAGTTCTTTTGGACTGCGGCAGTGAATCTTTTCCACTTGAAGTGACTCATGTCCTCAGTGTGTTTCAAACGACATTGGCCCCTCTAGAACTAACGCATGAAATACCGGACAACAGTACCATTAGATACCTGGAAATTAGACTTTTTTTCACGCCGGTTCACGTATGCTGGGCCTTTGAGCCAAGGGGCAAAAAACCCATCCTGGCATATGATTCCGCGCACTCAAAGTTAGTAAAAAGAAATATTGTACAGTCTACTCTGAACAACGCCTTAACAAAAACATGCAAGCATAAGCTAGAAGAAAGCTTTTCAGCTCAGGTGTGCAGGCTGGCCAACTCAGGTTATCCACAAGAAGTACTCACTACTGTGGCGAAAAAGATCTTCCGAAGCATTCAGCGCACGAATACTAACGCTTCAGCCGACGTTCGGCAGCGAAATAAAAAGGTCGCCGTTGTTCCATATATGCACACAATATCGCATAACCTTAAAAAAATAGGAAAAAAGGCAGGTGTTGATGTCGTTTTCACGGCCCCCCAGCGCCTTTCCAGACTGTGCCGGAGAATCAATGCAAAGACAAAAATTAACTCCGGTTGTACCACGCGGCACAGAGATCCCTTGGTCACGTGCGCTGAGGGTGTAGTCTACTCGATCCCTCTTTCTTGTGGGAAGGCGTACATCGGCCAAACAGGCCGATGTATTAATGAAAGATTAATGGAGCATCGTAGGGATCTATCTGGTTCATCACTCAGGAACTTGCCAGTGCACTGTAAGAATTGCAAACTTAAACTAGGTTCTAATCAACAATGCACCCCTATGTTCAAAAGAACAACCATTCTGAAGAAATGCCCCTACCAGCTGACTCGCGAAATAATAGAAGCAGCCAAGATTTGTAACCTCAAGAGTGAATGCGTTAGTACGCCTTCTGTTTCTCTGTCAAACAAAGAGATAGCGTTCCTGTCTGGTTTTATGTGATTTTGACCTGGTTTTTTCCGGTAGTTCTTCCTTCGTTTTTACTTTTGCTTTTACCCTCCTTTTTGTAACTCTGTTTTATCTCTTTTAGTCTTCGTGTTAGCACTTTTTACATCTCATTTGTCACCACTTTTTTAGCCGTGTTAGTTGTTGGCCCTCATGCACTACAGATGTTTTTTCGCCTCGGTCATCATCATGCTTAGTTACCGCGATTTGTGCTTTTACCACTTTTAAAAACGATTTCTGCCCACTGTTTGTTACGCAAAAAAAGGGCGAGTGAAATAATTTCTTCTCGCTGCTTCTTGTAATCTTTCTTCTTTTTTGCGGTCTTGGTCACCCTTGTATTGTATGCTTAACTCTTGAATATTTTTTTCTTGCTTATGGCTTGACACGTGCAGTGATTTTAGGTTTTACCCTAGTGGGCGGTTCCTTGAGGGTATATATGTAGAGGTTGGCGCCTTTTCTCAAATAAAGTTGCAGTTCAGCGCTCGTGTGTGTGTTTCCTCGTCTTGTGTCCTTGTGTAGCATGCGCTGTTGAAAAAATTATTATGTTAGTGATGTGGTGGTGGTAGTGGTTTATTTAAAAATTATAGTGATGTGGTCTGTGTTACGTTTCTTCTTGTGCTTGGTTTAGGTGTGTGATGTTATGCATTGTGTTAACTTGCAAATGTTTTCTTGGTGCTCTCTAAACAGCTTGTGAAAAACAGCGCTTGCAGACAAAGGACCAGAACGAGAAGGACACACAACTGCGCTGTAATTGTCTACAAGCGCTGTTTTTCTCAAGATGTAGCCCAACCAACTCGCCCAGCAACACACCTTTCTAAACAGTTCAAGTACATCGAACACTGCGTCACTGTAATAATTACCATGATTAAGCATAAGAAGCCTCTCGTGACGAAGCTTGTGCGTTGCGTTCCTGCCTGGCACACAGCGGGCCTGGGTTCGAAACGCAATTCCGGCGAATTTATTGTTTTATAATTCAAATGGTCGTTTTCGGGCTGACACGCTCTGCCGACAGGTCCTGTACATGCCACTCAAAAGACACGAAATGCTTTTGCATTAATAATCATGTAGACGTGACACTTTCCATACCTTTTGATGAAAAGAGCGTTTCAATGCAAATGAAATTCAAGAAAGATAACAAATGATTGATGTGAAAGCGTCATGAAGCTGGCACTCTTGCAGACCTCCCTGAGTTTTCTTTTGCAATGGTTTTGCGTTAACGGTATAGTTTAAACAAATCGTCTGCATTAAATCCTTTTCGCGGGTACCTTTGGTAGAAGCGAAGCGAAATGTTGAATTTAAATTTGGTTACTCGTCTCCTATGCATAGTTTTGTAAGAATTGAGCCTATTGTCTTACGTGGCAATTTTTAGGGGACGCGTCGTCAACTGCCTCTTCACACTGATAATTAATCTTCGTACACCAATTACTTTCACCGATATAAATGGCCCCGCTACTGCGCTGAAAGAATTGTCTACGCGTTCCTGTACCTTAGCGTCATGTGCTGCAAGCAATGAATTGTGGTCAGCGTTTCCTAATTCTTCTCCAGCTGGCAACTCTTGTAGCAGAGTAAGTAAGAGGTCACCCAGCTCCATCGTCACTAAACATTTTACATTGTTTCTATGGATGACTAACTACATGAACTTTCTGACGATATTGCTGCAAACAATTACAAACATTCCCTATAAACCTCGAATTCACGAAAACCATCTCCCTATTCCGATACCGAGAAGCTATAAAACTGGAGTTTCTGCTTTCTGCTCTGCATCTCCAGATGGACAAGTTCCTTCGTAGGCTATGTTGTATCACACGTTTTTTCTGGTCTTGCAACTTCGTTTCTTCAGTTGACCTTTTCCTTCTTATTGATACGCATGTGTGTCAGGTTTTTATCACACGGACTTGACATTTCCAGCTCATTTCTGAATACTTTCAACACTAACTTTGAGCGCTGAAAGTCCCTTCACTCTTTCATTCACAGCATTTGCGAGAGCTGCAAATATATCTTCCTTGGTGTTTTGCAATTACGTCAGCCAGACCACTATGCAAGCAGGGCAGCGCCATGTCTTTTTAATTGATGCGCCCTTTAACTAATGCATTTTTGGACAATATTCGAATAATTGACAAAATTATTATCACCAACCTGATTTTGCGTGAACTAACCATTTACTGTTCCGGGCGCGGTGCGTTGCAACTCAAGAATATATCGTCCTCGGGCGGCGAGATCAAAATTAAATTTAGAGAATCAGTATAATGAATCAACAGCCACACGAGAAGCCCAGCGTGTAGCAGCAGCAGCTTGAAGGATTTCTTACGTGAAGAAGTAACAATTTGAAGAGAACTCTAAGAAGCCCAGAGCGTGCGGGTTAGCCGGGTTAGAAAAGCGTGGCACTTTAGTACGGCTGTAGCAGCCGTTTCCCGAAGACTTCAAAGCTGCCCTGAAATTTTCTACAGAATTCATATTCTATTGAGTATTCACATCCAGTTCCAGTATGCTGGATGAGATACTCTTCTATCGCAGGAATTTCCAGTGACTTTAGCAGTGAACGTTACCGTTGAAGCTTTTCAAATTATCTAATGTGCTTACATTTGCAGCCGAGAATCTTTATTCCTGCTACAAGTGAGTAGAACGACACGTCTATTTAAACACCTTATTTCCGTTGGTGGATTTGACCACGTCAGATGCTGCATAAAACTGCCAATAAGAAGGACCTTCTACTAGAACCAAATCGCGATTTTCCTTTACGCATTATGATTAGTATTTCCTTCCCTCATGTCCATCTTGAAGCATTGCCTTTTTAAACACTTCGAAGTTGATCTGGCGCCAATCTGTTTGCGTTCCGTTCTTTCAGAGCCGTAGTCCCACCCTATCAATCTTCATTCTTTCGCCGCCATGATCGCTGCCTCAAGTCGGTGAGTTGAGAGTGCATTATACGTGCAAGCGTTCTACAGGTGAACTTAGCGTTGATGATAAACATATTTTTGTTTCCTCTAGAAGAGTGTTCTTGTTTTCTGCATACATTACCAACAAAGCTCTTGTGCGCAAAGGCTGACTTGGTAGTAATTCCTTTCCATTTTCTGGGGAAAGGCTTTCAAATTCAGTGTAAAAGCACTTCAGACACCTGCGCTGTTAAGCTAGTAATTTTAGGATTTAGCGTTCTACTGCGGGATGGCTTGGTTACTACATATAGGATGGTGTGATATAGCAAAGCACTGCCACCAGAGGCTAGGTAATTAGGGCGCAAGCTAGCTTGAGGTAGTCGACATAGTTTCAGGGACGACTGCGCGTGTATTGCATTGCTTTCGCGGCAGAAATTAGCTGTGTGTTACTTTTAGCTGCCGATCAAATTAAAATAACCGTAACGAATAACCATAAATGTAAAGGGCAATGAATGTCAGGTTTGAAATGTCCCAAGAGTGCATTTCGGCCATTGCAGTCAAATATGCAGAGAATTTAGCGTATAATTGCAGTGTACAATTACTCTGAACGTACTTCAAGGCGTACATTTTTAAGTGATAATAATAATTGACAATATTGAAATCAGTGCTGAACTCCTGAAAAGCACATCAAAGGCTTTATTGCACCGCCGACATTGAAATTTTATCTTTGTCCCGCAAGTTTCCTAGTCCTGAACAACGTCCAGACCTATCCTGGCCAGACGGCCTCCCTCCTAGTCGATATTATCCGCTGAGCAGCGCACAGTCTTGTAAGACAAGTCAATTTTCATTATTAGTGCGTAAGCACTGATGCGATGAGTGCCAGCCCCAAGCAAAATCGCCCGTTGTCGCTTTTTCTGCTCGCAGCTGGCCTAGCGCGAGTGCTCCGTCCCACGGCAGTGGCCGCTTAACGTCATGTTCTACGTAGCCGAAATCCCAGCTTTCGCACCGATTCGTATGTAGTACATATTATCTGTTGTTTTTAACAACTCCAGCTCCACTGATGGCTTTTGTACACTGGCCGGTTACGAAGGTGTGAGTTGCTTCCCGCATGATGTGAAGGCCATCCAACACCTTTGGTTAGTTGTAGGGCGCCTGAAAAAATAAAATTTCGCCAATCTACCAGTATGTCGACACATGCTGCGCCACAAGGCATGATCGTCTACTGAGGCAGTGTGCTAACGCACCTGATGTTCTGAAATAGCGAGGCCAGAGTGAAGACGAGAGTTTCAAACATAAAATGCTTTTAGCTTCCATTCTCGGCGAATTCTTGCGGACATCATCCGGCAATTGCGGTGAACCAGAAGCCGAACCTGAGGCCAAACATACAGGCGAATATGTCCGAGATCATTCGATCTTTTGAGTCTGAATGGGGCAGAGCAGAAAAGATACTTAGCCGCTAGTGCAAAAAGAACCTCCACAGGAACACAGGAAGCTGCTTTCTTTCCCGCCGCAATAAGTTACACGGCTATTCGCAAGTTTCACATAAGGTAACGTCGCCCCTCTGCCGTCTCTGAAACCGCCTGAGGTGCGCTACATGCGAAAAGCGACCAGCTTCGTGTGGCACCTCCCGAGCATCTTCTGGCCCTCCGGTCAGCCACGTAGTGCATTTATCTCATTGTTGCGTTTTGATTTTTATATTACTCAAATAAAAAACCCATCGGGGCGTATAAAGCGCACATAACGCAGAAAAATAAAACCAACCGATTGTCTCTTCCTTGCTGTGCTAGAAATGTCCGCTAAAGGTGGGACATCCTTGCAAACATTTCCTCTGTAATCTAGGCTCAACAAGGAATGTTCACAAATCAACCTTCGTATTAGAAAGCCTGTGATCGCACCTATGATGGTTTTATGCGGATTTGAGAACCGGTTACTTCTGCTGTGGCACCAAGGGGTGCAGGAAAAATAGCCTTAGTTGCTTTGGGACGTTAAACCCCATAAACCAAACCAAACCAAAAATAGGTGTGTCCTAAGTTATGCTCTAGCTTTCATTGAAATCCTTCCCAGAAGCCACCATATTGCTGCACAGGAAGATTTTACGGGAAGAAAAACGCGCTTAACGCGCTGAGGAAACGCGTTCAACGCTTCCAACTAGCAGCGGCGAGATTGGTGGTAAATTCGGGGCGTGAACAGAACTTTCTGCAGAAGTGGAGCTACATTCGTAGCATGTCCGGGCATCTGATCGCATGTCTCCTACCGAACCAGTAATAACTACTTCTTTGCTTGAAGGAACCTCCAATTTCCTTGTGAAACAATCAGTGCTCAATATGTCTCGCCGCAGCTTGTTCGCGATCTATGGTAAACAAACACGTCTCTGACTTATTGCCCAAAGTAAACTATAGGGGCTGAAATTCGCGCTTAGGACCGTCATTTCTAAATTGTCATGGACAACTTCAGCTTCACGACGTCCGCTGCAGGGCAAAAGCCTCTCCCAATGACTCCAATTAACCTTTTCCTGTGCCGGCTGCGGCCCTCATATCTCCGCAAACTATTTAATCTTAGAGTCCCCGGGGTGGCTGCTGACCCGAAAGACGCGGGTTCTATCCTTGCCGGGCCGGTCGTATTTCGATGGAGGTGAAATGCTAGAGGCATGTGTAGTGTGTTATATCAGTGCACGTTCCAGAACCCGAGGTGGTTTAAATTATGCGCAGCCCTCCACAACTGCGTCCCTCACTGCCGGAATCAATTTCGGACTTTAAACAAAATCACACTAAACTTCTTAACCACATCCGCCAACTCGACCATATGCCGCCCCTGTTAAGCTTACCTCCGTATTGCATGCCCTGCCCATGCCCCTTTCTTCCTTTTTATTCCAGCTAGCATGTCATTAAACCGCCTTTGTTTTCTGTCACACTCTGCCCTTTTCGTGTTTCGTAATGCGCACGTATCGTTTTTCTTTCCATAGCTCACTGCACTGTCCTTAACTTAACTTGATCCCTTCCGTTAACCTCCCCCCCTCCCCCACGCTTTTACCTCATAAGTGGTTACAGGTCAGATGCATCTTGTTAAGGACGAGGTTGCAGCATCCCACCGCTGCCACCAGTTTGTTAAGGACGAGGTAGCAGCACCCCATGTGTGCCGCTGCCGGGCTTTTTAAGAGTTCCCTTCCCTAGGGTTCCTAGATGGGGGCCGGGTTTCACTGGCACCAATCACAGACACACACGCACTCACTCACTCCCGAGAGATCACACCACCGTCACGCGCTGGGAGAGGGGGAACGATGCCATCCACGCAGCGCAGACGCCAGAATGTCCATGAGCGGCGTTCGCGCGCATTTCGAACGCGCGTTCACACTCGGTGTACGGGAAACGCTCGCTCAACCGGGCAGACGGACGCGGCTTCCGTGGCAATCCAGGCGTTCACCCAACGCGCGTCTCGGGGTTTGTCGGCGTTTCGCTGCTGCCATGTCGTTGTCTTCCCCACGACGAAGGCCAGACGTAACAGACTGCCCCGCCGGGGGAAGGAGATCCCGATGGACAGGGGACAGCATCCGCTGTGCGGAGGGATGTCGCTTGAGGCTGGTCTCAACCGGAGTCGGTTCTCTGTCGGCGGTTCTGGAGCTCAGCGCACCCCGAAGTCTTCCTTTGCAGGTGCAGGTTCCCAAAGGGCACTGCAAAGTGACTCGTGCTCCGCTAGCGTTAGAACCACGCCGAAAACCCGACCGCTCAGTCCGCAAGCACGACACAACCCCACTAAGCAATGCCAGGCTCTTTCCTCCTTACAAAGCCAATTAATCCCTGTGAGTAGTTTAGCAGCACTCAGAAAACTCCCACAGATCGGCACATTACACCACAAAGCGCATCTCAAATTTAAAACAGTAAACAAAACCAATAGGTGCAAAATCCTATGTCAGGAAGAAAAACACCAGCAAACTGCAACTATGATGCTGACTCTTGCGCTAGGGACCTCAATTTAAGCTATTGGCATTACCTTTGAGACTCCCCTTTTTGTGATGTATTCCGATTCGTAATGACCACAACATTTCATTCTGCATAGCAGCATACTGCCGTCACCTTGTATATCCCCGCAAGATTCGCTCAACATCGGAGCCAAAGTCACCTTAATTTCCCAAATTCCAAAAAAATCAAGCGACTCCAGGCGCTTATGCTAGTGGCCTAAATGGCCCCTCTGGCTAGCACTTCGCGTTTTAGCGGACGCTGCTACACATGGGCACCACTATTGCATTTTTCGAAACAATCTTTACCGAAAGAAACGCGTTGAATGCAAACAACGCGTCGGAAACCTATTCCTGCTCAATTTTTTTTTTCTGCAAAACTTTTTGTCTGCAGGAATGGTTTAAAAAAAGAAAAAGCAAACAGCAGAGACATCCTCGGAATCCGCTGCTAGCGAGCCGCGCCGCGGCTCAAAGGGGTCGCCTATTCTTCAACCGCGCCCGGCGCGGACGCACACCAACAGTGGCTTTAGCAGCCGACAATCGACAAAAATCAACTGCTCTTCGACACCTGCGAGCCCCAGACGCCACGCGACAATGACTTGTTCCGCACCCCAGCCGCGCGTCTCCAACACCTGAGCCGCGTCTGAACAGTTGAAAGCGAGGGGTTGACGGTCGCGCATGAAGGAAACGCCTACGAGAACTCCTTTCTTGATTCCGCAATGTCCATCGTCTGAAGCGCGTTCTGCGGCGTTCTTTCGTGCAGTAGCTGTGCGTGCTCCTCCGTGGCCCACTGTGAGTTTTACGCGTCCTGCTACCGCAGCGTCCCCACAATGGATCAGGTGGCTTTCGCGGTGTCTGTAAACGCCTAGTCAGCTTGGCCCTTTTTCGGCGCCTGTCGCGTCTGGAGTACCGCGGTGGCAGTATCCGACGATTACGTTGTTGACCGGCCTTAACCCCTACAATGTTTTGGGCCCGTCCTTCGTCCTTTTTCCGCGGTCTACCCCTTGGCTTGGCTCTCTCTGGGCGTGGCCGCTTTCCTAAAACTGCCTTCGCAGAACGGCCCTGCGCGTCTCCCTTTCTCGCGGGCACTCAGCCTTCTCATCAGCTTTTTGACTCAGCAGCGAGCCGCCTTTTCTACTAGAATTCGAACTATCGGCTTGCTCTTTCGATGAGTCACTGCGTGTCGCAGCACTTAAGTGTCCCGACTGCCCTTTACTTTCTGCTGGGCATAACTTGATCTCCTGAGGCTTGCTAATCGATCCTACTACCCTAACGCTCTTGCCCGGAACTTGAACTATGAGACGCTGTTCGGCTAACGTAGCGTTGTTGTCCTAGGTACTACCTTCTGGATCGCAGCAAACAGCCTCCTTCGCGGAAAGTGCATGCTTCTCTGGGCTCAAAACCAACGCATTGCCCCTTTCCTTATTTCTAGAAGTGCCTACATTATCGCCCAAGCCCTCACGGCTGGCGGATCTGCACTCTTCCTCGTTGCTAGCCTTAGTGCCTACATTATCCCCCAAGCTCTCACGGCTTGTGGATCTGCACTGTTCGCTAGCTTTTCGACCGAACTCCTCGGTCCTCGCTGCCGAAGTGGCCTTTCTTTCCTGGACCAAACCTGTCCTATGCCGCCACTTCTGCACAGCACTCGTGTCATCCGGCGACTGAGCGGAGCTTCTAACTCGGTCCCTGACACTATCGCGGTGTAGCTTACCACCGTCAATTTGGCCTTCCAAATCTGCCTCCGCGGGTATTCGAAAGTATCGGAGGAGCGCACTTTTGGTTATCGCATAGTTGTGGGCATCCTCGTCAGACAACCTCGCCCAGACATTACAAGGTTCACATGGGAGGAATCTCATCAACACAATTGGCCAATAATCCTCGTCTAGCTGCTCCTCCATGCAAATTCTTTCAAAATTTTCTAGAAAAGTTCTGAAATTTTCCCCTTTTCTGAAAACTCTTAAGCGAGATCGCGTTCTCATACTCCTGATCGCGTTAAGTTCACGCGTGAGTTCCAGCATCTCTCTTTCGTATTCCTGTTCGCGCAGCTCTCTTTCGTATTCCTGTTCGCGCAGCTCTCTTTCGCGTTCCTGTTCGCGCAGCTCTCTTTCGCGTTCCTGTTCGCGTTCCTCTTTCTCTTGTTTTTCTTTACGTTCAAGTTCCTCTTGTTCTCTTTTTGCCAATTCCCTCTCCTCAATGGTCTCAAGGCATTCCGCAAGCTCGTCATCTTCAGCCTCTAACGCAAGAATAGCCTTCAGCAGTTCTGGTTTTCTGAGTTTGTCTGATACCTCCAGACCCAACTCTTTCGCAAGCTCCAGTAACTTTGGTTTGCGCAGCGTCTTCAAATCCATGGCTGCTCCGAGTGCTGCCTTCTCCACTGCCCACTATTGTCTTGCTGCAACTAACCCAGCAGCAACGACAACCCAATTACCAGCTCTGTTCCTGACACTAACAAAAGCCTGGCAAAACTCAGCAGAAGAAAGTCCCGCACTCACCAAACCTCGCAGTCAAGAATCCAGGGCAGTCGTTCCGCTGCAGGCAACCAGTCATCACAAAGGGCTGTTGCACTGCCCCCGACTCGCCGTTCTGCTGCTCAGCGTCCCGTTGTCCGCAACTCTCCGCTGGCGTCCGATGTTTCGCGTCCCACCGCTGCCAACCAGTTTGTTAAAGACGAGGTAGCAGCACCCCACCGCTGCCACCAGTTTGTTACATACGAGGTAGCATGGTCTGTGCCGGAGAGGGAATGAGGGACGTCTGAGACGAGGCTGCTGGAAAAAGACAATGAAGGAGGACTTTATACATGAATATTTACAAGTGAGCTGCAGGAACGCTGCATCACGACAGCTCATCAGAAGACCATGATGACAAAAAGCTCCTCGGCCGTTGTTGTTGTTGTTGTGACTGAGAGAAGGATGAAAAGGAAATTGCACGGGCCTGCTACTTGGCTCTAGACAAGCCACCACCGCTGCCACGTGCAGATAGAGGAGAGGTAAGAGATCAGAGGAAAGAGGAAAAGACAAGAAAAGACGCGCGTCGCAGCAACAACTGCGTCCGCCGGAGCGGACGCTGCTGAAAAAATCAGATAAGCGGCCGAAGCCGCGCTCGCCTTCCTCGGCCGTGCCGCTGCCGGGGTTTTAAAGAGTTCCCTTCCCTAGGGTCCCTAGATGGGGGCCTGGCCTGCAGGGGAAGGAAGTTCTCACTGGCACTCACAGACACACACGCACTCACTCACTCCCGAGAGATCACACCGCCGTCACGCGCTGGGAGAGGGGGAACGATGCCATCCACGCAGCGCAGACGCCGGAATGTCCAAGGTGGATGTAGAATGGTGGCGAAGGCTGGGCCCAAAAACGGTTTAGCGCGACTGCAGCACAGCCACTTTGGGCGGCCGAAACACTTATATAATGAAATTCAAAAGCACAGATAAAAATGCTACAAACAACAAAAAGAAATGAATATTTTATTGCCACGTTTATAAAACTATTTCTGCAAAACATTACGCTGAATTTTGTAATTTTTTGCAACGCTCTTGTTGCGCCCTCGGTTGATGAGTGTGCGGTGCATTTGCAGCGCGACTTTGCAGGCCTTGTTACGGTACCCAGCCGCAGCTTACGAAGCGATGTCTTATCTCCAGCTGCATGGTATGGCGCGCCTTGGAAAGCGTGCAAATTAAGCTCGCCATGGCCCCTTTAAGAAGTTTTTGTCGTCCTTTCTCGTTGCTTCTCTGTCGCCGTTTGGCAAGATCTGCACCCCGCTGCACCGCTGCAGCGTTTCCTTCGGTGTACGGCCAGTGCGAAACCTTTTCCCGAGGCTTCGCGCTCATCGTTTCAAGCGCTTAGCTCTGCATTTCAAGATGAGGTTGCGGCATGTGAAGAAGCCTTGCTCCGTGGCACATTGTGACAGCGTGGGTTGTACCGTGGGTGTCTTACCAAGACTACACCGCTTCCCTCTGGACTTTCGCAGGTGAGCTCTTGCCGTTGTCGTCTGCTCTAGATATGCTTTTGTCGGGCTATCCGCGCCTATTGTAGCTGTAACTGTTTCATACGCACTTGGCTTCATGTTATCGGGATATTTTAGTAAATTGCAGGGCACGCACTTGCAGTCATATGATGTGCAAAAGATACAAATCATTTGTCTTATTTATAGCTAGTTTCGTGCAGCCAACTCTCACCAACGTGAAATTGATACCGGGCTCTCATGAACAACCACGTGCCCTCTACTTGCCGCATGGTCAATTTAAAACCAACTGCGCTGCCTAACAGCTCTGCTCTGAGCATGACATTAATGGGTTTTGCAGCACCGTGAAGCCAATTTGAGGATCCCCTCGCAACTGACAGTATCGAAACTCAATCATGTGTATGTGCGCCGCATTGACTGTTAACTGAATTCGGCCAGCAGTAGTTATTGCCGTTCTACGTATACATGACCGTCAATGTAGTTTTAAACTCATTTCGCTGCATCGCTCTCGTCACTCTTTGAGCATAGAAAAGTAGCTAGCCGCGTGGTATCAGGCGAGCTTAACCGCACTCTGAGGCGCGGAGGCTTGGCGCGAGCATTTTCTGCCATAGTTATAACGCACTGCATTTAGGTGAAGGGAATCTTGGCGTATTGACGTTTGGAGTATATGGTATTCATTTGGGTGCAGTTGTATAACGTGTATGCTGCTTCATGTCCAGGTGCAAAACGTGGGTGGAGTTCTGCCGCAACCTCAGCCTGGAGAAGACGCCGTGCCAGCTGCGAGACCTGATGGTTTCTTCCAAGCACTTCGAACTGTTTGTGTATCTGCGGCCAGGATGGCTGCGTCTCGATGCTGTGCCTACTCGAGGAAGGAGTGGCTGTATTGAATATCCCTGCACTTCACTTTAAACTGCACTTCATGTATATTTTGGTTTGATTAGAATTGCTTCAAATTACTTCGGTTAGCGACAAGAAGGAGCTGTTGAGGTTGTGCGCAGGCCCTATGTATGGTGTAATGCTCTAGCGTTGAGCAGATTTGTTGATGCTAAAACTTGTTAATACTGTCATGCAGGTGTGAACATAGCTGCTGTATTCTTTCAGTTGAAGAAATGAAATGTGAACAGTAATCCCTGTGTGCTGCATGGTCTATGTGTTGATGCGCGTACTATGTCATGTCACGTTTGCCTCAATGGAAGCTGTCGTAGCATTGTTTTCTATACTTTTCAATTTCCTACCTGGCAACGTTCGTGGAACTTCAGGGCTTTTTGCTAACCGCACTGTGACCATTGAGATGAATAGCCAGCTTAAAAAAACTACTGCTTGAGCTGCCTGTGACGCGCATTTTTTGTTGGTGTGCTTTATCGCTGTATTTGTTTGGTTGCTGTAATAAACCATGAATATGAAAACCATACTTGCCGTGCACTGTATTGAAAACTGTGCACTTGAGCCTGTGCTTTGTGCATCATACCTTGATATACTCAAAAGTACTAGCACCAGCATTTCCACCAAGGTTTCCACTACGAATCATGCATTCTTACCCAGCGTCTGCAAGTGTTGCTGCCTTTCTGTGCTGCCTTCTTTGCCAGTCACTTTCATTGGGTTCCCAATTGCACATTAACAAGGCCATAACTAGCAGGAACTCGAGCACATTTGACTGGCAAAGGTTGGTGCGCACTGAAAGGCAACCTTAAAGCGATACCGGCTCGAAAATGCGGGTTCTATAATAAAAAGACCACTTCATAATTCGCGCCAAAAGCGTAGGTATGCGTGACGTCATTCAACGTCACTCATACGTAGTTTGCCCCCCAAATTAGTGGCGCTGGGGTGCCCCCATGAGCCGCCATGTTTTGGACCAATGGGCGTCTATGGAGCCTTCGCTACCATGGTATATCTACCTTGGAATGTCCATGAGCGGCGTTCGCGCGCATTTCGAACGCGCGTTCACACTCGGTGTACGGGAAACGCTCGCTCAACCGGGCAGACGGACGCGGCTTCCGTGGCAATCCAGGCGTTCACCCAACGCGCGTCTCGGGGTTTGTCGGCGTTTCGCTGCTGCCATGTCGTTGTCTTCCCCACGACGAAGGCCAGACGTAACAATCTGTTATATACTTTTCTTTTCAGGGATTTTGGTTAGCCGGCACTCATCGTCTTAAAGAACTTTCCAAATTGGCTCCACCCCATTCTTATTCTTCTAGTCTTTTCACTGTCGTGATCCGGATCTGCGCTGGCTACCTGCCCTATGTAGACAAATTCTCCTACTACTTCCAGCACTCGCTGCTGATTGCAAGGTGCCGTTCCCTTCAGGGACTGCTTAACATTAGTTTTCCTCACCGTTCTTCTTCGCCTAAGTAATTATTTATGCTTTTCAGTTCATCCCTTCACTGACTTAGCAAGGCAATTGCATCAGCAAATCGCAGATTAGTGAGGCATTCTTCATAATCCATTATCCCCTACCATTCCGTGTCCAGATTTCTTAATACCTCGTGACGAAAGTTCGAGAATGGCATCAGGCAAATCGTATCTCCCTGCCTGGCATCTTCTTTATTGTATTTCTATTGCTGAATTTACGGATGGCTATAGTGTCTATGCAGGCGTTACAGACATATTACGGTATTTTTTATTTAGGGATCTTCTGTACCCTGACTCGGTAATTCTAGTATGATTTCTGTAGTTTTCATAGAGTCAAATGCTATCTCGTAATGCTTCAAAGCCCTATACAGGGGTTGATTATGTTATGGAAATTTCTCTATCACTTGACTGACAGTGTAAAGGCCTACTGTCGGTCAAATATTTTAGCGGAATACCCCAAGGTGGAGTAGATTTGTAATAAAGGAGGTCCCGGGTTCGAACCCCGAACCAGGACGAATTTTTCTTTAACAGCGAAGTTTCTGAGAAAGCTGTATAGCTTTCCTTTGTAGCCGTATGGCTGCGCTTGGGTGGATGTCAATGAGTAATTACTCCCTTATTATATATGGCTTACTGTTGAGTACCTTTTTATGAAAAGCCTGACTAATTAGTTGGTTGACCAAAGTCTAAGGTTGTCCTTGTTCTATTAGCGATTATCTTGTAAATACCTTACAAACAACGGACAGTAAGGTCTGTAATTTTTCAAGCCCTTTACGCACCATTTTTAATCATATAGACGATGACAGCGTTCTTCCAAGTTTGCAGTAAGCTCGAGGTCATTTAGGTAATGTATATACGTCGTGTCTAGGTTATCCAGAGCAGTCTTCCTACCAACCTTCAAAAAATCTGCCATTACCTTATCCTCACCCGCTACTTTCTCCCCTTGCATTGTTTCTGAAGATTTCTTCTCTCCGTGTTTCGATACTGGCGGGATGTTCAATTCCTCTGCGCTGCTGTCTCTCTCATTAAGTTCTAATTACATTGGGTATTCTACAGATTTGTGTACACCCTTCGGCTTACTGGTACGTGTCTGCGTTGGTATGCTCAGACCACGCATCTCTATGCTCTGCTTGTCTAGGCAGCCCCATGAAACAAGGTATTTCTCATTTCATAAATCAATTTATTCGTGAGGACATGAGGGATGGGAGAAAAAGCTGCATTTCAGCTGCTTGACAACGGTCTCACCTCCTTACACAAAAGCAACTGCAGCGGACCGCGAAATCATTTGCGGACAACGCGACTGCAGAACCAAGTAGGGGTGAAGGGTGGATAATGGCTGTGAGCTAGGCGTGCAGGTACTACGTTCATGACTGAGCACTTTGCCGTGTGTTGGAATGCTCGGAGAAAGCGGAACAAAGCTTCGAGAAGCGGTGAAAATGTTACCAGGCATAGGATTTGCTCTCCTGAGACCCGAACACAAAAAATGCATGGGAACAGAGAGACTATGTGGAGCTGTGTTAACTCTAAAGGCGAAATCAAAACTTCGTTCGTTCGTGCTCGTTTTCCTGCAATTTACCTAGCCATTTGCGACCAGTTTTGCGAAAAGTTTTCGGTACTTGTCGCAGTTCAAGAAATCACTAGTGCTAACTTGTGCATTCCTGCAAGTCAAGGAGTGTGCCTTGTTTGCAGTGCTTTTGGCCTCATACGTTTTCCTTGTGCTGGTATCGTGCCTTTCTCGAGGGCCGCTCAGTCCGCAATTACAACCGCCTTGGTATGTGTCGCACGTGCACCACCCTGCTGTCAGGAGCCTGATAGTTTGCCTGTCATACAAGATACTCGTGCGTCGGACGGTTTCTGATTGCCCCTATGATGGGTGTACAAAAGGGGTTTCTGCGGTGACAGAAGATACCTCACTTGTCTATAGGCCACAGCAAAGAACATGACTTGCATTAGCAGCGTCGCGTTTAGCAAGGCTACCCATAAGTCTCATTTTAGTCATCTAAGATAGTGGTGGACCTCACGGGCAGATATGAATATTGAAGGACTCCTCAATGCCGCATCAGACAATAAAGCGCAAAGCAGCAAATGTGGGGGTAGCTCGACGGCCTAATTGTCTCTTGAGCAGGCATGCTGGATCTTTAGCACCGCCCCCATACCTCATAAAATATCCAAATCGCTGCCGATTTACGCGTTGTGTGTTCAAACTGCTTATGCCTCGTACTATTGCTTCAATTTATAGCTCTCATTATCTGCTATGCGCTTGTTTGGCTCCTTGAAATACCATGGTGTTGTACGTGTCCTCTCTGTGAAATAAGATTGACACAGTAACTCCCTTTATCTTTATGTGGTTACAAATCTGACGCTCATTCACTTTAGTGTACTCGCATTAACGCAACAATGCAGCCTTGTTTTCACGAGGTAGAAGGCGTGGAGAAGACAAGCTCCTGTCGACTGCTTTGGCACACCTTCCGTTCTTCACTGCATCGAGTGGCTCAAAATGTGTTCTTCGCTTTAATGAATAATTTCGACTCAGAAAAGAAGAAGTCACGTGGTAGCAAAATGACGAATATGGATGATGTTCAGTGAGTTTTTCAGGAGTAGGCTCAGTGTTGTGGTAATGAAGAATGCAAAAATTTTAAAAATATGCGGCCTTTTCTTTTCGCTCGTTTCCTCAATCAACGAAAACATAAAGCTCCTTCACAATTCTAGATTCTTCAAGCCACTTCTGGCTTACTACGCCCTTGATGTAAGAAAAACAGTCAGCACGGCTTTGCATTTCAATTTATTTGACTTCCTTCTTTTTGTTCTTGATGATTACTATGAGGTTTTCAAGTACTTCACTAAACAGTTTCTGCGGCTTTTAAACACGTACCTTAGACATGACTCTGAATGCGAGCTTACATGAAGTAAACAAAGAAAGCTGCCAGATCTCAATGCGGAGTTACGGAAATGTAAGGAGAATTGTGTGGTTCTTACGTATTTATCGTGAGTAGCATGCGTTAGCCATTCTCTCCAACGAAGCAGGCGGCAGAACTTCCAGTGTATTGAAAGGAACTGCAGTTCAAACAATATTTCAAACAGTACTATACGCAGACATGATAACAATGGTCTTTTTCTGGACTGGTACGGTCACGTTAACGTGCTCTTTAAGCTAGGCAAGATTACGGTCACAAGTGCGACCTTTTCGGTACACTTGTATGACTCTCTGAGCGAGAAATTCGATGTAAAATGCATACTGACTTGATAGCTCTGTGAGGGCAGTGCACGTCTCATGCGGCCACAGCTTCAGTTCGGTCACCCAGAGCAGAACTTGCGGACGCTGCCGCATCCTGCATAGGCATCTTCATTTTAAGCTGTGTCACCCACACCGGGTACCTTTTCAGGAGAAATGCGCATGCGGAAGTTTCGAGGACAACACTTCCTTCTGAAAACATTTCCTTCTGAGAAAAAGAAAACTTTTTACCCGGATGGAAAATGCCTTCCCTGTGAGAGGTTCAAACATAACACTGCCTAGTTGCCTGGGTGCTGAAAAACTCTCGGGACGGTGAGGTTAACTATCAGGGCGGATTTAAAGTATGCCTATTTTTAACAGAAGCAAATGCCCCTCAAGTACTGTTCTCATCTCCAGTCCTTAACATCTGTGAACAAGCCCATGTATTCGCGAAGTAGAACCTGTTGCGTTGTAGATGGTGCATAGATCATCATCCTCGTGAGCCTGACTACGGCCACGGCAAAGCAAAGGCATCTCCGATGTCTTTCCAATTAGCCATATCGTTTGCCAGCTGCTGCCACCGTATCCCCGCAAAATTCTCGATCTCATCTGCGCACGTAACTTTTGAGCCGCACTGTGTTACGTTTGCCTTCTCTTGGAGTTCAGTTTGTTACCCTTAAGGACCAGCGGTTATTTTGCCTACGCATTACATGCCCTGACCAAGCCCATTCCTTCCTCCTGATTTCGACTAGGATGCCTTGTTCTCTCACCCACTCTGCCCGCCTCCGATCTCTTAACGTTACATTTTTCTTTCCATACCTAGCCGCGTTTTCCTCAACTTGAGCTGAACCCTTTTCGTTCCTGCACGTTTCGAGTACACGTTCCTGCCCCATAGGTGAGTATACCGGTAAGATACAGCTGTTGTAAACTTTTCTCTTGAGGGATATTGGTAAACTGGCGTTCACGGTCTGACAGAACCTGCCATGAGCGCTTTACCCCATTTTCGCTCTTCTAGTTATTTCCCTCTCATGATGCGTATCAGCAGTCACTACCTTCCCTAAGTAGACATATTCCCTTACCACTTCCAGTACTCCTATAAAGTGGGAACTGCTGTCCTTATGTGCGACTGCTGAATATTTGGTTTTCTGCGTGTTATTTTTTAGACCCACCGTTCTGGTCTGCCCAACTGACTCATTGATCATGCTTTGCAGCTCATCTCCTGGGTGACATAGCAAGGCAATGCCATCAGCGATGCTAGGTACAACTGATTTTAAACAAGAAGCCTGAGGCTCATTAGAAAGTTGAAATTTTGTGCCCCTCTTTTATGTAGCAGAGACTTAGAAGGTCCTACCACAGTACACGCTATGTGCCGCAGTACACGCTGTGCAAAATTAAGCGAAATAACTTTTTTCAGAAACAGCTGCGCTGTAATCACAATGAGATTTGAAAGGCTTTTGCTTCGACTGTTTACACGGAAAGTTTGGCGCATATATCCAAAGGAAAAGCGCTTAAACTCCGTCTGTTGAGACAAATTTGTTGTTGAGACATTTGTTGCATCTATTTCAACTGACGCAGCTTGTTTCTTCTCCGACAAGGGGTGACGCCATTCTTGATTTAATTTGCACAACTCACCCCGAACGTGCCTCTGTAACTGTACTTGAATGTATCAGTGACCACCGAGTTGTTCACTGTATGTTCCAGTCATCCATTCCAAAAGTATCTGTATCTAAAAAACTGATTTATTATTTTGCTAAAGAAGACTTGAACAGTATTAATAACGACCTTGATACGTACTGTGATTTCTTTGAGTCTACCTATTCTAACCGAAGTGTCTCTGAAAACTGGTTACTTTTCCGTGATATGTTGAAAAATCGGCAGGAGAAATACATTCCTAAAAAGTGGCTTTCAACGGCGGGGAACAATGAATTGTTCACGAGAGATATCAAACGATCTCTAAACAAAAAGAAACGCCTGTATGCGAAAGCTAAACGCACTGAAGCTCTCGTAGACTGGACCGCGTATCTGTGCTTTTCAAAGACATGCAAGGAAAAAATTGAGGAAGCAAAAGAGAAGTTCTTCAATGATGACATACCGAACTTCTTGAGAAACCACCCAAAAAAGTTTTGGAAAGTGATTTCTCCTGCATCAAAAAAGGAGCTCCCGCACTTAGTTTCTGCAGATGGTACCTAAATAGACCCAGTTGATATGTGCGATCATTTTAACTCATTTTTCTGCAGCATTTTTGAACAAGAAAAGCCTTTATCCATTGTTGAGCATGTATCTAGCACTGAATGCACAATGCCCTGTATAGATATACATTCGGAGGGCATAGAGAGGGCTATTGAACGTTTGCCTACTTTTTCGAGCCCAGGGCCCGATGAAATCAGCACAAAACTTCTAAAAATTACAAAAACGTATACATCACGTATCCTAGCACACATCTTTCAGTTGTCACTTGATACGGCCGAGATTCCCGATGATTGGAAGCTTGTTCCTGTTTTACCCATATTTAAAGGAGGGGATAAAGATAACCTGACTAACTATAGGCCCATATCTTTGACATCAGTTGTTTTTAAATTATTAGAACATATTATATCATCACACATAATGAAACATATCACTCAGAATCATATCCTTCTTCCGAACCAGCATGGATTTCAGCGCGGGCGTTCTTGTGAATCCCAGCTGTTCGAACGGACTACAGACCTTCACTGCAATCTAGAACAATTAATGCAAACTGATGCCATTTTCATCGATTTTGCAAAGGCGTTTGACCGTGTGCCCCATAATCGCCTGATATATAAAATGAACAGCGTTAACATAAATAATAAATGTATTAAATGGGTAGAAGAGTACCTCCACAACCGATTTCAGTCAGTCATTATTAATGACATTAAATCCTCTCCTCAGCCTGTCAAATCTGGTGTCCCCCAAGGATCTGTGCTTGGACCAACATTATTTTTAATATACATAAATGATATTGCATCGAGCATTACATCATCAATCAGACTGTTCGCCGATGATTGTGTAATTTACCGTCCAATCTCTAATCTCACGGACTGTGTAATGTTACAGAATGATTTGACTAAATTAGGTAGGTGGTGCTCTGAATGGCAAATGACCATTAACACAAGAAAAACTAAGTTAATGCGTTTAGTACCCGCTGTCACGTTTTGTCAAACACCTACACCATCAGTAATACTGAAATAGAGTTTGTTACATCTTTCAAATACTTAGGAGTGTATTTACTCTGTCCTGGAGCACTCATATAAATCACGTTCTGACTGACACATATAAAATTTTTAAGTTTTATTCGTCGGTCACTTTATAAAGCTAACAAAGATACACGACTAATTGCTTATACCACGCTGATCAGACCGAAGCTCGAATATGCGTCATTCATTTGGTGTCCTCATCAACAGTACCTTATTAACAAATTAGAAACACTGCAAAACAGGGCCAGTCGATTCATCGCGCGTCAGTACTCGCGTTTCTCAAGCGTGACCGTAATAAAAGAGAACCTTAACCTTCCTACGTTGGAAAGCAAACGTAAGATATCACGCCTTGCCTTTTTTCATAAATTATATTTTGGCCCCACACCCTACTCCGCACCACTAATTAGGCCTGCCATACGCACATTTCATCGACTTGACCACAATAAAAAAGCCGAACCTCCATTTGCGCGAACTGACGCAGTCAGATTCTCGTTTCTTTACCTGGCGATAAGAGAATGGAATGCCCTCCCCCATTCTGTGGTTAACACTAGTGATCGCGACCAGTTTCTTTCAATACTAAAAGATAGTGGGGCAGAGTAGGTATGTAAGATTTACCTTTTGATTTACCTGTCGTCTTTTGTTCTTTTTATATCTTTGCATTTGTATTGTGTTCTTTGAATTTATGCATTGTATTTTGATCTTTGTATTTCTTTCGCGATGTTCCCCCCCCTATGTAATGCCCAGGTGGGCCTTTAGGGTAAATAAATGAAAAAAAAATGAAAAAAATGTGGATCCACTCTTTAAGAGAATCTTTGGTGCACAAACGCGTCTTCAGGTATCGTGTGCCACTGACTACTAGTGCGAAAAAACTCTCACTGAGCACTAACCATTCGTGCCCTAAATTTACATATTTTTTTCGAGGAACAGAATCATCTGTCAGTGAGAAACAGATACAGGACACTGTTATAGCGCACCAAGAAAATTTCTCTGGTGACATATGCTCTCATCATTTCAAAAAAGCTCTTTTGCGCTACCGTGCGAGTGGGAAAAAACAGTCTGATAAACGATTAGCACTGTAGCTGACGTGTTGTTGAGGATAATGGACTTCCGAACTAATAGCAGCAACCTAGATTACTCTGTACAACATAATTACTAGTGCGCTGCAAGCCATAGAACGCAGACAAAATTTTCACTTCTAACTGTGTTGCGCTAGAAAAAGTAGAAAAAAATTCAAAGGCCATTTCGAGTCGCAAAACGCGCTGAGTGCTCGCAGTCACGCTACGCTCTGTTGGTGGGCGGTGCTAGACAATAATCGGCAACAATACAGAATACCTCTATCAATTAGGCGACAGAGAAATGCGCACAATACAACGAATATAACGAATAGCCTTCATTGATTACGGGAAAGCATTTGAATCAGTGGGAACCTCAGCAGTCAAACTCCCTACTCGAAATTTGAGCGCAGCTCTGCGGGCATTTTGATTTTGCGATATTCTGAAGTAAAGAATTTGCGATACGTGTGTGTATGCACAATTACAAAGCACTCTATTTTCCGCAGACAATCTTTCTTCAAGTAACACTTCTCTGCCAGTCTTTGGATTTTCAAGAAGTTGGTTTTGCGCCCGAACAAATGAATAGAGATATATAGTTCATAATGCTGCACCAATGCACCGTTGATAAGCACACGGTTTCTACTAGGAAGACAACGCAGCGAGTGGCGTGTCCGACGCGGGCAATACATCACGTGCAGCACAGTCCACTGCACCATCATCATCATCCTGACTAGGCTTACTGCAGGGCAAATGCCTCTCCCAGGTCTCGCAAATCAACCCTGTCATTTGCCAGCTGCGGCTACCGTGTGTCCACAAACTTCTTAATCTCATCCGCCCACCTAATTATCTGCCGCCCCTGCTACGGCTGTTTCCTCTTGTAATCCACTCTGTTACCCTTAAAGACCAGCGGCTACCTTGCCTTCCCATTACAGCTCTGCCCACGCCCATGCATTTCTTCCCCTTGATTTCGACTAGGATGTCATTAATCCGTGTTTGTTTTCTCATCCACTATTCTCGCTTCCGGTACCTTAACGTTACACCTATCATTGTACTTTCCAAAGCTCGCTGCGTTGTACATCACTTAAGCTGAGCCCATTTAGTTAGCCTCCACGTTTCTGCCCCATAGGTGAGTACCGGTAAGATACAGCTGTTGTATAATTTTCTCTTCAGGGATATTGGTAAGCTACCATTCATGATCTGAGAGAACCTGCCATATGCGCTCCACCCCGTTGTTATTCTTCTGGTTATTTTCCTCCCATTATCCGGATCAGCGGTCACTACCTGCCCAAAGTACACATGATTCCCTACTACTTCCAGCCACTCGCTAGAAATTGCGAACTGCTGTTCTCTTGCGATACTGTTGAACATTACTTTGGTTTTCTGCATAACAACTTTGAAACTCACTGTTTTGCTCTGCCTGTCTAGCGCATTGATCATGCTTTGCAGTTCATCTCCTGAGTGACTAGTTAAGGCAATGTCTTGAGCGAATCGCAGATTCCTTAGGTATTCTTCTTTACCTCTTATCCCTAACTGGTCCCAATCCAGGCCACAGAACACCTCCTGTAAAGATGCGGTTAATAGCATTGGAGAGATTGTGACTGCCAGCCTGCCACGCTTCCTTATAGGAATATCTTCCAATATTTTCACATAGCACTCTTCTACACCCTGATTCCGCAGTGACTGCATGACTGCTGAGGTTCCCATTGATTCAAATGCTCTCCCGTAATCAATGAAGGCTGTTCGTTATATTCGTTGTATTGTGCGCATTTCTCTGTCGCCTAATTGATAGAGGTATTCTGGATTGTTGCCGACTATTGTCTAGCACCGCCCGCCAACAGAGCGTAGCGTGACTGCGAGCACTCAGCGCGTTTTGCGACTCCTGCCGCAGACAAAGGTCCCTCCCCATACCTACCCTACCTCCTAACATACAGTGGTGATGGACGAGGGCGCGCGCGGCGCGCACCACTCTGGCGCCCTCTGTGAGCCAGCGGCGGTACTTTCAGTCGCTCAGCACAACCGGACTCGAGGGGAGTTAGGCCGACGACGTCGGTTACACCGACAGCAATGCGGCTCAACCCACAAGCGGGCGCATAAGAGCTGAGCTCTAACCAACTGCGATTGCGCCAAGGTCAGCGGTTCAACAGTGCTAACTGGACCACTTGAGCATTTTAAATTGCTGCATTTGGTTTGAGCGATTTTGCCACGAATGAATGTGTGACCGTTTCTGTTTTGTTTTCGTTGGGGGTGGACAACGCGGGCACAAAGAGAGGGTTCTCTTGTGAGAACTGTATTCAGGAGGACATGGTCATCTTCGTGTCCAGCGCAATTGTAGGCAGCGTCCCGACAGCGTTAGTCTCTTTTGACTCATCGCACGCTTTTTGCTACGGCCCCGGCTGATATGAGGAGAGTTCATAGCACGACGTTCAGCCTGGGCTGAATTCCGTGATTCTCCCGAAAAACGACGGAGACTCGACGTCACACCTGACTGCGCTGAGATAACTGCGGTGCTCTTACTTCTGAAGAGCCCGAGAGGCCGCGATCATAAAGCCTTTAATTATAACTAGAGGGAAAGTGGGTGGCGCAAAACTTCATTCACCATGGAGAGGCGCTGAAGTGCTAGGAACACGAGGTTTCTTTCCTGTCTTGACTACTGTTTGGCATTATACCTGAATTCAGACTTAAAAATGCTACTCTTCTCGAGGCGAACGTCGGAGAAATGCTGTTAAAGCTTTCATACCAGCCTAACATGGAACTTTCACATGCTTTAAGTTCGTTGAAGTGAAAAACGCACTACCGAAATATATTATTGTGCACACAAAAGAGAGAATCGCGGCACACTACCAAATTCAAGGTACAATTCACGCTTTCGGCCTAAAACTACCCGAGTGAAACGCGAAATCTCGTCTTTCCGGCGTTGTTGTTTAAACGAAGTGCTCTAAAATCTCGCCTATGTGATGGTGCCGGCTTTCTATCTAGGTAATATTGAGAAAATCTATGGCCGCGGATTTCGGTCTTTGCTGGATATTATCCGCAGAGGCATTTTGCGGCGTCTTGTTCTGACCCAGCGGCCCACATGACGCGGAAAAAGTTAGCGCGAAACACTGCTATACGTTAGTTGTGGTCACTGTGATCGCAGACGCTATTTTCCGGCGTCTCCTGACTGTAATACCGTAACCTTGGTATTAACAGCCGTAGCTGTGAAAGTGACACACGCTTGGTTGAGTGGCTGTGTTGAACTTGTGCAAGAGACGGCAGACTAATCCTGGAGTGTTTTGTAGGCAGCGAACGTGACAAACAGGTGCTTCTGGGCCTGACTGGCAATCCCAGACCTACTTGCCCGCGTGCATCAGTGGCATGTTTGCATTTTGCTGGCATTCTTCGAAGGTGTCAGCATTCTTTTCTTCTCCTCTAACAGTGCGATGTCCCAACACCTGGATGGGGATGCCTGCCTGGCTGCAGGTGCTTTGTAGAGACAAATAGGCCTTTCAGAGGAACGTGCTTGGATGCTCGCTTCCGGATTCCTCCTGGATATGAACTTGTGCCACTGCCACTTGGTACAGATATTGAATGTGTTTTCTGCGGTTGTTCATTAATAAGATGAAATGAACGGTGGCGCAACAAGGGCACTAACAAGAAAGGGGACACCACATGCGCACCGTACCAACTGTTTATTGCATGGAAAGGTGGCATATTTAAACATACCGCTCAGGCATGACACTCATCGCATTATCGCATCGAACCCAACACGCGGAAAACAACAGCAGCATCAGGATAACAGACAAGAAACCTTTAACCCCTGCCGAAAAAAAAAACTAAGAGATTCTGATAACAGAAATTGAAGGAGGAGGCCATCTCATAGCAAAAGCAGTGTCGAATAATCGTAGCAAAAGCAGAGTCATACATGAGAAGCAAAAACAGTCAGAAACCAAACGCCAAAATAAAAATAAAATTAAAAAAGTAAAAAACAAAGTACAATCGTAGCAAAGGCAGAGTCAAACACATGAAGTAAGAGCAGTCAGAAACCGAAAAAACAAAAAAAGGAAGACAAAACCTATAACAAAGTTAGCAACCGCCTAAACAAACAGGCCGCCGCGGTGGCTCAGTGGCTATGGTGCTCGGCTGCTGGCCCGAAAGACGCGGGTTCGATCCCGGCCGCGGCGGCTGAATTTCTTTGGAGGAGAAATTCGAGGCCCGTGTACTGTGCGATGTCAGTACACGTTAAAGAACCCCAGGTGGTCGAAATTTCCTGAGCCCTCCACTACGGCGTCTCTCATAGCCTTAGTCGCTTTGGGACGTTAAACCCCATAAACCAACCAACCAAACAAACAACAGACGGCCGCTAGAAATGCAGTGCTGGAAAGACGCACAGTACATGACCTCACAAAAAACCACCAAGAAAGGACACTTCATTTCTACGGAGCGATACTGAAGCGTGGCTAACACAAGTGCTTCCCTTTTTTTTTATCATAAAAGCCTCAAGAATTTCACGTGCCAACTGATCGCGACTCCTGCCCAGAATCCTTAATCCGTTAAGCACTGGCTCACACTTGCAATCTTTACATCATCATCATCATCATCATCATCATCGTCATTAGCCTAGCCTGACTACAACCACTGCAGGGCAAAGGCCTCTCCCATGTCTCTCCAATTAACCCTGTCCTTTGCCAGTTGCGGCCACCGTATCCCCGCAAACATCTTAATCTCATCCGCCCACCTAACTCTCTGCCGTCCCCTGCTACGTTTGCCTTCTCTTGGAATCCACTCTGTTAGCCTTAAGGACCAGCGGTTACCTTGCCTTCGCATTACATGCCCTGCCCAAACCCATTTCTTCCTCTTGATTTCAACTAGGATGTCATTAACCCGCGTTTGTTCCCTTACCCACTCCGCCCTCTTCCGATCTTCTAACGTTGCACCTATCATTTTCCTTTCCATAGCTCGCTGCGTTGTTCTTAGCTTTGTTAGCCTCCACGTTTCTGCCCCATAGGTGAGTACCATTAAGATACAGCTGTTGTATACATTTCTCTTGAGGGGTATTGGTAAACTACCATTCATGATCTGAGAGAACCTTCCATATGCGCTCCACCTCATTATTCTTCTAGTTATTTCCCTCTCATTATCCGGATCTACGGTCACTACCTTTACGAACTGCTGTTCCCTTGCTAGGCTGTTGAACATTACTTTGGTTTTCTGCACGTTAATTTTTAGAACCGCCTTTCAGCTCTGCCTGTCTAACTCATTGATCATGCTTTGCAGTTCTTGTCCTGAGTGGCTTAGCAAGGAAATGTCATCAGCGAATCGCAAATTATTCAGGTATTCTCCACTAACTCTTATCCCCAACTCTTCCCATTTCAGGCCCCGGAATATCTACTGTAAGCAGGCAGTGAAGAGCATTGGCTAGATCGTGCCTCCTTGCCTGACAACTTTCCGTATTGGAATTTTATTGCTGACTTTATAGAGAACTATAGTAGCTGGGCAATCGTTATAAATACCTTCCAATATTTTTACATAATACTCTTCCACACCCTGATTCCGCAAGGCTTCCATGACAGCTGAGGTTTCCACTGAGTCAAATGCTTTCTCGTAATCAATGAAGGCTATATATAGCGGTTTGTTATATTCTGCGCATTTTTCTATCGCCTGACTGATAGTGTGAATGTGGTCTATTGTCGAGTATCTTTTACGAACGCCTGCGTGATGATTTGGTTGACTAAAGTCCAAGGTTGTCCTGACTCTATTAGCGATTACCTTAGTAAATACCTAGTAGGCAACGCACAACAAGCTGATCGATCTGTAATTCTTCAAGTCCTTGACATCTATTTTCTTATGAATTAAGATAATGTTAGCGTTTTTCCAAGGTTCTGGTACTCTCGAGGTCACAAGGCATTGCGTATACAGGGTGGCTAGTTTTAGTGGCACAATCTCTTCTCCGTCATTCAACAAATCTGCTGTTACCTGATTCTCACCAGCTGCTTTCCCCCTTCGCATTGCTTCTAAGCCTTTCTTTACTTCCTCCTTCGTTAATGGCGGGATGTCACAATGCTGTGCTCGACTGCCTCCCTCAGTAACCTGATGATTACATTCGCTACTGTAGAATATTTGTGTTGAACTCTTTGGCTAATTTAACTATCTTATCCATATTGCTAATGACATTGCTCGCTTTGTCTTTTAGCGCATACATCTGCTTTTTGCCCATGGCCAGTTTTCTCCTAACTGATTTTAGGCTACCTCCGTTCCTTAGAGCATGCTCGATTTTTTCCATGTTAAACTTTCTTATGTCGGCTACCTTGCGCTTATTTATTAACTTGGATAGCTCTGGTAGTTCTAGCCTGTCTGTGGAGTTAGATGTCCTGGCCGATACGCGAGCATAACCAGCTCAACTTTTTCGGAGCGGAGAAAACGACAGGAACGTCGAACAGGCCAGCAACCTTCTTCAAGCTGTGCGCCACTCGGTGTATATAAGGGACCACTTGTGGTCGCCTTGATCCCAGCTCAGCATGGAATTTTTTCTTCTTGCCTTTCATTTTTTGAAGGAGGGTCTCCGCTACGCTGCAAACAACAGAACACGGGAAGAGAGTCATCTCAAGCCTTTCGATCTGATAGTTGAAGCTAGCCTGAGCCCCGTGAGCACAGGACTTAAGCAATGCGGACTCGAGGCAAAGTGAAGCGATCGCCCTTTTGACTCTCTTCGAGTGCACCGATCCGTACGGAAGCAGATCGTTTTTTTCTCGGGGAGAATACATCCAATACACTCGCCCTTCTAAAAGCTTTATATCAATATACTGCCACCTGGTGTTCTCAGGTGGCGCTGAAGTGTCTTCGAAGACGTTGAAGTGTCTCGCGCTGGCTGGCTGGCTGCTGTATTCTGCTGGTTAGCGGCCTGTCGCCCTATTTTCCGTTACATATTTTGGTGGAGGTGCTGTTCGAACTATTCGACCACAGAAAAAGAATGCCTTGCGGTTGTGTGGGCAACCATAAAATTTCGTCCGTACCTCTACGGCCGCCCGTTCAAAGTAGTTACCGACCACCATTCGTTGTGCTGGCTTGCCAATCTTCGCGACCCATCGGGGCGCCTAGCCCGATGGAGCCTCCAAGAATTCGACTACACCATTGTGCACAAATCTGGCCAGACGCACGAAGACGCTGACGCACTCTCTCGCGCACCCGTCGGGTTAGCGGATGATAACATAGAGGACGAGAGTGGTTTTATTGGAGTTGTCAGCGACTTAGACTTAATGACCCGACAGCGAGCTGACCCAGACCTGCGACCTATCATTGATTATCTGGAGGGCCGAGCTTCTGTCGTGCCCCGACAATTTTCTAGGAACCTGCCGGCCTTCTGTCTCCGGAACGGCATATTGTTTAAGAAAAACTCCAGCACTGTTGATCGAGCGCACCTCCTCGTCGTTCCGGCAGATCTCCGCGCCGATATCCTTCTTGCTTGTCGCGATGAGCCGACCTCCGGCCACTTGGGCTTTGCCCGCACACTTGCACGCGTGCGCCAGGCGTATTATTGGCCCAAACTTTCTCACGCCGTCCAGCGTTACGTCATAGGCTGCCGCGATTGCCAACGTCGTAAGGCGCCTCCTCTCAAGCCAGCGGGTTTGCTCCAACCTATCGAACCGCCTCGGACGCCGTTTGATCAAGTCGGCATCGATCTTCTGGGCTCATTCCCTGTGTCATCGGCCGGTCATAAATGGATAATAGTCGCGACCGACTATTTAACAAGGTATGCGGAAACTAAGGCAGTGCAGCGCGGTACGTCATCTGAGATCGCCCAGTTTTTTATGCAACAAATCGTGCTGCGTCATGGCGCACCGTCCCACGTAATCACTGATCGAGGTACGGCTAATGCGCGACGGGTTCGAGCTCAGTCACACGAACCATCGCACAACCACTGCCTATCACCCACAGACGAACGGGCTCACAGAGAGACTCAGCAGAACAATCGCCGACATGATCGCAATGTACATAGACTCGGAGTACAAAACCTGGGACGAGATTCTCCCGTACGTCACATACGCTTACAACACGGCCACCCAGGAGACGACCCGATTTACACCATTTCTTCTGGTCTACGGACGTGACGTTCAAACGATGCTGGATGCAATGCTTCCATGCTGCACTGATGAGCACCCACTCACGCCAGACGCCGAGCAGTTCGCTCAGCGCGCCGAGGAAGCACGTCGACTTGCCCGTATTCACATTCAGCGGCAGCACAGCACGGATGCGCGCCGCTACAACCTCCGTCATCGGCACGTCGAATACCATCCGGGTGACCAAGTTTGTGTGTGGACCCCGGTACGCCGCCCAGGCTTGTCTGAAAAACTGATGTGCCGTTACTTTGGACCGTACAGAGTTTTGCGCCGCGTCACAGAAGTGACCTACAAAGTTCTTCCTGACGGGACTGTGCAGCCTCAGCGTCGCCCACCCCGCTCTGAGGTTGTGCACGTTGTCCGCATGAAGCCGTACTTCACGCGGTAATGCATAGTACGCTCAGTGTTCTGCTAGTTTTCGCGTGGGACACCTTCGCCCACCTCCCTTGTACATTTTTGTGTGCTTGCGCTGTTTTGTTTTTTCACTTTCCACTGCCCGTACTGCAACCCCGCTTTTATGTGCTTCTTTTTTTGGGAGGGGGAGTAATGCCACCTGGTGTTCTCAGGTGGCGCTGAAGTGTCTTCGAAGACGTTGAAGTGTCTCGCGCTGGCTGGCTGGCTGCTGTATTCTGCTGGTTAGCGACCTGTCGCCCTATTTTCCGTTACAATATAAAGATATATGGCCGATATCTATCAGCCAGAAGAAGAAAGCCCTGTGCGAAACGGGGCACGGCAAGCATTTCGTTTCCTGTGGCGTCGGAGTGGTGTGCGAAATTCCACTGACGTGCGGGGGGGGGGGGGGGGATCTATATAGGCCAGACGGGTCGCTGCATTAATGACAGGGCACGGGAGCACGAAAAATTGTTAGAAAGTGGAGACGGGTCGAATTTCCGCTACATTGTAAAGGTTACAAGTGTGAGCCAGTGCTTAACGGAATAAGGATTCAGGAGCCGCGATCAGATGGTACGTGAAATTCCCGAGGCTTTTATGATAAAAAAAAAAAAACGGAAGCACATGTGTTAGCGACTCTTCAGTATCCCTCCGTAGAAATGAAGTGTCCTTTCGTGATTGTTTTTTGTCACGTCATGAACTGTGCGTCTTTCCAGCCCTGCATTTCTCGCGGCCGTTTGTTATTTGTTTAGGCAGGTTGTTAATTTTGTTATAGGTTTTAAGGTGAAAGCCTTTAATGTCTCATCGTTGTAAGCAGCAGTTGTCAACAAAAATGTCACGCTTTTCAATTGGTCGAAATGGTTGTGCAGTGCGCGAATTTCAAACGCGGCCAATTGTACTTAGGCTAGTAACCATGCGGCGTCTTTCGGGTCCACCCCTTCAGGGAGCAACATGAAGTATGCTACAACTGCAGGAGGGTAGGACACCGGGCCGACGTCTGCTACAAACCTACAACGAACCTTTGCCGCCGCTGCGGAGAAAATCACTCGCCTCCACCTGAGGGAGAACAGCCAACCTGCCAACCCGTATGCATCGTCTGCAACGGGGGCCACAACACAGGCAGCCGGAACTGCAAATTCCGGCTGATCAACAAAAACAAACAAGGAACGCCCCATGGCAACCAGGCACCCAAGCAAGGGGACAACGACTCATCACTACACGGACACCAGTCAAGGCCCAGGAAGAAGGAAAAGGGTGCTACCGGAGAAGGAGGCAGCCACAGCCGGAACAACTCCAGCTCCTTCCCGCCCCTGGGGAACCCTGCAGGGAACGACAAGCGAAGCTCGAGCCGCGGACGCAGCGATAGCCGCTCCAACAAAAAGGTGAGCTGGCCAGCAGAGGCCTCCCAATCTATTGACGCTCGAGAGAAGGAATTTCAGATCCAACTACAATCCCGAGACAGAGAAATTGCCAGCCTTAAAAAAGAGTTGGCTGACATTAAACGTCTGTTACAAACGCATCAGGTACAGAATGCCACTGCTAGAACGCCACCCACCGCGTCCCAGGCTGCGACCAATAATGCGATGGAAACAGACGCCATTTGCCACACTCCCTCCACCGCGTCCCAGTCTTCGGCCCATAACGCGACGGACACAGACGCCAGAATAGCAACTAAAAGACCGCTTCCTACAAAAGAAGGCGAGGAATCCAAAAGAAAGGCCGAGGCTTCGGAAGCCGACACCCCGCAGCCGTCGAAAGCGCCTACCAAACTCAGGGCAGACATCAATACTCTGTCAGAGAGAACTAGCGCTATATCTACGGAACAGGCAACATTCCAAGGCCTCGTTACTACCAAATTTGCAGAGATAGATATTCGCTTTGCAACACTAGAGGGACAGGTATCCCAAATACCCACCTGCATGCAGCAAATAATGGATAGGCTTACAACTATCGAGGCCCGCCTACCCCCCATCTTGGATCTGTCCACGACGCCACAACCATCTATAACCCAACATGGCACCACGCCAAAAATTTGAAATTTGGCAATGGAACTGCAGAGGCTTCCGCCGCAAGCGGGCCCACTTGCAGCTCCACATCCAACAAGCACCGTCTGTTACAACCCCAGACGTGATTGCATTGCAAGAAGCTAGCGGCAGGGCTACACTGCCAGGCTATAAAGCATATCTGCCACCTCATTATGATACTAGTAACGCAGCCGGCTCCTTCACAGCCACTCTGGTGCATAGAAATATCACCGCAATTCAACATTTTATAAATGATTCGGAAGAAGATTACACCCTACTTGAAATAGTACCAAGGCAAAAAGGAGACTCAAATCTCTTCATCCTTAATGTATACAACCCGCCCAGAAACAAAGGCAATGGACTCCCACACTTGTTGATAAACACAGTAAAGCTGGCTGCTAGGGCTCAACTAATAATTGTGGGAGACTTCAACGCTCAACACCCAGCATGGGGATATACCAAAGCAACTCCTAAAGGGAACCTGCTCTGGCAAATCATACAGTCACTAGGGCTCACAACGCTAAACAACCCGAGCGACCACACACGCATGGGTAACAGTGTATGTGTCGACACATCTCCAGACTTATCCCTCTCTAAAAACGTCAAGGACGCAAAGTGGGTCAACACCGGGCAAAACCTTGGTAGTGATCACTTCATCCTTAGCATCACCTTCCCCACGACAAAACTTAAAAACAAAGCAAAAGAAATACGAACCACGGATTGGGACAAGTTCAGGCAACTTCGCGACAAAACAGCTCCAAAGGAGATCTCTAACCTTAGCGACTGGGTTATCTCCCTGAATGAGGATGTCAGCTCCACTAGCGTTGTGGTGCCAGTTGAGAAGGAGGAGCAGATTGCAGACTCAAAACTGTTACACCTGTGGCAGGCACAAAAAGGCCTCCAAAAACGTTGGAAGAAGCAAAAACACAACAAGCGACTACGCAAAAAGATCGCTGAAATCGAGAGGCGAATCGAGGAACATACACTTACTCTCCAAACACAACAATGGAACCAAATATGTGAAAGCGTCAATGGACAGCTCGGAAATAAGAAGACATGGCATCTTCTAAGACACCTGCTCGACCCAGAACAAACACGTCCCGTGCAACAAAGTCAACTGTACAGACTCATACATAAATATGAGGGTACAACTGAAGACCTAATCAAAGAGCTAGCAGAACGTTATCTAAACACGGATGATGGTACCACACAACCAGACTACCGGGGGACTCCTAATCCAAATTTAGACGCAGACATCACAGACGCAGAGGTCTGGTACGCAATTGGAAAACTGCGGACAACATCTGCGGCAGGACCAGACAAAGTAACAAATAAGACTCTCAGGAACTTAGACGCAACGTCGATCGCGGCGGTTACAGACCTTATGAACAAATACTGGCATGCAGGCAACATACCACCAGAGTGGAAACACGCGAAAATCACTTTTATTCCTAAAGCGGGTAAGAAACTCAGCACTGAGAATCTACGCCCAATTTCATTAACATCATGCCTAGGCAAACTCATGGAACATGTCATCCTCAATAGGCTCCAAAACTATGCGGAGGACATGAACCTCCTACCTGAAACAATGTTAGGATTCAGGGCCCAACTATCTACCCAGGACATACTCTTGCAGCTTAACAAGGACATAATTGAAGCTGACGAGGGAACAGGAACGAAAGCAATATTGGGTTTAGACCTTGTTAAAGCTTTCGACAACGTCACCCACAAAGCCATTTTGACAAACTTGTCAGAAATCAACCCCGGAGAAAGGACGTACAACTACATCCGATCCTTCCTCACTAACAGAACAGCAGTGATAACGGTCGGAACAATAGAGTCCGCCCCAATCACACTAGGAAGTAAAGGAACGCCACAGGGCTCCGTCCTGTCCCCTTTCCTTTTTAACCTCTCCCTCATCAAAATTCCCCCCAAACTGGCACAAATACCAGACCTACATCACACGTTCTATGCAGATGACATCACACTTTGGGTAACCAAAGGATGCGAAGGCTACATAGAAGACACACTCCAAGCAGCAGTGGACATCATTGAGGCATGCGCATGGGAATCCGGCCTCACTTGTTCTGAGCAAAAATCTGAACTTTTAGTGATCCGTCGTAAACAAAGAGGTAGGCGTACCACGACAACCCCCCCGCAAATAAACGTCTATGTTAATGAACGATCTGTCAAAGAGGTACAGACCATGAGAATACTGGGGTTGTATTTACAAACAAATGGAAAGAATACTGACACACTCACTAAGCTAAAACGCACGGTAGAAGCGACGGCGCGATTAATCCGCCGCATAGCTAACCGCAGACAAGGGGTGAGGGAAAGAGATTTATGCCGACTAGTGCAGGCCTTTGCGCTAAGCAGGATACTCTATGCCACCCCTTATCTCAAATTTTCGAAAGCAGAAAAGGACAAATTGGATAGTATGATACGGCAGGCCTATAAGGCTGCGTTAGGACTCCCACTAAATGCCTCAACTGAAAGGCTTATGAGGTTAGGAATACATAACACCTACAATGAACTGAAAGAAGCCCATTTAATGGCTCAAACAGCGCGATTAGCCAATTCCAGAACTGGCAGGAGTATTCTTACCAGGGTCGGAATTAACTTTCAACCTACGAATAACGATGCTAAAGTAGACTTAACCCGAGACTATAGGACGGCCCTACTAATCAAACCACTCCCCAAAAACATGCACCCCTTACACCATGAGGGTAGGAGACAAGCAAGAGCCAAAGCCTTACATAACAAATACAGACAGTGCGCTGGAACACTTTATGTAGATGCAGCAGAATACAAAAATACCAATGCCTTTGCAATTGTGGTTGTGAACGAGAATGGTGACCACATCGTCTCGGCGACAATCAAAACGAAATCCTCTGAAACAGCAGAAGAGGCGGCTATAGCCCTCGCCCTAGCGCATACCCAAGGAAGCATCATCTTCAGCGATTCCAAAATGGGTATCAATAATTTCGCTAAAGGGCGAATTACAAACACCTCCCTTAGAATCCTTAACGCAACCAAATTCTCACCAAATTATTCCGAATTGATATGGGTCCCAGCCCATTCGGGGAATCCGGGGAACGAGGCAGCCCACAATAAAGCCCGAGGTTTCGTCGACCGGGCAGTGGATGAGTCTGGCTCCCTGAATTTCACGAAGGACTCCATGATCACATATGATCTCACCAATCATTTTAAACTAGAGAGGAGAATTTTCCCCCCTCCAGACAAAAGACTTAGTAAAGAACAAGAGGTTACGTGGCGTCGTCTACAGACGAGATCGATACGCACCCCATCACTCCTCGCGCGCATTTATCCAGATCTTTACAACACAAACTGCAAACACTGTGGCCAACGTGCTACCTACGATCACATCCTGTGGGACTGCAAAATAGAGCCACCTCCGGGTGATCTAGTTACAGCTCCTTCTCTCGAGCGGTGGGAGACCGTGCTGGCTAGCTCTGACCCCAGAACGCAAGTTTTGGCGGTGGAGTGGGCTGACAAAGTCGTCGAGGGCTATGTACTCTCGACCACTTAACGCGACCTCTTGCCAAGCTCTTCCCGGCGAATAAAATGTTTTACAATCAATCCCTCCGAAGACGGATGGAACCAACTCCTCAGAAGGCCAGACAAGAGCATCCAACTGGCACTCATTTCGTGGGCCCAGGAAGTCGCCCCCACCTGGGGGCCACACCAAGCCCACCTGCCCTAAATCCCGCCATTCTATGGCAATAAAGTTGTTTCTCTCTCTCTCTGTACGTCACGAAGTCCTTCAGATACGCAGAGCGGCTGCGTTGGCGCTGTGGTCGCTGGACTTGAAGGGAAGCACTCGCTTCACGGTCCTCACCACAGGAAGCAGATTCGGTACTGGGCGCTGCAGCCTGCTCTAGTCTTTCTCCTTGGTCCCGTCTTCCAGGGTCCTCTGGGCTTGAAGGAATGCTAAGCCCGGAACACCCTGCCGGGGAAGCAACCAGCGGTTCCTCCTCTTCACACATCCCAGAAGCGGAACTGTCCAATGCGTAGCTGGCAGAACGACTTCTGAGTTGGTCAACATGACGTCTCCATCGACGACCGTCCTTGGTGACGACCAAGTACGACACTGGTCCTGTGACAGCATCCACAATGCCCGGCAACCACTTGGGCCCATAGAGATCGTTGCGCACAAACACTCGTTCCCCCACATCAAACAGTCGCACTGCCTGGCTACGGCGCTGCATCACCTGCTCTTGTTTCTGCTGCACACTGGACTGCAGGTCAGGATGCAGACGCTCTAACACAGTTGAAAGTTTCCTGCCCATTAGCAATTCGGCCGGGCTCTTGCCTGTTGTAGCATGAGGCAGGATATGCTGGGTCATTAAAAACCTAGCCAGACGTGTGTCGATATTGCCTCCAACCATTCACTTGAGTACTTCCTTGGTTTCGCGCACCATGCATTCTGCTTGACCATTCGAAGAAGGGTGATATGGGGCAACGGTCACATGTCGGATTTGATTTCGGCACATGCAGTCTCTGAACTCCTCCGAACAAAAGGCAGTTCCATTATCAGAAACAACAGTTTCTGGAATGCCATGGGTAGCAAAAAGGAAACGAAGCTTCGCACAAACTGCAGCTGCCGACATGGAATTCATCCGGCACACTTCCAACCACTTTGAGTGAGAGTCCACCACAATGAGGAAGACCTTGCCTTGGAAGGGCCCAGCAAAATCGATGTGTAGTCTTGTCCAAGGACGCTTGGTGAATTCCCAAGGGTGAATCTTTGCAGCTGCTGGCGCAGACCTGGATTCCTGACAACGTGCACAGTCTCTCACCTTCTGCTCAACATCTCTGTCGATTCCTGGCCACCACACGGCTCCTCTGGCAAGCCCCTTCATCTTGACAATTCCTGGATGAGCTGTGTGAAGAATGTCCATGACATACGGTCGAGCTGGCTCTGGAATGACCACACGACTGCCCCACAGCAAACAACCTTGGTACACCGACAGTTCATGCTTGCGGCTCACAAACGCTGCAAACTCTTCTGGCAGCTTGCCCTCTGGCCACCCATGCTGCACCTGATTGCAGACTCTAGCCAACAGCGTATCCCTTGACGTGAATCTTGCCACCTTCCTAGAGTTCCATGCTGCTTCCGGTGCCATTTCCAGCATCCCTACTTCCCAAAAACGCTACTCCTCTTCCTCTGCCCTACTGGCTCTCAGTGGTAAACGACTGAATGCATCAGCATTGGAAAGCTTCTCCGCTGGTCGATACTCAATTTCATAGTCATAAGCCGATAACATGAGAGTCCAACGCAGCATCCGTGGTGATAGCACCTGGGGAATGGGCTTGGCATGGTGCAACAGTCCTAAGAGAGGTTTGTGGTCCGTCACAATCTTTAAATGTCTCCCATATAGAAACTGATGATATTTCTTTATGCCAAAGCCGATGGCGAGCGGTTCTCGGTCTGTCTGGGCATAATTCCGTTCTGCCGCACTCATAGTTCTCGACGCATAAGCAACCGGTCTCTCGCTGCCATCTTCGCACACATGACTCAACACAGCACCCAGTCCGTACGGGGATGCGTCACAGGCCAGCACTAGGGGCTTGTTGACATCATAGTGCACCAGAACATGTGATGACTGCAGCAGGTCTTTCGCCTGGCGAAATGCTTCTGCCTCAGCTTCCATCCAACGCCACTCGCGACCCTTGTCCAACAGCCGGTACAGTGGCTCCAAGGCATGAGCTGCTCCTTTAAGAAACTTGTAAAAGTTCAGAGCTCCTAAAAAGGCTTGAAGTTCCTTTTTGCATGTCGGCTCTGGGGCCTTGTGAATAGCACGCACCTTGTCTTCTGTCGGCTGCACACCTGCCGAGTGCACACGGAATCCCAAGTAACACACTCCCTCAACACAAAATTGACATTTGTCAAACTTTAGTCGCAGACAGTCTTCATGAATTCTTTTGAGCACTTCTTGTAAACGAGCATTGTGCTGCGCCTCATCCTTTCCACCGATCAAGATGTCATCCAAGAACACAAGAACACCATCAATTCCATGCAACAGTTCTTCCATGTACCTCTGAAAAATAGCCACTGCCACGCCAAATTGAAGACGGGTTACGCGGAACAGTCCCCGATGTGTTGTAACCGTCAACAAGTCAGCTGTTTCTTCATCAACAGTCTTCTGTTGATACGCCTGTCCGAGGTCTAGCCTTGAAAACTTCGAGCAACCTGCCTGCCTGGCAAACAGCTGCTCTGGTGTCGGCAGGGGATACGTTTCCCACTGCACTACACGATTGACTGTGCTCTTGTAGTCCCCGCAGATCCTTATCGATCCATCTTTTTTGACAACTGGAACGACAGGTGTTGCCCACTTCGAGTGCCGCACAGGCTGGAAAATGCCTTGGCTCACCAACTTGTCCAGTGCTTCGTCGACCTTCGGTCTCAATGCAAACGGTACTTGTCGTGGCTTCAGAAATCGCGGCGGAGCTGCTGGGTTCACCTCTATGCGTACAGGAGGCCCTTTACTTGTCCGAAGTCCAGGCTCAAAGACTGAAGAATACTTCTTGAGCAAGGCTGTTGTTCCCCTACTGCCAGTTCGACTCGGCTCGTACACACTGTGAACACCACTCAGACTTATTCCCAAGGACTTGAACCAGTCCCGACCGAGAAGTCCGATACTAGCACCCTAACCACCACCAATCGCAGGCGATGTTCCTTCCCCTTGAATTCCACCTTCACGGTCAGTTCACCCAACGCTCGTAGTTCCTTGTTATTGTAAGCTCGGAGATGAAGATTACTTGGGCGCAACGCCCTTTTCGATATTCGCAGCTTTTGCATAGTCCGGTCGTTGATGACTGAACACACTGCATCAGAGTCCACCTCCATCTCTAGGGGACTTCCGTTGACGCGCACTTCCACTCTCATGGCTGGCTCTTCACCAGACAGCACGAACACGTCGTAAACGTCCGACGCAGCGTTCTTGTGACGGCCTCCACTGGCCCGTTTTTTGTTCTGAGAGTTGGGTTCAGCCGAAGCGCGAGCTGCAGCCTTCCTCCTGCATGCTCTCACTATGTGCCCTCGTTGCTTGCAGAAGTGGCACTGCATATTCATGAATGGGCAACTGCTTGGCGAATGCGCACCCTTGCAGCGGAAACATCCGCTTGTGCTCCCAGGCGAACCAGCATGCTCCTGGGTACCCTCCTTGGCTGTCACTGGCGCAGAGACCTTCGCAACACACGGGTCGAAACGCTTCCCGCTCACGCTGCCAACTTCACACGATGCGGCACTGCCGTGAATTTGCTCGGTCTGTCGCTGCGCAGATTCCATTGCAATGGCTTTCTCCCGAGCTGTCGCAAACGTAAGCTCCGGCTCCGCCAGCAACCGACGCTGAAGAGTCTCGCTTCGCACCCCGCACACTAGCCGGTCGCGCAACATGTCATCTAGCGACGCACCGAAACCGCAATGTTCCGAGAGACGTCGCAATTCTGCGATGTAGTCGGCAATTGACTCACCGGGCTGCTGTTGACGTGTGCCAAACTTGAAACGCTGTACTGTCACCGACGGTCGCGGCGAGAAGTGGTTTGAGAGACGCCTGACGATCTCATCGTAGGCCACGGCCGACGGCGCATCCGGAGAACAAAGGGAGCGAGCGATGGCATACGTTGCTGGGCCGCAAACGCTGCAGAGCGTTGCTCGCTTCTTCTCGTTACCGTCGATGTCGTTTGCTTGAAAGAAAAATTCGAGGCGCTCCAAATACAAGGGCCAAGACGTCGCCTCCGTCGGAACGAATTCCCCAGTCGTGCCCAGCGCAGTTGCCATTTTTACCTCGTCGCCAATTATGTTACAGTCAATATATACATACAAAGCGCCGTGTTTGTCTCCTCCTCTTTCTGGTCCTGTTGTCTAGCGCTGTTTGAGTATATGCTTGTCCATAGGTGTGCTAGCTAGGCGCAGATATTGGGCTTGCAAATGCGCTTCGTTTCATTTTTGTATGGTGTTATGCACACCTAACTCTGTCAGGCGTTCATTAAACACATTTAGCATACGTACGGTGTACCGTGTTACCGTTACCGAAGTACAGGGAGCCCGCCCAACGCCGCTGAACACGCGCTGATTGGTCCCGATTCTGCAGGCGCGCGAGCAACTACCGGGTACCTGCCGCCATCTGGCGCAGCTGATTGGCGGCGCGGGCTCCTGGTACTCCGATACTGGTAACGGTACATGGTATGCTAAAGGTGTCCATTGTTGGTGGTTTTGGGCAGGCATAGCGCTGTTTTAGTAGCTTGTCTGGGTTTCGGTTGCATTGAGTTTGAGGTACGGGGTAGAATGCAGTAGGCTTGTACCACTCGCACAGTATCCGCTTCCCCTAGTCCGTGAGCTTTACCGCTGACTCTCCGTATTGACTGCGTATTGGCTGCTAGCGTGCTCTTTAATGGTTGCAGTATTTTTCTCATCTTCTTCAGAATCAGAATGTTTATTTAACATCATGTCGATGTTGGGTGCGTCGACAAAAAGCCAGTGAAAAGCTTGACGAGGCCGACGCACCCCACAGAGGCATTGCAGTGGTACGCAACATCAGAGCACAAACAAACAAACAAACAAACAAACAAACAACAAAAACAGATTTGGCATTAGCTGTACTACATCAATTCGGACTCCTTACTTAATTGATGCGGGAGGCTGTATCTCAGCATTTGACTTTGGCTTTTTGCATTGTAAACCTGACAGCTTTACCATAGCGACATTATTTTTATTAGCACTGGATTTATAACGCCGTAAAAGTAAAGTTTCATACAGCTGTGGTGGCGGGTGATTCGAAGTTCATGGAAAATTAGTTCAGTGTGTCCTAGCCGAGGAGCATTCATAACATTTCGTTCAACTTTTTTTTAAGGAGATACAAGCGGTTAATATTTGTAAAAGACGTGGCACAAGTGAAGTTCGCGGTGCTGTATTTTGTTTGCCGCATCCGGTCGCGTTAGTGGAGTGCCCATTACGTTCTTTCTCTTGGGCCCTCCGCACAACCGCAGAGAAAGGGGTGAGCTCAACCCAGCGGTATACGGGGGGATGGGGGGGGGGGGGGGGGTGCCGTTACGGGAAAGGTCAAACTCCCCTCATGAATGGAGTCGTTAGGTCGCATCCTGTGTGCACGTGTTTACGGCGAGGCGGACCCGCGTCACAGTGCGTGGCTTTTGTGCCATGTCTGCAGCGGCGTGCTTTGACAGGTTGAAGCGCGGTCAACAGGATATTGCCACGCTAGCTGCAGGCGTGAGGAGCGACGATACGGAACAGATGGGTGGAAGTGGCTTTCCTTGAACTTGGGACAACCGGACGTCGGGAAAGTGAGTGTTCGCGAAGCTCGCAGCAGGAAAGCGTAATTCTCAAATCGTGATCGTAGAAAGTGTACATATGTGTACGGTGTCGCGATGAGTTACCTTCTTTCCCCAATCGTTGATTGGTGGTGTTTTCCTTTCCCCAATAACTTATTGGGTGGATGTTTGTACAGTACCTGATTGGTTATTCTCCCCACCGAGGGCGGGGACATAGGGTTTAAAACCCGCTGTTTCGGCAGGACCGAGGGCTGGTTTCGTCACATCGAGTCAGTCAAGTGTAAATATGTCTTCTCCTTGCTTGTATCTTCCGTTGTGCTTTTAATTGCTATAAAAAGTTAACCTCTCCAGAAGTGTCCACTTGCAATGTGATTAAGCAATTCGAATCTGCAAGACGTCAAGAATCCTACAACGATTATCATCAACCCAATTTCCGTCTACGAGATCTTAAGAGAGGATTTCAACTGGCGCAGCCGAAGAGGGAATCCAACTGGCGCAGTCGAGACAGGTTTTGCTACGTCTTTTTACTCGAGGTATCTGACGGAGGGGTGGAAGATCAAGTCGGTGGACAAGCTGCAAAGCGGTACGTCCTAAAGGAGGAACGTGAGTCAGCGTCATAGATTGACGTTGGAAGCTTCGGAGACTGCTGGTCATTGTCAACGGGACGTAGGGGGCTCAATTCAGCGAGGAGCTGAAGGAGCCAGGCGACCGACGTGTCGTGGAGGTGCCAAGTCCGTGAGCTGCGGAAGGAACCAGGCGTCCGCGTTGAGGTTCAAGATAAGAACCAGGCGACCAGCGAGTCAAACGAGGCAGGTCTGTAAGCTGCTGAATGAACCGGGCTGTCGCATCGAGAAAGTGCAAGCTGCAAGGCGACATCATCAGGGAGGTTCAAGTCAGCCAGCTGCTATGAGAGCCGGGGCTCTACTCACCCGCATCGAGGAGCCCGCTGTCGTCACTCAAGGCGACGAGATCACTGTGGCAGTGGAGAGCAACCAGCGAGATAGGAGACCTTTCTGCTTCCTCCGAATTCACCATGTCGGTGTAGTGTTTACGTACTAGAGATGATAGCACGGAAAATGGAGATGGATGCTGTGCGGTACGATCAGGAGGGCATGATGCGATGTTTGGAGATTGAGAAGTTGAAACTTCTAATTGAGCAAGAAAAGATAAAGCTTGCACAGATGCAATTGAAAGTAAGACAGGGACCGAAAGTTGCTAGCGAGATCCAATTTGGTGCAGTCCAATGTTTTGATTGCATGAAATTTGGACATTTAATGATTGACTGTCCGAAATCGAAGCAAGAACAGCATGTTCCTGTGGTGAGAATGACCTGTGTGCCAGTGGCTATAGGTGTGAAAGCTGCAGCGGTTAGGCAGCAGTGCCCAACTATGTGTGCCGTGCCAGGAGAGATGGCTGAGGGCATAGGGGCGTCAGTCACGGCTGTGAAGCACTGCTTGTCAGAGCAAAATGAGATAGAGCGTACCGGACAGGCACATGAATGTATTGTTTGTGAACAGGAGTTCAGCATTGTGCCAGAGCAGGTTGGCGCTAACTCTGGGGCAGTAGTAACGTTCGACGAAGAGCTAGAGCAGGCACCAATAGCGGGAACACCCTTTGCAGGCGGAGGTAAGCTGGCTGCCGAAGATGAATTGGTTAGCCAGCCGGAGCTGTCAATATGCGCAGTGACAGTAGATGTAGCTGATGGTGTAGCGAAGTTGGTAACACCTGAGACGCACTCGCTGTTAGAGCAGACAGAAAGAGAGCGGCTACATGAAGAAAATGAGAGAGCTGATTTTGAAGAGCATTTCAAAATTCGAGACAAACCTGAGACGTCGGTAGAGCTTGAGGCCAATTCGGTAGCGGCAAAAGTTTTTGCAGCAGATTGTGAGCTAATAACCCAGTGAACACAGCAACATCTCTTAGACATCTACAAATTGTCTAGGTAAGACATGGAAGATGTCTATATGACAGCTAGCCAGATATTTTAATAGTCTATTGAACATCTATGAGAAGTGTTTGCAAGTCACTCAAGACATCTAGAGTTCATCTTGGCAAGATGTTTCAAGACTTATCAAGCTGGTCAGTAGCAGTCTCATAGCTGGGATAACGCACCATACATTTTGGGTTACAAGACGTCTTGGAAGACGATCGTGTACACATCTTAAGGACACCTACTGCATGTCTATGAAAGAAATTTGGCACGTCTTAGAGATGTATATTTCTGTGCTAATGTGCCTTTATTTTCTCCTTAAAAGGCTAAAAATATCTTGCATAGACGCACTCAAAATACGATTTGACAGACTGAAGTTATAACCACTAACTGTTCTTATATGTAAGAGGCTTATTAGCACTGTTGATCTGCAGCAAATCTTAATTGCTAACATCAAAGCCTCTTGCATGTAAGAACAGTTAACGGCTAGCCTGCACCCGCCACATTTATAAACTTGGCAATTTACAGAAAAGTCAGCCAGTTGCACGCAGTTCTAGCATGCAAATAGCTTTAAAAAATAACGACTCAGTGTTGTGCAAGCTTTCACTTTAATAGTAATCAAATACGAAATGAAATACTCTTTATTTACACCCTGCTCAAGGGCCAAAGAGGGCATTACACACAGGATTCAGAAAAACCAATCTACTGTGGCAGTTGATTAAACAGTAGGTAAAGGCCATAACAAAGCAGCAGTCTGAAAAAAAAAAGCTAGAGAAGCAAAACAGAATGAAATATAAACATGATAATGTGAGGCGCACTGAAAAATAAAAATGCATAGAAAACGAACATGACAGACTTATGCACTGAGAAATATGGCTTGTCACAGCAACACCCTACACAAAACTGAAAAATAAGCATGAAAAGTAAGATTTGCTGGAAAACACAAGTACTTGGTGTTGTGAGTAAGCAAATAAAAGCCTTAAAAGAAAGAACATGACAAGGACTTATGCGCTTAGGAGCATGGTTTGCCGACAGCAACGACAAACAGAACTGAAAAATAAGCATAAAATGAAAGATACAATTTGGCGTGGCAAGTAAATAAATAAATATAAAAACATGACTAGATTTATGCACCTGAAAAAATCGTCCAGGAATTATCTAAAGAGAAAAGCATGAAATTCAAGATATACTTGTCCCTGCAAGTAAATAATTATCTGAAAAAAAAAAATGACTAGACTTATGTGCTCAGAAACACTGTCTACAGCAATGTAATGACCTGAAGAGAACTGAAAAGTAAGCAAGAAATGTAAGATATACTGTAAAACACAAGTATGGCAGTTGGCACTGTGAGTAAAATAAAAAAAAACATGACAAGGACTTATGCACAACTACACAACAGCAGCGATGTAAACAAAACTGAAAAATAAGTATGAAATGCAAGATATGCTAAGTGCAGTAAATAAAAGAACACATGACAAAGAATTCGCGCAACACAACAGCGACAATGTAAACAGAACTAAAAAATAAGCATGAAAACAAGTATGCCGCTTGGCGTCATGAGCAAATAAATAAAAATCTTAAAAAAACATATGGCATGGACTTGTGTGCCCATAAACTTAGTTTCCCTGGAATAACTAAATCTTCGCAGCTTCCACAAATGCTGAGACTGGCTGGCAGGTGGAGGTGAGGTGATCAGGAGTCCCCTTAGACATCCTGCAATGAGAAAATTATAGGTAACATACTTCAGTATGCTTTTATGAAGTTATGAAATAAGTGCCTTATGTTTTGTTTCCACATTAAAAATGGGACCTACATAAAAATTTTGCTTTGTTGTCCGCGGTCACACTGTCATACTGAAAAAAGCTGTATCATGCAAGGCAAAATGAATTGTCTGCAAAGAATGCCTTGTTAGCAACTATAGTGGTGCGAGAATAGTATTCTGAAACTAAACTGAATAATATAGTTTTGCTGGCAAAGTATATATAGAGAGCAGAAAAAATCAAACTGAATAGTGAGAACCAAATCAAACATCCACGCGATTATTCCCTGTGTTTGTGGATATTGACACAAACCAAACATTCATCCAGGAATGCTGTAACTAACGACTGAACACAGTCAGATTTTGCCCGATGATATTCATATTCACATAATGAAATTGCTTGTTCTTTCTGACGGTGATGGAAACAAGTGCTACACTTTGGCTGACATGAGGACAAGAGCAGTGCGCCACGACCTCCAATATCCGGCAAGGTGATAGGACATGTTTACTGAACCTGGCTGAACCTTTTTGATTCTAAACCATCGTCCATAAATTGGATTAATTTGCAGTCCTAATGGCACTGACTGCTCCTTGCACAAGCTGGCCATGCTGTGCATTGTCAGAGTAGGCTGTTGTCAGAGTAACTGTTGGTCTCTTAAGGTTACGAAATGGATTCCAACACAGAGCAAGCGTAGCAGAGGGCTTCAGGCAGCCAGGCGGATAGATGTGTGTAGAAAGTTTTCGAGGGTGAAGTGGTCTCAATAGGCCCAGCAAAGAGTCAATTGGATGGATATAGGAGAAGACTCTGGCTTACAATGGATATAGTGGGCTTGCTGCTGCTTTGGATGCTCATTAAAACATGATAAAGTCCGCAAAGGTCTCAGGGCACGTGCTCAAATTTACATATTTATTTATTTTTCATTCATTTATTAATTTATTCAACATACCATAATGTCCTTGACGGGGGAGCCACGCATTGAAAGCGTCTTGTGTCGCCTCGATTAGTGCTCAAGATCGTCCTTATAACCCTGAAGACAGCAGTAAAATCCATCCAACCGGCATTTGATGTCTGTGCATATAAAAACTTCACACGCGAACGTGTTGTTGTCATCTATGTTTCGATTATTTTGTCGATCCATTTTATCACGCAGGTAGCATCCGTTCCACAACCTCCAATATTATTTGTCCATGCTGACTGTTCAACATTCCAACGTGATTTTTTGCTTAGTGGTGCGCCTATGCCGAATTCAAAAGCTAACTTTCAGTATCGAAAAAGATGTCTAATTATCAAACTCAGAAATGAACACTTATATTACTGGCGTAATTTATATGTGGTGGGTTATTTAATATATTTGAAGAATGGGTCAGTAAGTATTAAAGTGACGACAACTATGACAAGAAAGATGACTGGTTTAGCCGTAATATACGTTTCCATGGATTCAATTACTACCTTTATTAATTGTATAGTGGCCTGAAGTTATGACGGAAACTTATTCATGCATGCAGCATATCCATTCTTCAGATAATATGAATTATCCCAATTAAACTGCTACGTATTGCAGAAATTGAAGTGCGGCTTGCGGCAAAGCAAGAGACGTTTATTTCGTGCAATCATCTCCAAAATATGCACATGTCAGCTAGCTGCCTAACAGCACAATGCCTAGCAATCATTCGACGACCGTTGCAAGTTAATAGTTTTATAAAATAAGGGCATTAAGAACAGCTGCAAAAGCACTGCAGAAGCACCAGGGAAGCCGTCTTTTTTCGTTACCTCGGGCGCCTTCCTTTCTCTCCTGAGCACTGTCGCGAGCTCTGAACTTCTTCCACGCCCGCTGGTGCCGGCGGGTGTAGAGCGGTCAAATAAGCGGTCACCATATATTGACGACCAAACCGCTAAATGACCTATGCGAACTATGCATGAAGCAACCCACCCTATTGCTCTGTCGATGTCAGTAGACCATTAGTAAGCCTTGCTCATGAGTAAACACAGGCGCGCACGCACATAACTAATACATTATATCTCAATAGAATATTCAGATTGTCTCCCTTCCTCATTAACATTCCTGTATTGAAAATGCATTCGTCGTAAAGAGCGAGACGAGTATAATAAAAGACTAGTAATAAACGTCCTAATATTCGCGAACCTCTGGTCACAATCCTTTCAAAAGTGGCGGAATAAGCATTCGTGTTGTATATTTTTTCTGCAGAATCAACACTCAAGACGCTCATTATTCTGTCCAACACCTTTATCTGAAGCTAGACCTTCGGTGAAAAAATTGTTGTCTCCTAGATTGCCCTGGGCTAAACAGAGATCATTATTAGCGATGCTACCAGATAGAAACATGCGCATACATATTGCCGCGTATCATTGTAGTGTTCGCTCGCCTAGATGCAGCCATGAAGAGCTGCATCTAGGTTTTTCCAGATTACTGTAGATGATCTGGTCCCGTTATCTCGAAGTTTCCAAGCTGGCCTTAAATTGAGCGATGCCGCGAGCGGCGGGTATTCTGTTCGACCACCACCGAGCACGCTTGTGACGACGCCGCCGCCGCCGAGTGATTCAGTTCTTTGCGGACGCAAGTCAGCCCGAATAAAGCGATTCGTTTAGAAGACGTTCTCGCTGTTTTCCTGATCGCCGTACTGCAGTCACCACTACGTGACAATATTGCGACGGACTAGAAGACGACGAAGCAGGCAGTGCCGCATGCAGGAGCGCTCAATCTATATATATATATATATATATATATATATATAAGGGATAACAAAATCTTCAAGGCAACTGATTAAAAATATAATAAGTTGGGGAAGTCACATTGAAAAACTTAACAGATTTATTCAACGTTTCGACCAGGGACTGGTCTTTTTCAAGACGCCTTATATATATATATATATATATAAGATGCGAAATTGAGAAACGCTTCGTTTATTGGGAGTCGACGTTTCGGACAGAGCCTGTCCTTTTTCAAGACTTGAAAAGTCTTGAAAAAGGACAGGCTCTGTCCGAAACGTCGACTCCCAATAAACGAAGCGTTTCTCAATTTCGCATCTTATTTTAAACTAGCAACCAAGTACGTTTACCTTATTGTGCTATATATATATATATATATATATATATATATATATATATATCCATATATATATATATATATATCCATATATATTATGATTATTATTATTCTTATTATTTGTTTTCAGTTTTGTTGATTTTTTTTTCATCCTCTCCGTGCCCTTCTTGTGGTAGACTCCCCCGGTGTTCCTCTCCCGTGTGCTTTCCTTTTGCCTTTTCTACGTACAGGTGAATACCAACCTTTTCCACCCGATTCTTGGCCGATCCCCCAGAGTGGGTATGTGCCATTCTGTCGTAGGCTACAACAACAACAACAACTATGCCCGCAGCCAACAAATCATATCATCGCCATCTGTCAAAACGTGTAATTCTTCGGCTTGCCGTCACGTAACGATATGAAGCAAACGCGCAGTTTCATTTGCACCGGTAGGAAAATTTTCCGCACGGCACAAAAAGTACCTCTTCTTAACGATGTCTTAGCAGCTGTCAGTGGATGTTAAAGGTCTGTTTATCGCACTATTCATGGCACCTTGCTTTACCGCAGGTAGGCGAAGATAAGCAGTGCCGACTGGTGGCATGCTCCTGGCTACTGGAGAACAAGTTCGGATTCAGGGCAGATCTGACCGCGCACCAGAAGGCAGTCCAACAAGACAGTGCGCAAGGCCCTGTGGCACCACAGAGCCGCTGGCGTTTTTCAGGATGGCGCTGCAGACGGGCCTCGACTCACGTTTCGCAGCCCGTTATTCTTCGTCGATTATCCTACGCACATTGAAAGTTCTCATGAGGACGGAAACAAATGGCATTTATGTAAAACTGCCTTCACCATCAATACTTACCATTACTTTCAGTACTCTTTTTTTGAAAAATGCAAGCCGATAATAAAATAATCTTCCGCAATTTTAACTGGGCATACATAACACGCTTACAGAGCTTGCAGAAGCAGTCCATACATCACAGCTAGAGAGACTCAGCATAACACATGCCGGAAGAGCCACACTAGCCAAAGTCGGACTCAAAACAGATAGGGGAGCTAGACAGAGGGAGGATATCGACATGGAGATTAGGAGCAATCTCAGGATTCCCCCCTTACCCAAGAACATGCACCCAGAAATAAACAAGGAAAGAAGACAAAAACGGGCACAGGTGATAGACCGCATCTACGGTGACAAGCCTGAGGAGGAGGTCGCCTACGTAGACGCAGCGGGTGATATACATAGTCAGTACACGACCGTCGCGGTAGTGAACGGAGCGGGTAGCCTCATTACGGCCGCAACCGTCTTAGGGACAAACACTGAGACGGCGGAGGAGGTCGCAATAGCACTAGCTTGCGTCGGTTCCAAAGCTAAATACGTCATAAGCGACAGCAAAGCTGCAGTCCAAAATTTTAGTAGAGGGAGAGTCTCTCCCCTCGCTGCCAAAATTTTAAGACAAGCGACATTGAATAGAACAATCAATATAATCTGGACCCCCGCGCACGAATCTGTCCGTGGCAACGAGGCGGCCCACGAGGTGGCTCGAGATCTCTACCACCGAGCTGCACACGACGGTCCACCGCTCGTAGATCACGGGAGAGAAGGGCGACTAATTTCCTGTCAGGAAGTTACAGAATATTATAGACAACATCGCAGGTACTTTCCCCCGCCTAGCATAACACTCAACAATCAACAGGCGGTGGCGTGGAGGCGTCTACAAACAGATGTCTACCCACACCCAATTCTATGCAAACATATAATTCCTGAAATAGAAGACGATAAGTGCAAGAAGTGCGGAGCGAGAGGGTCCCTCGACCACATAATATGGGAGTGTAGCCAATCCCCAGGCAGGGCGAAGAACATTAATAGTAGAGACGCCTGGGAGACCTTGCTCCGGAGCTCGGACCCTGAGCTCCAGCTCACCGCCGTCCGACTGGCTGAAGAGGCCGCCGGGATACAAGAGATCCCGGCCAGCATCTGACGCGACTACCCCATGCGGCCGGATCTCTCCTGATCCTCCTCCCTCAACTGAGGGTATGGGACAGGGGAGGTTTGGGTGAGGTAGTCTCATTCTGTTGGACAATAAATGTTTTTCACTCACTCACTCCGCAATTTTTCTCGCGTTTGCTTTCCGCTGTGTTCAGTGCTTCCTCTCCTTTTTAACCTCTGCATGTACTGGGACAAAGGTGGCGACACAAATTTCCTATCATGTTTTCGTGTTGCCACTGACTGTACTGAATTCACACTGCACGTTTTTCGGCACTGCCCCTACAGATGATCCCCGCAGGGGGGCGTCTGCAGTATGCAGACGTTGGTGAGTGGCGACACCACGGGGTTAACCCGAGCAACCGCAGGGACATCCCCGCGGGGGGATGATGGTGAACAATGCGTCACCACGGACCCGAGCATCCGCGCTTAGCCGTGCGTGGCATCGCCGTGTCCGGGGAAAAGGGGATCCTGGTGGTTGAGCCGATGCCGAGCGTTTGGACCCTTAAGGCCCCTCGGCGGAGGCAACACACCACTTTGGCCCCAGCTTCCTGTAGACGGCACCTCCAGCCTGACCCGACCGGGGGAAATCGGCAGTCGCCTTTTCCTGTCCGCCCCTCTATCTTTCACTTTCCTATTTCCTTTCTTACAACTTTCCTGAATCCTCCTCTCTTCTTCGTTTTTTCCTCTTTTTCCTGGCGGCGAGGGTTAGCCGTGTGGGACCAACTACCCTGAGTTGAGTCATATTAGGTTATAGTTAAGGTGTACAGCTGGCGTGGGCAGGACTTTCTTTCAAGTTCCTGTCGCGTCCCCTTGTTGGGCTCCATGGTGGGTGGCTGGCACCATGACCGAAAAACCTTAAATTTTTATGGCTCCCCCCCTTTCGAAACCTGATCGCTCTCTCAAGAGAGGGCGGAACGAAGCAGAGAACTTTTTTTCCAAAAAGAAACCAACATTTGCCAAATTCCATGTCGTCCACAGTGAAGCGCAAGATAAACAGGCCAGAATTCTATCCCCCTTCATCGTATCGAAATGCTTAACAGAGGCTTTGGGCCCCGGCTACAAAGTATCAAAAATGGCCAGCGGCGATCTATTGCTGGAACTCTGAGATAGTGTTCAAACTTCCAAACTCGCAAACATAGTGTGTATGGGGGAGACACCTGTCTCCATTACAGCACACCGATCCCTCAACACTGTCCGTGGCGTCATCTCAGAAAATGATTTTCTACATCTCACAGAGAAAGAAATGCTGGAAGGCCTTTCCGATCAAAACGTCATTGATGTGTACCGAATCAAAATCCGCAAGGACAACAAAGATATAGATACCAAACACCTGGTCCTGACTTTCAACACATGCACATTGCCAGAAACCATCGACGTTGGATACCTGAAAGTAAATGTTAGACACTATATCCCTAACCCCCGAAGATGCTTTAACTGTCAGAGGTTTGGCCACGGCTCACAGAGTTGCCGCGGCCGCAAAACTTGCGCGAAATGTGCATCAAAAGACCACCATTCTGAGGAATGTGCCGCAGCTCTACGCTGCGCTAACTGTGAAGGAGACCATGCTGCGTACTCCAGGGCATGTCCGTCCTGGAAGAAGGAGAAAGAAATAATCACCATAATAACAAAGGAAAATATATCATTTCGAGAAGCAAGAAAGCGATTCGCAGTCACGAACACTTTCTCTTTCACAGCGAAACCAAACTTCGCTGATGTGGTGCGCAGGGGCGTAGCACCACGCAGCACTCCGGCACCTGCCGCGGCCACTTCCACCGCGCCTGTGGCAGGGCCATCCACGCCCCAGGCAGAGACAGCGAAGGCTGCTCTGCCAACCCCAAAGCAGGGAATGCCGGCCCATGGGCCGGCATCCCGCAGGACTTCCCCCCGTCGGTGGAGGCCTGAAACCCACACGCCAGCGGTTTCACCGCGGTCTTCCAGCACCTCTGATGAGGTGATGGATCTAACCCCCAGCCCGCCTGCTTTACAGCGGCGGAACAGCTCTCTTGAGCGAAAGAAGGATAGGGCCCTCATAACGGGCCCAGAAAATAAGTAAACACTTTATTGTCCCTACCCCAAACATAAACATGGCTTTTCTAGTTCAGTGGAACTGTAGAGGATTGTTGAGAAATTACGATGACATAAAAAACATTTTAAGGTCAATGTCATTGTAGCCTTATGTCTCCAGAAAACCAAACTAGGTCCACAACATATGAACATCCTGAAGCATTATAAAACTTTTAGACGAGATCGTGAGCAGGCAAATAGACTCTCGGGAGGCGTCGCGATTGTCGTACAAAGCGGCGTCCCTGCTCAAGGGATCAGACTCACAACAAAACTGGAGGCAGTTGCGGTCAGCATTGTCAGCTACAAAACTATAACTATCTGTTCTATATATCTTCCTCCACATATAACATTAACAGTCCGTGACCTACAGGAACTCATCAATGAACTACCAGAACCATATCTAGTAGTCGGGGATTTTAACGCTCACTCACTTTTTGGGGAAGTGACCGCCGTGAATCTCGAGGGGTCAAATAATCGAAGATTTTATCCTCACAAATAGTGTATGCCTTTTAAATACAGAGAAAAAGCCACATACTGCTCCCCTGCCTCAGGGAAAATGACCTGTTTAGATTTGTATTTTAGTTCACCTTCTGTTTTTAACGATTTTAACTGGGACGTCATTGACAACCCATATGGCAGCGATCACCTCCCTGTACTAATCACTTTAACATCCACACCGGAAATAATCCCCACAAGGCCACGGCGCTGGAAGCTTCACCTCGCCGACTGGTCACTTTTTAGAGAAAATGCAAATTTAGAAAATATACTTTTATATAATCTCACCGTCGACCAGATAAACGAAAAGTTCACTAATTTTATCATAACTGCCGCACTCACAGCTATTCCTCAGTCGTCAGGAGTAGCGCGCCAGAACCATAAAGTATGGTGGACAAAGGACTGTAAAGAAGCAAAAAAACAGCAAAATAAAGCGTGGGGTAAATTCCGCAGGTATCCAACACATGAAAATCTGTTAAATTTTAAAACGGCAAAAGCTAAAGCTCGGTACGTCCGTCGCAGTGCCGAGAAAGCTTCATGGCAAAATTATGTTTCATCTATCAACAGTCAGATCCCATCTAAACAAATGTGGGAGCAGGTTCGAAAATTAAATGACACCTTTTCACCATTCACAATTCCTTTTTTAACAACACCCGGCACACAAACAAGCATGAAAGGAACAGGCAGACATATTAGGGGAACATTTCGCTGCAGTCTCAAGCTCATCTCACTATACACAGTCTTTTTAAAAATACAAAAACACAGCTGAAAAATAGAGGCTCCCAACAAGTGGAGGCGCAAATGAAGAATACAATAGTCTAATTACCCTCCAAGAAATCAATAAAGTACTATATTCCGGCAAAAAAACTGCTCCAGGACCCGACGAAATACATCACGAAATGCTTGCACATCTTTCCGAGCCAACCGTGGACGCGCTTTTAAGATTCTTTAACACAATTTTCATATCTGGGAAAATACCGGAAGCCTGGAAGAAAGCTATTATTGTACCGCTTCTTAAGCCTAGTAAACCCCCAACTCCTCCTAGCAGTTATAGACCCATAGCCCTGACCAGTTGCCTTGCCAAATCCTTCGAAAGTGTCCTAAATATAAGACTAACCTTTGTTCTTCAATCTTGTGAACTTCTTGATATCCATCAGTGTGGATTTAAAAAGGTATGCTGCACTACAGACCACCTAGTCCGCCTTGAAAATACTGTCACAGAAGCTTTTATACACAAGCAACACTGTCTTAGCGTCTTTTTTGATTTAGAAAAAGCATATGATACTACCTGGAGGTTCGGGATTCTCCAGGACTTAGCTGAGCTTGGCATCCGTGGCAGAATACTGAACTCAATTAAAGACTTTTTGACTAACCGTTCATTTAATGTCCGTCTAGGCTCAACCCTTTCGAGGGATTTTATTCAGGAAAATGGAGTGCCTCAAGGGTGTATTTTAAGCACAACCCTTTTTATTGTAAAAATAAATTCTCTTAACAAAATAATACCAAGGTCCATAACATATTCAGTCTATGTTGACGATCTTCAGATAGCGTGCACATCTTCCAATATATCTACATGTGAAAGACAAGTACAACGTATAATCAACAAACTGGCAACATGGGCAGAAAAGAATGGTTTCCAGTTCTCACCACAGAAAACAGTAGCCTTACTTTTTTCACTCAAACGAGGCTTCACAGATCCCACATTACACCTAAACCAAACCAATCTGTCTTTAAAAAAGGAACACAAATTTCTAGGCATCACCTTCGATAAAAAGCTTACTTTCCTGCCTCACATAAACGCACTAAAGAAGAAAGCGTCGCTATCACTGAACATACTTAAAGTCCTTTCACGCAAACACTGGGGTTCTGATCGGGTATGCCTTCTACAGATTTATCGCTCTGTAGTACGTTCCGTTTTAGATTATGGCTGCATAGTGTATGGATCAGCAAGGCCGTCGTACTTGAAGCGACTGGACCCTGTGCACAATATGGGTTTGCGTCTTTCAACTGGTGCTTACAGGACATCACCCATAAAAAGCCTTTACGTAGAAACCAATGAACCACCACTTGCAGACAGACGAACAATGCTCACATGCTCATACATTTTAAAGATCCGTTCCCAGCCTAAACACATCTGTTACCCACTCATTACAAAGTTCAACAAGGGGAAGCGTTGGGCCAGTTGGTCAGACATGTTGGGGAGGAGGGATAACCGCAAACTTGACAGGACTGAAGATCGAGGACAGGACCGCTCGTCCTGTCCTCTTCTCGATCTTCAGTCCTGTCAAGTTTGCGGTTATCCCTCCTCCTCGTTACAAAGTGTCCATCTCAAACACTATTTACCAATAAACCTCTAGCAATCAGACCACTTCTTCTCCGCTTTGAGGAGAGATGCCAAGAACTAGACATAATAAACATATTACCTAATATTGCCCGCAAACCTGATCCACTCCCGCCTTGGTACTGCCTACCATCTGTGTGCGACTTCACATTAACACAATTTCGGAAAAAACACGCACCGCATGAGCAGATATTACAAGAATATTTAGCACTATATGAAAAATACGGAAAATATGAAGCATTTTATTTTGATGGATCAAAATCAGCACACTACGTCGGAAGTGCTGTAGTTCAGAATAATTGGGAAAAAATAGTACGCCTACCTGAGTGTGCATCCATTTTCACTGCCGAGTGTTACGCAGTCTAGGTGGCTGTAGAAAATATAATAAATGAGAACATTCAGAACAGCATCATTTACACTGATTCTCTGAGCATACTAACCTCACTTCACCATAGCAATGCAGTGACACGACTAATTGGTGACATCATACACAACATAACAAGCGCCACAATACAGGGACAAGACATAAAATTTTGCTGGGTTCCCAGCCACATTGGAATCACTGGCAATGAGAAGGCGGATGAATGTGCTGGAAAAGCTCGGAACAAACAAATAAAGAAAGTGAACATCCCCTACAATGATTGTATGAAGTTAGTACAGTGCAAGCTAAGAAATAAATGGCAGTCGCAATGGAATATTGAAAGAACAAATAAGCTACATTTAGTAAAACCCATCCTAGGCGAATGGAAATCATGCTCACACCAAAAACGATTCATCGAAGTTATTTTATGCCGTCTCCGTATTGGACACACACATCTCACACACAACTTCCTACTTACAGAAGAAGAAAAACCTGTTTGTGAAAAGTGCGGAGATGAACTAACAGTAAACCACATATTATTCTCATGTACAGAACTTGAATCACTAAGGAAAAAACATTTTACTACCTTTTACAAAGAACACATTCCTTTTCATCCAGCATTGATTTTAGGCGAAGATGCACTTGTCAGTATACCCTGTGTTTTTAGCTTTTTAAGGGAAGCCAGCATTCTTCATCAACTCTAATTTACTCACCCTGTGCTTCACTGCATACAGTTATACACCTCAGCCACTTTCTCAATCATGAGAAGGAGGCTGAGGTCTTTATCTGAGTTGTTGGGAGCCTCGAAATCCTTGCCGAGCCAAGGATATCTGCGGAGGTAACCCAACCTTTAAAAGTTTCTCTATCAGACATTTTTAAAATTCTTGTCTTTTATCAGCTAGTCAGTAAAAATAACTTTTAGGCCCTTTACACCAACGTTTTTATCGACTTTGTTTTCAGACTCTACTTAAGCATATTTTTTCCATACCTTGTTCTTGGCGCATGATAGCCTTAGCTGCTTATGCGGGAAGTGCCATCACGCATGCGATCCAAAAGTTGATTTTTTATGCTCCTGATTGTCGCCCACAAATTCGTTGTTGTTCTCGAGAATAAAGTCAGTTGATGTCTAGCGCCTGTGCTGTCTTTCTCTACCCTGTCGTCCTTGTTTTTTAAGCGCTACTAGTATGTCCTCTCAACAACACAAAACCCTACAGATGAATGGGCCTGCGTGGCTTCTCAATTGATGCCCCACGATCCTAGCCCGGCTAACGACCACGGTAGATCGGCGAGTATCTGCGCCGAGAGGATTACGTGTCATCGAGCCGTCTGTCCCTCTTACCATCATCGTCCACACCACGTTTTCCTTCGCCGTGCCGATACTGCGCAGCGTCTCTTCGCGGAAGGCCCCCTAGCCCCACAAGAGAATTGGTTTGGTTTATTGGGGTTTAACGTCCCAAAGCCACTCAGGCTATGAGGCACGCCGTAGAGGAGGGCTCAGGAAATTTCGACCACCTGGGGTTCTTTAACGTGCACTGACATCGCACAGCACACGGGCCTCGAGAATTTCGCCATCATCGAAATTCAGCCGCCGCGGCCGGGATCGAACCCGCGTCTTTCGGGTCAGCAGCCGAGCGCCGTAACCACTGAGCCACCGCGGCGGGGCCCACAAGAGAAACTAAAGAAAGCAGCCATTGGAGATGATTTGCTCACCAGCAAAACGCCAAAGATTCTCCACAGACCACGCCGCATGAAGACACTCCACCCACTACGCCGACGCCAAACTCAAACATGACCACGACTCAACCGGACTTCAAAATGATGCCACCAAACATAAAAGCTTCGAGGACACGCACTACCTACGATTAACATACTCGACGAAGCTGTTACCAGACGCCAAGGACAACGTGCAACTTAACAGCCAGGAAATCCGAGTTTGAAGTGGCTATTGACGGCTGGAAAGATACCGCTCTAGTCGACACCGGAGCTGATTATTCGGTGATAAATGGAACATCCGCTGCGCAACTGAAAAAAAGTCATGACCGCTTGGGGTGGCCCAGCAATTCGCAGCACTGGAGGCCACTTCGGTTGATTGGTTGGTTTATGGGGTTTAACGTCCCAAAGCGACTCAGGCTATGAGAGACGTCGCAGTGGAGGGCTCCGGAAATTTCGACCACCTGGGGTTCTTTAACGTGCACTGACATCGCACAGTACACAGGCCTCTAGAATTTCTCCTCCAAAGAAATTCAACCACCGCGGCCGGGATCGAACCCACGTCTTTCGGGTCAGCAGCCGAGCACCATAACCACTGAGCCACCGTGGCGGCTAGGAGGCCTCTTCGATACGCCATCTAAAAGAAGCACAGCGAGAGTGGTTGTCAAGGAACATACCTATCCTGCGGCCTTCTTATTGTTGCAGGAATGTTCCCCCGAACTCATGTTGGGCAGGAGTTTTCTAAATAAGCAACACGCAATAATCGACCATCGATCCAAGCTCATCATGCTTTCGATGGACGGAGCCATCCCGTCGGCGAAAACCATGAAGCATCATGTTGCCCTGATTGTGCAGGATGAACAATTGTCCGACCCCGATCTACCGCCATGGTCATGGTACGCTCCATAGATGCGAGGAACGTGGAAGCTATTATAGAGAGGAACACAGAGTTGCTTTTAGAGCGAGGAATCGGAGTCGCAAGGGGCATCGCACATTTACACAATAGCCAACTTGAAGTGCTGCTGATGTACTTCAGTGAAGAATACCGGCACGTTACCAAAGGAACGACGAATGCTTTCTTCGAATAATTATCCAAGGTTGGCAATGCCTTACACCTCTCTGATCTACCCCCGAAGATCCACCTTATGCAGACCACAAGCAGGTCTTCTACCTATAAACCCAGCCTTGCCCAGAAACAAACAAAACCAGATCCACATTGTACTTCGAAGCAACGAGTGCTCGTCATGCCGAAGGTCCGACAAACGCCGATTGCCGTGCATCGCATAGTAACCGACCAATATGCCCGACCTCTCTGCCAAAACCCCTACCGATTGTCGCCATGAGAACAACAAACCATCCGGCACCAATTGGAAGAAACGCTTCACGACGAAGTCATCCAGCCATCGAAGAGACCCTGGGCGGCACCAGCTCTTCTAGTGAAGGAGAATGATGGCGCACTTTGATTCCGAGTCGATTGCCGCCGCTTGAACAACATTACGAACAAGGACGTCTACTTCCTGCCCCACATCGTCGACAAACTGGAACGGCTTTGCAGCGCCGAGTGTTTCTCATCGATCGACCTCAATAGAGGTTACGGGCAAAATGAGGTCGATGAAAGAGGTCGCGCAGACCACATTCGTTACTCCTAATGACCTCAAGGTAATGTCATTTGGTATCTGTTCTGCACCAGCGACGCTTTAGCGAGTTATGGATACGGTGCTGGCAGGCCTAAAGTGGCAGATCTTTGTAGTATAATTAGATGACGTGGTTTTTCTTCGCCTCAAACTTTGATGCCCACCTAAAAAGGCTTCGAGGAGTACTGGAGGCCATCAGGTTGTCCGGTCTAACTTTGAAAGCAGAGAACTGCCACTTCTCCTATGAAGAGGTTCTGTTTCTAGGCACCATAGCATGGAGGAAGAACGCTCAGACCCGCAGAAAGGAGCTGTTATTGCACAGTTTCCACAGCTATAAGAAAGTTGTGCGCACGGTCTGGAGAAGGTGGCGCCTACGCTAGCCGTTCCGTGTCGAAAGCCGAGGCCGACTTTTCGACGACTTTGGAGTGCCTCGCCATCACCCGGGCTACTTCAAAATTCCCTACCTGTACGGTGGTCACCGATCATCGTGCACTGTGCTGGCCTGCCAATTTGAAGGACCCCACCGGCTGCCCCGTTCGATGGAGGCTGCGCCTCCTAGAATTCGACATCACCGTCGTCCACAAAACTGCGCGCATGCACACAGATGCAGACTGCCTATTTTGAGGCCCTGTAGATGAGCAGCCGGAAGACGACCATCAGGGCGCCTTTTTGAGGCCCAAAAGTACAAGCGACTTCGCGCAACACCAACGCTATGACCCCCACCTACAGCGTCTTGTCCAGCACCTGGCAGGCAAGGCTTCGTCACCCCCCCCCCCCCCCTTCCCTCCCGCAGCATTCAAGCGTGGTTTGTCTTCTTTCTCTCTGCTAAATGGCGTCCTCGTGAAAAAGAACTTCGCCCCTGACAAGACCGCGCATCTCCTCGTAGCTCCTAACAGCTTACGAGAAGAAATTGTGCACGCTTCGCTCGATGAACCGACAGCCGGCCATCTCGGGTTTTCTCGTACCCTCCGCCGTATTCACGACAAGTACTACTGGCCACGACTACCTGATGATGCCACGCGTTACGCAAAAACATGACAAGATTCTTAGCAATGAAAGGGGCCCCCCACCCGACCAGCAGGATTCCTAAACACCACTGAACCCCCAAACACGCCCTTCCAGAAGATCGGCATGTGCTTGCTTGGTCCTTTCCCGAGGTCAACATCTGAAAACAAGGGGATCATCGTAGCAACCGACTACCTTACCCGCTAGCCCTCTAAGCCCAGCTGAACGGAACAGCAGCTGAAGCCACCAAATATTTCATGGAAAGCATACTCCTCCAACGCAGCGCACCCTGAAGTGCTTATCACAGACAGAGACACAGCGTTCACAGCCGTACTGACCCAAGCTATCCTCCTCTACAGTCAGAAAACCCACCGGACAACAACTACCACCATCCACACGTGATCGCTATGTATCTTGATGCCTAATAGAAGACTTGGGACGTTATCGTACGTTATCCTGTTATCCGTTAACCTTATCCATTATCCTGCCTTCCGCTCATTCGCCTCCGCGGACTGTGTGAAAAACTTTTGCCCCGCTGCTTCGGCCCGTACAAAATCGTTGGTCCACTTGGAGAGCTTTATTCAGAAATAGCCCCCGACATGATGACAGCGTCTCAGCGGCGCCGTGCACGAGTATATGTTAATATGTTCTGCGCCTAAAGCGTTATTATGTACGCTAGTCTGCTTGCATATTCAATTACTGTTTTTGCGCTCTCCGTGTTTATTTTTTGTCCATATTTCTTTTCGTTGTAGAGCGTCCCGCCGGTGCTTGAGAGGGGGGTAATAAAATAAACATTTTCAGTGCATACGGTAGAGAGAGGGTGTGGTAGATGGTCCTTGGCGATCACAAAATGAACAAGGGAGGGGAAAACCTCGGGTTGCTTGAGCCAACGTTTCGACAAGAGGACTTGTCTTCGTCTGGCAAAACGTTCATCATTTGCAGGGATTGAATAGGGCCTTCGCTCCGAGGAGGAAGGCCCCGGGTGGGGGAAGGAAAGTGGTGTGAGAGGGGATGCGTGTCAGGAAGGGGAGGGAGGTGAAGCTTAACGAAAGCTGCTATAGTGGAAAAACTTATATCCGGGGGGTGTGTAATGAACAAAGGCTTTGAAGGGGCTGCGACGGGTGGAGGCGCTGGGTGGACCTGTAAAACTCAGATAAGAGGATTAGTCAGCGTGGCACAGGGAAATGAGAAAGAGGCAAACAAAATAGGCTGGTACTGGAAGGAGAAAGAAAGGGGGGGGGGGCATTTCTAAGGAAGGACAAGGCAGGGGGGGGGGATGGCTCGAGTTCAGAGAAAGCCAAAAGGTGGGGGCGGAGGGGGTAACATGAAAGTCATGGTTTCCGAGAACTAATAGTAGGGGGTTAGTGGAAAAGAAAAAAAAAGTGAACAAAGGGAGAGGGTGAGAAGGCCGGAAATGTGGTGGAAGATATGATGTGGGAAGGGTGCAAAAAGCGATAATATACTTATGCGAGGTTCTAGGAAATGGTCTGACCACGTGCAAGACATTTGTTAGTTTAAAATTATGCTAACCCTGGAATGTACCGGAGAGATTCGAGGTTTCCTCTGGACATGTTAATCCCTGTTGGTTGCAGTGTTTTAAATTTGTGCATTAGGAATACTTCTCTGTATTTTCTGTCCCTAGTCGATTTGAAGCCTGACTGAAGAATGAACAATTTGAGTTCATCGAATATGTGATGGCGTTGATTAAAATGGGTTGACACTGCCTTCTGTTCATTCCGTGCTGTGTCAGCCCGGTGCCCGTTTAATCTGGCACTGATTTTTTGCCCGGTTGATCCGATATATTGTTTCTGGCAGAAGGAGCACTGGAGGATGTAGATAATATTGGACGATGTGCAGTCAAAGCTGGTCTTTATATCGAAACTGAAATTGCTTGCCGTAGTTTTAAACGTAGTGTCCCTTTGTAAATGTTTGCATGTCTTGCATCTAGGTCGAGAGCATGAAGTTACTGTCGGTGGTGGTTTCTTACCGAGCCTAGCATGCACCAGAATGTCCTTCAGGTTTGTGTTGCGTCTGTATGTTACCCTTGGTGCATTGGGAAATATTTTCTGGAGACGGTCGTTACCAGTTAAAATGGGGTGGTATTTCCGCAGAATATTGTTTATGTTTGGAAGCGCGTTTGTGTATTTCGTTATAAGTGCAGGAGGTCGTTGACTGTTAGCTTTTGTTCGTTTTTTAAGAACAACATCTCGTTTCAAAATGGTTGCTCGTTGGAACACATTATTAAGGCTTGTCTGTGGATGGTTTCAGGTGATTAGTTGGAGACCTTTATAACGTGTCCGTTCGTTTATTCTTCAAAGCTGCCGGAACACTGCTTCACCGCTCTGTTCGCGATGCAAGATGCTACCAGATTTATCTCGATTATCTGTTACTTTCAGGAGTGCAAACTGCTGGGCTAGTTGGTTCATATTGCAAATAAAGGGAACCAGCGTTGTGGTGTGTGCCTTCTTTGTTCTTGTGTTGCGTCTTTTTTCGCTGGTTCCCTTTATTTGCAATCTGTTACTTTGCTCGCCGTATCTCGCAAGTTCTCTTTCAGCTTTAAATTGAGCACATCCGAGAGCAGCAGGCATTCTCTTGGATGACCGCCGAGCGCGCTCTTTTTTTACACCGCCACTGAATCGCTGACTTATTAGTGGGCGCCGGTCTGCCCAGTAAACAATGATTTTCAGAAGCCTTTTTCGCGTTGTCTTTCTGACCGCCGGACTGCCGTCACCGCTATTTGGCAGTACAATCTATATACTGCCTTTGGACAGAATCTATATAACACTTTCAATTTATTTTTGTCTCTTCGATGTCTATAATAGTACATAGTGTAGGATTAGGTTTACACAAACGCCATTTGGCGAAATCACTGGCGATGTCTCTTGCACCTGTTTTAAGGATAATGTGCTCCAGTTGCATCGGGCGATCATAGAAATTCACCTCAGACAATGGTTTTGCTTTTCTGGAACGATGGCATTCGCTGGCTTCTACTTAAAGAGGAGAATAAGTAACTTGACTCCTTGGTTAACTGCCCCGCCGCTGTGTCTCAGTGATTATGGCGCTCGGCTGCTGGCCCGAAAGATGCGGGTTCGATCCGGGCCCCGGCGGCTGAATTTCGATCGAGGCGAAATTCTAGAGACCTGTGTACTGTGCGATGTCAGTGCACGTTAAAGAACCCCAGGTGGTCGAAATTTCCGGGGCTCTTCACTGCGGCGCCCGTCATAGCCTGAGTCGCTTTGGGACGTAAAACCCTAATAAACCTAACCTTGGCTAGCTTCATGCCGAAAATCACCCACCTCTCCATCAGGAAATAACGAAAGCCTGCTTCGCGAAATATTCATGGTTAGCAATACTAAACCGGCACCCAATTTGCTTCCTTCCAATGTAATTTCAACGTTATTATCTCGGTACATTTAATATAGAAAATCAATTGCTTCATGACCGATGCCTTCATTTTTAATACGTTTCACAGGATTTCCATGTTCACGCTGCCGTATACACCGCTTATGTCGAGGAAGGCTAACGCAGAGCTCTGCTTTCCACCTTGACTATTTGTATGCATTGGGTAAGCACGATCAGGCTATCATCTAAGCGCCTATACCTTTATGAACCCAATCATTCTGAACCCGATCATCCTATTGCTTTCAACCCATGACTTCATTTTTTAATTTCACTGCCTGCTTTGCCAGCCTGCATATAACAGATCTTATCGTAATTGGTCGGAAGGATTTTATGCTGATCTTATCTCCTTTCTCTTTAAAAATGAAATTCACATTACTCTGTCTCCAGCTGTGCGAAATTTGCTTATTTGTTATGACTGTTTTCAATACTTTTAAACACACTTTCGTGCTTTATAGACCAAGTTTATTAATCAGCTTGATCAGAACTTCTATTGCTGTGGATGTGCATTTAGGAATATTTGTTTCCGCCTTTTTTATTAAAGACTAGTCAGTTCTAAGCTGTTTTCTTTTGTGCTGCCCTGTGTTGCTCCCTCATTCGGGAAGATTACCCTATCGTCGTTCCTAAATGACTCATTTATAGCTTATGTAATGTAGTTCACAGCGTCGTCTTTCTCTAAACATTTTCCTCGGAAGCTTGAATCAGTTCCTGCTTTTTTTCATTTGTTCCTCCAGTCACCTTATAGGGTTCCACGGTTTTCTTGGCCCCCCTTGACTGGCATCGCGAACTTCAGTCAGTCAGTGATCAGAGGACTGCTTTATTTCAGCCCAGACGAGGACCTGCACTTGCTGCTTATTTTGTCGATACCATTCACATTTTTAGCCTCTCTGCAGATAACTGCGCCGCCTTTGCTTCTCTTTTTTCCCTTGAAGCCACCCGTCGTTGTTCAATTGCCTCCTGAATTTCCTAATTCCACCAGCGCCGTCGCTTCTTTAATCTCGAGATGTTGGCTTTGTCTTCTGTCATTTCTGTAATGATAAGTAGTTCCAACTGATTGTAATCCCACTTTTCTATAGGGCATTTTTCTATTGCTTCCTCTGTGCCGGCGGCTATTAGCGTCACTTGTTCGTCGTTAACTCTTGCGTTCTCTTGTCACATATCTGCATTTATTTTTTGATCAGGGCTCCCAACTGCTCCAAACGAGCTCCCAACGCTTATGACCACTTCCTAGGCTGCACTTCCCCTATTTTCTTTTTCCGTTATTGCGAGTTTGCTATAGATATCCTACTACTTTAGGCGGTAGTCATTGGACATCTGCCTGTTACGGAATTCCAACGGGATTTGTCTCTCATATTTACTTTCTCTACTTACGATGACTAGGTTCTGCCGGTCGCTGAAGTCTAGCATTAACGTCCTGTTACCATATGTGTATCCATCCAGATCCTCGATGTCGCCATTCCTGTCCCCAAGCAGAATAATATCAGCACAGTCTCCAAACTTTGTGAGAGAGTACCCCTAGCCATGTGCTTTACCATCAATTGTACCTGATACCGACATGTTCTTTGTAAGTTGATTTTATTCTTTGCTAATTTATTCCTTGATGTAGCAGCATACCTAGCTCTCCTCCCTTCTCTATTGTTGTTGTTTCCCTCTTCCCAGACGTAGCCATCAACAAACGGTAGATCTTCTAGACCCTTGAGATGTGTCTCGCATAGCGCTTACACACCTACTTCTTCGTACTTTAACTGCTGTTCCATTTCTTACCATTTGGCTCTGTTCCTACCTCCTGGGATACTTGTGTAACTGATCTTGGTATTATATTCCTTTCTAGTAGTTTTCTTCCTCGACCTCCTGGAGGTCATTTTGTTGGGCTCAGCATCCACTGTTACACCTTCTACTTCGCTTCTACCAAGCCCTACGCCCTGAGCCGCCATGGACCCCTAAAGAAGCTACTACCCAGCCTTTTATTGTAAACTCTCATGAAATAAAATAAAATAAACAAAAAAAATTGGAGAGGAAGCCCGCACCCAACCAGAGGTTATCGCAGGCGATCCAATGAAACATAAAAGAAAAGGGGCCAACGCCCAAGAGAACATTTAAGAAGAACCAATTACAAAAAAAAGAGGCACAAATGATGGGCGGGGAAAAGTGATTTTTAAAACAAGACGCCCCTGAAGGATTAAGAAGTACGAAATGAGCATGAAACAGGGATGAGTCCAGCGTGCCCAGATTCTTCAGACAGGCTCGCAGGCGGCCAGGAGGAGGGAAGGTGGGGGGATCTGTAAGAAGGAAGAAGAGACAGGAAAAGAAAGCGAGGAGAAAAAAACAAAAAACGAACAAACAGGAGATACTGGGCTTAAGAAAGCAGAAGGGGTACATAAAAAAGGGGAAATAGAAAAGAGGATCAAGTAAATGACAAAAAGGCATGTAATAACGCAAGGAAATAGAACGAGCGAAAAGTAAAAAAAAATCAAACAAACAATTAAAACATGAAAATATAACAGCTAGAGAAACGAAAAGGAATGGCAAAAAATAAAAATAAACATGAAAAACGAAAAGCAAAGAAAACAAAGACTATGTACACGCAAAGCCAGCAAATATCACGGTCCACATACTATCCACATGCCCGTGAGGCAGCCATCGGCATGCCATCGAGTGTAAACCCTCTGCTAAAGCATGCTTTATGCACTTCCCTGCTTATGTCTGCAATTCAAAGCCTTTCTCCAGGCTTAACTTCCTTATCTCTCGATTAACAGTCGCCATGTACTTGGAAACCTCTCCGTTCCGTCCTTGCACCTCCAGCGCTGGGCACACCACGATCTGCACTTGCTGTGCTATTGCCCTAATATCGTCCACTCCCTGTGATAATCTTTCCACTACTTTTGCGGCGCCGCCATTTGAAAGATCAATTAGCCCCCCCACTAACATTATCGAATTGCGCCATGCAACATTCTCAGAAAGTTCGCGTTTTGTCTCTTTCAGTACCGCGTCCATTGTCTTCCCTGAGAATACCCCGACTGCCACCCGTCTATAATTCTTTACACGCTCCACGATAGCTCTGTTGTACCTCCTCATGTTTGAATCATGAGCGTTCAGTACTAGGGTAGTCTTTCCCTCTACCCTAATTGCCGGTTTCTTCTTCCTTTTAAGAGTGACACTTCTTGGGTTTAACTTGTTCCCCTTCTCTCCTAGCCTCCAGGCTTCCTAGCTGCCACCTGCACATAGCTATTCCTTTCTGTACCTCCCTGACCTATTTTCTTATACCTGTTCATGCGTGTGGAGGCCCCATCCACGTTGCTGGCGCTGGAATGTCTGCCAATTTGCTTCCATTTTTGCTCCCAATTTACCAAGCTGTTCTGGAAGTTCTAGCTTTTCTGCCCTCTCCACTGTACCTCTCTCTCTAGACCACCCATTCCTAACGCTAGTTTGGTGCTCTCCTGGTCAACAGGCGTCCACTTATTACGCAACATTTGGACACTAATTCCGCCGCGCCTTCGGCCTCCTCTACCGACTCGAACCGCGTTAAATTACCGAGGCCTCACACTGCTTCCATTTAACCTTTCATTTGCTTGGTCATTTTAGAAGCAGTCGATTATTGCTAGCATAAAATGCTATAATATCTGCCGCCTAAAAAAGAAGCGACTTCACGTGCTCAAATAAAATTCTGCCTACCGCAGATGATTCATGTGCTAACGTTTTACTCAGGCTTTTAAAAATACTTAATTTATACTCGTGTTCAATACCTCTTTCTATATCTAAGTTACATTATCAAAGTTATCGTCCCTCATGCGGAGCGAGTCCCACGCTGTACCATACATGTGGGGAATGCAAGGACAAACCGGAGAAAACGTTGATAGAGCCACGCAAGAGCAGTAGGAAAGGCCCTGACCACTGACAGCCTGATATAGCAAGCTTGGAGCATCCAGCTAGTCCGCAAATCAGCTGCCGCCAACGGAGCACTGGACTAGTTGCCCCGACCTCCCGGCTCCTGTAAGTTAATCTATGCTAATTAAAAGTATTCTCTCCCTCTTTCTTTGTCGACTCGCGTGAGAATCAAGCACTCAAAGCAAGATTCTCACGATGCACGTACAAACGGTGAGGAAATAACAAAACTGCCCCGAAATGTTGTATCTATGGCCCCTGAGTCTTGTGTCATAAGCTGTGCCACAACTGCTGCTTCGTCGCTGCGAAAAATGCTTGCGGGCGCCGGTATCGGCAGCGGGTGCATTTTCCTTCCGGTTTCAAGGGAAATAATTAAACTGTGAAAAGCAGCCTGATATCGGAAAGTACGACGGGTTATAGGATTTTCTGTTTTGCTCTTGTTAACTATCCCGGTAATAAGGTATCAAATAAAAATGTTTCTCTGTCCTGATTGAGGACGCCAGGCTTTTAGGCTCTGGAACAGACGACAAAAAGTACAGCGACTACTCCTGTCCAAACACTTGATTCGGAAATATATATTTCCAGATCATGCTGCTTTAATCGCCTCACTCTCACAAGGGAAACAATCTGGATTGAATGCTTTATCACTACGGCCGGCAAAGAACATTGTACTGAGCAAGTGAGCTGTGTATTCTAAGTAAGTGAGCATTGTATTCTACGCATGATAAGGAAGCAATAAGATATCCCACAACTGCATTTAAAAGACTTTGTAACGCGATTGTGCAGTCACTGCAGCCGTGGCCTAGTGGTTTGGTCGTCCGCCTCGGCTGCGGGAGGTGGCAGGTTCGAAACCCACCGTCGGATACCCACCGTATACCCACCGTACAGGCTCCCCCCGACCTGACGACCGGTTTGTTCTGAAGGTGCAGTCCTGGGAGAGGCTCCGTATACAACGCTATGCCCTTCGGGGACGTACCCTGTTTCGAACAGCCGCCTGAAAAGGTGGTGCGATATATGTTACTGTGTTGTCTCGTGGTTGTCTCTGTGCTGTGTAAGTGTTATATGTCAACCCTCCTCATGGGTGATGCCCAGGCCACCAATGGCGGGCAGAAGCTAATGAAAACCGGTTAATTAGTGGCGGGTGTATTGGTAATCATCGCGGAGCCTCTTTTTGTCTCGCTCTTTTTTGTGCGAAAACATTTAAAGGGACACTGAGCAGAGGTCCGTCCTAATTATGTGCGTAGCTAAAATCGGTCCTCTGCCTCTTCTTGCTACGCTGTCATTTTTCCTGCGCCAGAACTATAATTTATGTTGAGAACATGACACTTACACGTTATTGCGGCACAATACTAATTAGGGACATATGGGCAGCGTGATTACCCTACTGAAGTCAACATAGTTGCATCCTAATCTGTGGGATCCGACCGTAGAAAACCATTCGAACAAACCGCAGATTACGTGAAATATATGCTGGTGATGAGGTCCCATGCGTTCCATATTGTGTCCTTTCAAGCTTGGAGGGAACCTAGGATGATGTTATTTTTGGGCGATTAAAGCGCCACACTGTTGCCTTGTGTGGAACTGTGCGGCGCTGATTGGGCAAAGACGGCGCCGCGGCGCACTATGTTCGCGTGCTGCTCCCGAAGACTTGCTCCCTTCACTGTCGGGCACAGCGCCTATTGCAGGGCCCAGCACATATCGGACATCTCCGCCCAATATGTGCGGCGTACGACCGAGGCTTCTAATATATGCCTTCGTTTCGTTGGCTTCGCTTTCACAGACGTGTGTTGTCAATGGAAACTCTAGGCGAGTGGGAGGAATGATGTAAGGCAGATTACGATTTGGCGCAGAAAGCAAGGGCGTTTAGAGAAGTGATTAGAAAACAATATGAACAATCCATCGCCTCTGGTTACAGCAGAAAGTGGGCTGGCACTCCCTATAAAATATGGGGATTTGGCTTACGCCGTTTAGCTCACAACACGTCCAACTGCAAAGGCAACATGGCAGATGCCATTCGCCATACAAAGTAGCACTGTGTTGTACAAAAGCGGTACAAGGGCTGATCTCCAGATTACAGGAGCTATACTTTGCTGACCCCGGCGCGTCCGCGCAATAGCCATACCCGATCGAAGCACGGCATAGGTGTTGCCTAGTAGTGGTTTGTAGTGGTTTGTCAGGTTAACGTCGCAAGGCTGCACATACACACTGTAAACATAAAGTAGCCCGAATAGGAGAATAAATGGGCACCGCCTGCTTTTAAACTCTTTAAAATAAACTCGTCTGACCGGCAGTGCCATTGTTTTATGAAGTATTTGAGGATCTGCCTTTGATAATGCGCCCAGCGACTGAAGCACAAATCAACACTACTACTCTTAGTATCATGGCCGCATCAAACCTCTCGTGGGCTCAAACAATCTTGCTGTAATCTGCCTTCGATAGTTAAAGGTAGAACAAAAAGGGAAAAGAGCTGCCGACTGCCAAAAATATTTCTTCCCACTACGGGGCGAAGTGCGATGCAACAAATAAAACAAAACTTCCCTTCCTTCGATTCTGGATCGGTTATCGGAAGTTAAATCGAGTGAAGAAGAGCACGTATACCGGCTTCCACGTATCGAAGACGCATTGGATCGACTGCGTAATGCTAAATATTCCTCCTTACTCAAACTTAAGATTGGCTACTGGCAGATGGAAGTGGACGAAAGGAAAAGTGAGAAGACAGCGTTTGTGACCAACCACTAACGGCCTTTATGAGTTCAAAAGTGCTACCCTTCGGCCTTTGTTCCGCGCCAGCAACCTTCCAACACATGGTGGACACCGTTTTTTTTAATTGAAATGGCAGACGTGCCAGGTGTACCTTGATGATGTTGTCATTTTTCCTCCTAGCTTTGGACACCTCAACGGCTGAGAATGGTGCTAGAGGCACTACATTCTGCTCAGTTGGCTATAAAATCATACAAATACTAATTAGGTTTCCAGGAGCTTCGTTTTCTTGGTCACGTGATCAGTGCTCAGCGCATTCGTTTAGATCCCGTGAAAATTGCTGCTATGGCGCAGTTCCCGCTGCAGACAAACAAAAAGTTCCTTCAAAGGTTTTTGGGACTCTGTGCCTACTACAGGCGTTTAATCGAAATAATTTCCACAGTTGCCGAGCCCCTTACACTGCTTACCCCAGATAATGTCCCTTTTCCATGGCACGAGGACAAAGAGGCCGCCTAGAACGAGTTACGCAGGCGGCTCCAGACTGCATCGATAGTCGCCCATTTTGACGAACAAGCTGCCCCCGAAATTCATACCGATACCAGCAATCTTGGTCTCGGAGCAGTTCTTCTACAATGGTAAGATGGCAATGAAAAAGATATAGCGTACGCTGGGCGCTCTCTCTCGAAAGCAGAGGAAATTTACTCCACCGCACAAAAAGAATGCCTTGAGGTAGTCTGGGCGATCAGCAAGTTCCGACCTTATCTGTATGGTCGCCCATTTCGAGGTGTGAGAGATCGCCATTCGTTCTGTTGGCTTGCCAACTTCGAAGACCCCTCGGTATGCGAAGTGGAGGCTCAAAGAATACGCCATCACAGTTGTTTAGAAGCCCAGTCGTAAGCACAACGATGCTTCGTCGCGGGCACTTGTTGATGGTGCATCGCCTGACACCGATGAAAATAGCCCCAGCGCTTTGTTTAGCACCGAAAGCGGAGTGAGCATAAATTGAACTATCAATTACGCAGTGTTCGCACGAGAAAATACTTTTGAGATCCACCTTACTCATCATTGCGATGTAAAAAACTGGGAACCAAAATGTCAAGGAAAAATAACAAAATTCCAATAATAAAGCGAACAAAAAAAAATTGGAGCACACATAAGCTTCGTCTTTAAGAGTGAAATGCGACGGTGAGTTGCAGGTGGCGGTCGTCTAAATGCAGGCATTTTTCATTTTTTATTGCGTCATTTAAATTATCAATCACATACTCTAAGTTTTCTTAAATACCGTTATCAAGCATTGGCTTATCATTCTGAGGTTTTTGATACCTTTGAACCCCCATTGTCCAATTTTTTACATTTATTTTTATTTATTCATACTGTTAACCCTATGTATGAGGGTTACTACAGGGAGGGAAACATATACACTTACAAGTGCAATTCTCTTCGCTAAAAAACACTCAAATACACAGAATTACAGATTTGCACAGCAATCTTCCAGGAACATGTTCGCACCTATGACAAATTTGTCTACATCTATTTGGTCCACAACGTCACTTGGTAGTTGATTCCAAATTTCTACAGCATTGGGAAAAAAAGAGTAGCGATAGACACCAGTACGTGTAATAAAGTTGGCTAGGACGTTCGTGTAATGTCCGCCCGTTAGAAAGGGATAAGCCCCAAATTCAATCCAATCCAATCCAAATAAGTTGTAATACCTTACTGTGATTTTTTCGTGGTGAACGCTTCAGGGGAGGTGTAACATAGTGTTGTTTATTAACTTTTACTTTATCATTCATTATCAGAAAAAAAAGTTTCAATTTCTGCTTTGTTCTTCTTATTTCTAGTGAAAAGGAAGTTTTTTCGAATCTAGTAACACTGTTTTGAGCTTCCTTTTGATGTTTGAAATTTCTGCCGCCCTATTTTTTTGCTTTTGTAGCCTTTTTACCTTGCGCTTTAACGGAATGATCTCTCTAGTGATCCAAGGATTGAACTGCTTCGATTTGTTTGAGCGAGTGGGAACAAATCTATCAATGCAATATTTTAGTGTGCCTTTAAAACGTTGCCACAATTCCTCGACACTTCCATCGTGTGATGCAGTTGCAAACTGATTCAACTTTTCTTCTAAGACGTCTAAGATAGACGTACCATCTCCCGGCTGTAATCTTTGACCCGTATTAAAACATGCGATTTTTTGCGGACTTTTGTGTTCAACCGCGCATTCAAACAGGTCATCTTGTGGTCAGATAAACCCGGCTCGACAGATATAGTGCGGTCTGCTACTTTATGGGATAAGAAAACCAAGTCCAACAATGACTGGGACCTTGATGTAACCCTTGTAAAATCATTTACTATTTGCTTAAGGTTATGAGTAAACATAATTTCCATTATTTTATTCGCACTGCTTATATCTACATTACCTGTCGACAAAGTTTGTGTATGTTTTTTCAATCAATTTTTTACAACGATTTCACTAAGTGAACTCGCCATCGCCTAACCCACAGCAATAAATCATCAACAACTAGAACCACAAGTTACCACGATACGGTTTGTTTTACGCAGCTTCCCACTATTTCCGACTACGCTGACGGCTTGTGGACCGAACGAGCTGCACACGCTGTCGCGCCATAATTAAGGAATCGCAAAAGGAAGTCAGGCAGCATGGATGCCCACATCCCACCCAGTAAACGTCCTGACGTCGGGGGAAATAGGGTCCACTGCATGCACCTCGTTCCAAGACCTGCTTCGATTACTGGACATTTTTCATTCCCGCTCAAGGTGCTCCCCATAGAGTGGGGAGTGGTCCACTCGGGAGCGGTCCAGAGTGGGGAGAGCTAAAGTGAAAATGCTATTCGGTGAAGAGATAAATGCTGATCTCTTAGGGTAGCAGAATATATTCGAAAGGAAGGAAAGTGCATAAGGGAACGGCGGAGAGTCAGGTAAGGAGATGATATTAGGAAACCCGATGGGATAGGACAGCCGCGGCTGACGACCGACTGAGACAGTGCAAGGTAAATTTGAAAGGCCTTGAACCCACAGGGGACGTAACCGTAGCCTGGGTAATGCACCTGCTGATGATGACTGTGAATGGGTATTATCCGTGCGGTTTTACTAATTGAGTAATTTTGTGATATTCACTTGCGTACACTTTCCTTTGAGAAGAGACGAGCACTGAAATGTTCCGACCACGAGAGCAAAGTGAGAGATGTAACGTAGAGAAACAATTACCCCCGATCCGTGATCATAGCAGAGCTGGATCCAAACAGAGAAAACGTAGTACGAAAAAAGAGATTGAGAAAGGGAGATAAGGAAATTTTCCGGGGCAGGCGTTGACTGCGGCTGGTGCAGCATGGGTTTAAAGTATTGGTGATCAAAGGGTTTATGGTTTATGGAGATCAACGTCCCAAAGCGACTCAGGCTGTCAGGGACGCCGTAGCGGAGGGATCAGGATAATTTAGACCACCTGGGGTTCTTTAGCGTGCACTGACATCGCGCAGCATATGGGCCTCTAACATTTCACCTCCATCGAAATGCGACCGCCGCGGGCGGGATCGAACCCGCGTCTTTCTGGTCATGAGCCCAGCGCCATAACAACTGAGCTATCACTGCGGCTGGTAATAAAAGGGATAAGCAGTAGCCAATCTCGCTTCTGCTGATTATGAAGAAAGGGTAAAGTCCGCCCTACTTCGCTCCTCCACTCCTATCCTTATCTTCACATATGACATCGGTGAAAACAGCGCGAAAGAAGAAGCCCGAAGGCGAAACGAGGAAGTGACAGGAAAGAGCGCTGCCTCACCGTTCCTCGTTTCGCCTTCGGGCTTCTTCTTTCGCGCTGTTTTCACCGATGTCAGAATGGACCAACTAGCCCAGCAAAAAGTTCTGCTAGATTCACATATGAGAACGACTGAGGCGTCCCGAAAGCTTTGCCTCCCGTAATCACCCCGGCTTGGCCTCCCTGGTGACGAGGCGGCTTCTGGCTGCGGCCACCTCGTACAAGCCTCTCGGCGCGCTAGCGACGGCCGGCAGCCGCTCGCCATGCGCTGGTAGTAGCGGTCGTAGAGGCGTGTCAACGATATCACCTCGTCGTGCACCGTGGTGGCCATCTTGCGCAGCACATTCAGCGCCACGCTAAGCACTATGCCCACGACGGCCATCGCGATAGTGTTGGAACGCAGGTAGGAGACCATGGAGTCCACGCAGTTGCGTGTATGGATCTGCGCCAGTCGACGAAATGAAAGGGGGGGGGGCAAGCTGCCATCTCCTAACCAGAAAGTTAATACACTCACTCTATACTGGTATTGGTAGTGCGGTATCGCTTTTGCTGTGTTTTTAGTGGTAGTGCGGAATCCCTATTGGTAGTGGTAGGGTGGTAGTGTTTTTGCTTTGGTCTATTTGCAGTGGTAGTGCGGTAGTTATTTTGCTGTATTTGTAGGGGTAGTGCGGTATTTCTTTTTGAGTGGCAGTGAGGTAGAGCTTTTGCTCTATTTGTAGCGGTAGTACGGTATCGCTTTTGCTTCATTTGTAGTGGTAGTGCAGTACTGTTTTTGCTCTATTTGTAGTGGTAGTGCGGTAGTGCTTCTGCTCTGTTCGTAGAGGTAGTCGTCATCATCATCATCATCAGCCTGACTATGCCCACTGCAGGGCAAAGGCCTCTCCCATGTCTCTCCAATTAACCCCGTCCTTTGCCATTTGCGGCCACCATTTCTTCCGCCCATTTAACTTTGTGTCCCCCTGCTACGTTTCCCTTCTCTTGGAATCCACTCCGTTACTCTCAAGGACCAGCGGTTATCTTGCCTTCGCATTACATGCCCTGCCCAAGCCCATTTCTTCCTCTTGATTTCGACTAGGATGTCATTAATCCGAGTTTTTTCCTCACCCACTTTGCCCGCTTCCGATCTCCCAACGTTCCACCTATCGTTTTTCTGTCCACAGCTGACTGCGTGTTCCTTTACTTGAGCTGAACGCTCTTTGTTAGCCTTCACATTTCTGCCCCACAGCTAAGTACAAGTAATATACAGCTCTTGTATATTTTTATAATGAGGGATATTGGTAAACTGCCATTGATGGTCTGAGACAACCTTCCATATACCATCCACCCCATTATTATTATTCTACTTATTTCGCTGTCATGATCCGGATCAGCGGTCACTACCTGCACTAAGTAGACATATTCTCTAATTCGAGCACCTCGCTATCAGTTGCGAACTTCTGTTCCCTTGCTAGACTGTTGAACATTACTTTGGTTTTCTGCATGTTAATTTCTAGCCCCCCCCCCCCCCCCCCCCCCCCCCGTTTTGCTCTGCCTGTCAACTCACCGATCAATCTTTGCAGTTCATGTCCTGAGTGACTTAGCATGGCAGTGTCTTCACCGAATCGCAGATTACTTACGTATTCTCTATTAAGTCTTATCCCCAACTGCTCCCAATGTAGGCCTCGAAATGCCTGCTGTAAACAGGCGGCGAATAACATTTATCGAGATCATGTCTCCCTACTTGACATCCTTTCTTATTGGAATTTTATTCCTCAATTTATGGAAGACTATGCTAGCTGTGCAATCGTTATAGATATCTTCCAATATTTTCCCATAAGACTCTTCTACACCCTGATTCCGCAATGCCTGCATGTCAGCTGAGATTTCCGCTGAGTGAAATGCTTTCTCGTATTCAATGAAGGCTATATCTACATGGTTTGCTTATATACTGCGCATTTCTCTACCACGAGATTAATAGAGGGAATGTGGTCTATTCTTGAGAACCTTTACGAAAGCCTGCTTATGGTTTGCTTGATAGAAGTCTAAGGTTGCCCTGGCTCTATTAGCGATTACCTTAGTAAATAACTCGTAAGGAAAGAACAATAAGCTAGTCGGTCTAAGGTTTCAAGTCCTTGAAGTCCGCTTTCTTATCAGCATCATCATCAGCCTGACTACACCCACTGCAGGGCAAAGGCCTCTCCCATGTCTCTCCAATTAACCTGGTCCTTTGTCAGTTGCCGCCACTGTATCCCCGAAAACTTCTTAATCTGATCCGCCCACCTAACTTTCTGCCGTCCCCTGCTACGTTTGCTTCCTCTTGGAATCCACTCCGTTACCCTTAAGGACCAGCGGTTATCTTGTCTTCGCATTACATTCCCTGCCCAAGCCCATTTCTTCCTCTTGATTTCAACTAAGATGTCATTAACCCGCTTTTGTTCTCTCACCCACTCCGCCCGCTTTCGATCTCTTAACGTTACACCTATCATTTTCCTTTCCATGTCTCGCTGCGTTGTTCTTAACTTAAGCTGAACCCTCTTCGTTAGCCTCCACGTTTCTGCCCCATAGGTGAGTACCGGTAGGATACAGCTGTTGTATACTTTTCTCTTCAGGGATATTGGTAAGCTACCATTCATGATCTGAGAGAACCTGCCATATGCGCTCCACCCCATTCTTACTCTTCTAGTTATTTCCCTCTCATGATCCGGATCTGCGGTCACTACCTGCCCTAAGTAACACATTCTCTTACTACTTCCAGCACCTCGCTACCAATGGCGAACTGCTGTTCCCTTGCTAGGCTGTTGAACATTACTTTGGTTTTCTGCATGTTAATTATTCGCCCCACCGTTCTGCTCTGTCTGTCTAACTGATTGATCATGCTTTGCAGTTTTTGTCCTGAGTGGCTTAGCAAGGCAATGTCATCAGCGAATCGCAAATTACTCAGGTATTCTTCATTAACTCTTATCCCCAACTGTTCCCATTCCAGTCCCCGGAATACCTCCTGTAAGCAGGCAGTGAAGAGCATTGGCGAGATCGTGTCTCCCTGCCTGACACCTTTCCGTATTGGAATTTTATTGCTGACTTTATGGAAAACTATAGTAGCTGTGCAATCGTTATAAATATTTTCCAATATTTTCACATAGCACTCTTCTACACCCTGATTCCGCAATGCCTGCATCACAGCTGAGGTTTCCACTGAGTCAAATGCTTTCTCGTAATCAATGAAGGCTATATATAGGGGTTATTTTTATTCTGCGCATTTCTCAATCATCTGACTGATAGTGCGAATGTGATCTATTGTAGAGTATCCTTTACGAAAGCCTACCTGATCATTTGGTTGACTAAAGTCCAAGGTTGTCCTGACTCTATTAGCGATTACCTTATGAATTCGCTTTCTTATGAATTAAGATAACTTTACTGTTCTTCCAAGCTTCTGGTACTCTCGAGGTCACAAGGCATTGCGTATGCAGGCTGGCTAGGTTTTCTAACAGTCTCCCCTCCGTCCTTCAAGAAATCTGGCGTTACATGATCTTCACCAGCTGCTTTCCGCCTTTCCATTGCTGCCTTGTGTTAGGAGCAATGGAGACTTTCTTGGGAGCAATAGTTGCTTATCAGAATATACACTGCTCAATTTACCCTCCGGATTTTATATAGCATTATTATTGAAGTGCATAGAAGACGAACAACAAAAGGAAATTTGTTTGCCTCTCTACATGGCCTCGCCTTGTGAACATACACGCCTAGGTAAATTGCCTATTTCAGGCCATATTTCCCCCCACCATCTTGAAAACTCAGTCAATTTGAAAAAGCTACATAATTTCAATTCCTAAAATTATATGAAACAGTAGAAATTCTATCGCCAAATTTCATCCCTCGAATTCTATGAAAAAATAAAAATTTCTGGAAGGGAACGCAACGCGGGGTGGGAGATTCGTATTCTCTCTCAAGATGCCTTCGTACCTATATCCCTTAAAATGAGGGAGCCTTCATGTTAAGATTCGACGTTCAGGATGAAGACAACTCTGCCAATTGGTATCAGTGAGTGAATTTTACGGTGTCGCGGTAAGCCTACTCCATAGGTCCAACAGGCACAGTACGTCTCCTCTCTGACTAACCATTCATTTCGAGAAATAAGTGGTTCCGTCAGGCCTGCTTTCTCTATTATAATCTTAGAATTCCGGACTTTCTTTACAGAGTGTGGTACCGCAGTCTTATTGTGTCTCCGAGAGATGTTGCGGTATTATTTGGCGGTGAGAGGGCGTACCTTCTTCCAGGCCTCCTGCTCGCTGACACTCAGGACACCACGACCGCAGAAGCGGTGCTTGAGCCTCGTCTCAAAATCGAGGTTTTCCCCTTCCTGCGCCCCTGCGCCTTGCAGCACGAGGCCGGAACCGAGCACCGCTCCGTGCTCGAGTTGTGCTTGGAGCAGTTGAAGTAGATGTTGTAGTCCCAGTCGCGATAGCGCTCTTTCGTCACGCCGCAACACTTGAAGTAAGCCTGCGCCGTACGTACATCAGCATCACCATCGGTATCATCCTGTACCACCATCCAAATTATAATGCTGACTATCGCCAACTTCAACAATCTAACGACCAGAATCATCATCGTCGCTGCTACCACAGGTCTCGTCGCCATCATCCCCACAGATGCCACCACAGTCATTCCGTTCGCAGTCAACAGCAGTTTGGAGACCGCTGCCGCAAAGACCGCAATTTTAAGACTGCCGAACTGGACTGCAGTGTTTCCTTTCTTCCGCCTCATCGTCCCGGAGTTGCCAAAAGGCGCCTGTGTGGTGTGTGGTGTCAGTGCACGTTACAGATCCCCAGGTGGTCGATACTCATCCGGAGCTCTCCATTACGGCACCTCTTTCTTCTTTTATTCTTTCGCTCCCTCTTTTTCCCTTCTTTTACGGCGCTTTTCAGGTGTCCACCGAGAAAAGTGAGACAGTTATTGCGTCATTTCCTTCCCTCAAAAACTGTTTCATCCTCCACTACGGCACCTCTTCCTTTCTTCTCACTCTCTCCTTTATACCTTCTTACGGCGTGGTTCAGGTGTCCATCGAGATGTAGACAGATACTGCACCATTTCCTTTCCTTAAAAACTAATTTCCAATGTTTTGTTCAAACGGCGATTTCAAACAGATGGGGGTCTGGGGCAACGAAAGGGCGGACGAACTAGCTCGAGGGCTTACTATCCGAGCTGGGGGGTCACAAGCCCCAGAGGAGCTCTGTACTAGCCTAGGGGCTGGGTACTCTGAAACACTAAGTTTATACAGGGGGCTAAGATACAAATACCCCCCACCACACAAAGAGCTAAGCAAGGAAGAAGCCGCAAAATGGCAGAAGCTACAGACAGGCTCCTTCCCCAACTTATATATACTAAGCAAGATGTTCCCGACACAATACCGCGCCACATGCCCTTGGTGCGAAGCGAGGCCAACACTATACCACATAACATGGGAATGCGATAGAAATATATCATTCCACAAACACGACACACCGAGTGCGAAGCAATGGGAGAGCCGGCTCACCAGCTGCGAGCTAGAGGCCCAAAGGGAACTCATAGCATACGCAAGCGAGATGGCCAGACTCAGTGGAGCCCTGGACTAGGGGACCACCCAAGGCTAAGGAGGCAACCTCAAGACTTGAAGACTTGAAGACGACCTCCACCGCAAGCTAAATCTTAGAAATCAATAAAGTTTCTACTCACTCACTCACTCCAACAGATGAGTCGCTGCGATCGGTGAGATCAGCAATGACAGGTGTCCACCAACTGGCCCTTAGTATTGGCGATGGCGACAAAAAAAAAAAGCCTATTTAAGCACTTTGGTGAAGAAAAAAATTCTCTCAGGCATTAAAGGGCCAATGGAGAACACTTTAAATTCGTCTGTAATGATATGATAAGAAACGCAAAGGTTTGTAACAAACGCAGTGCGTTACGAAGTAAGGATGTGTTGCGGCTGGCACACGCCTTCTTAACCAGTCGAATTTTCTATCCGACTCCTTATCTTTATCTACGGAAATAGAGGAGGAAGCCCTTGAGGTCGTCCTTCACAAAATTATTACGCGTGCCCTTGACCTCCTCATCACCACTTCAAAAAGCCAGCTTATGGCCTTTGGGGTGGTGAGTAGTTTCCGGGAGCTCCAGGAGGCGAACCTTACAAACAGGTACACGCGCTTGTTGCAAAGGGAGTCGGGTCGCCGCCTGCTTGCTCGACTTCATATCCAATGCACCACTCCCGTGGAAGACGGGTTTCAAATCCCAGAACGTTGAAGACGCGCCCTCCATGTGCGACCTCTTCCAGCCAATATGTCACACGAAGACCACACTTGCACGAAGGCGCCTTGCACGAGCTGAAGCCCTAGCCCGACATTATGGCAAGAAAACAGGTGTATACTACGTCGACGACTCCGGCCCTCACCACGGTGGATGGTACATGGTCGCGGTAGTTCATAACAGCAACACAGTTAACGGCCTCACCTTCGGAGCCCGCACTGCAGCACACACAGAAGCAGTCGCGATTGCTGCCATGGCCCCGCATTCCGATCCAAAATACATAATCACCGATTCGCGAGGGTCCTCTGTTGGAACGTCGAACAAGGCTACGCCCCCTTCCTAGCCTATCGAATCTACCAAAATTGCATACGGGATACGGACCCCGCACACCGTTACCTTATATGGGCCACTGCTCAGCAGGGGCTGGCAGGAAACGAGGCAGCAGACGCAGCCGCTCGCACGCTCTCTCAGCTGTCTGCTTTCTCCTCCTCACCTGATCAGCAACCCGATTTGAATCCGGCCTATGCCTTCAAAGATGTTGCAACCTACTATCAAGATAGTCATCGCATTTACCCTCGCCCAGGTAAAGGCCTCAAGAAGGCGGACGAGCGGCTCCTTCTCCGCCTTCTCACCAATGCATTGCTGTGCCCGGCAGCACTAAAATATTTGACCCCTCCTTTAACGGCAGCACCCCGGATTCTAGAGCGGTGTATTTGGACCCTTATGACATGGTGTGGGCCTGCCCCTCCAACCCGGCCATAGCCCCCATCCGCAACCCAACGCGGGAGGTCTAGGGGCGACCCTGTTCGGCTGCCACTACTTAGAGGCCAAACAAGCCTTACTGGGGCTCGCTCGGGCGGCGGCCACCGCCACTGGGGTCCCAAACTTGTAGTGATCGGTCCCTTACGGGCTGATCCAAGCAGACGTCCTGTCCCGTCCTAATGTTTTGACCACCACCAGCCACAGGTTTGGGCAAGTAGGTGACACACGTTAGGCGAACAATGAAGGGCGAGTAAAAAAAGGACGAGTACGAGAGGTAACGCGCTCACAACCGGCAACTGGCAAATTTACTGCATGGTGCTTCACCTAAGACTTTACACCATTTTTAAAGATAGGCTTTTTGAGCCAGCGCTTTTTTTCGGCAAAGCATTGTCAGTGTTGTAGTACAACAGAATACCGCTAATGCTATTCAGCATGCTACCAACACAAAATTTTTGGGTATTGTGATAGATAGTTACCTCAAGTTTGATTTACACATCCGTTCAGTAATTAAAAAAGCCTCATACGGCCTGCATGCACTTTCCAAATGTCGAAATTTTTTCCCCGTTGATGTGCTTGTTAACCTTTATTACGCCTTTGTCCATTCACATATTATTCACTGTGTGTCTGTTTAGGGATGCACATATTCATCTCACATCGCCCCCTTATATGCTTTTCAAAAAAGAGCTCTTCGAATTGTCGCGCAAAATATTCAGCATACTCATCCGGATGAATTATTTGCCGTTCTTGGTATCCTAAATATATATGACCTAGTAACTTATAATACCGCTTCCTTAATTTATCAGATAATTCACAACACACTCAATTTAACTACAGTATGTCTTCGTCACTCACTACGCACGAACACGTCTACTACAAGACATCGGCTCTTGCTTCCTACAATACATTTAAATTATGGTCGACAAACGTTGCAATTTACGGGTCCTTATCTGTGGAATAGTCTTGAATATAATGTTCAAATTTCACCTACACTTCATGCCTTTCAGAAACAATTAAAACATTTTCTACTAAATTCAACCTAGTCTACATTCTTTAGTGCTGTGGTTTGTGTTTTTCTTTTCTAATTATAACATGTTTATTTGATATTGTCACTAGTATCCAGTGCCTGCTGCTGTAACATGCTTATTGTCATATAGTTGCGTTTTTTGTTGCTGTCGTCTACGTCATATGTAATAGCTTATAGTGGTCGGGACCCTTAAACAAATTTTGTTGGGCCCCTGAAATTGTCTGTTTGTATTTCATGTTTTATGCTAAATAAGTACTTTCTTTCTTTCTTTCTTTTTTCTTTCTCTAACTAGCAGGTTGGTTAAGTAATATTGAATAGTTAAGTTTTAAGTATTATGTTAGGCTTCTTAAATATTGAGGGATACTAAACTTTTCAAGTGTTACTTTTAGGCTCCTTAATTACTGAGCGGCGTCTAGCCCACCTTAAGAAATAAACATGTCAGTTTTTTGGGTTTCGAAAAATCCTGATGCCCTGGGCGCTGTGGCCCAAGAAATTTCAGCTATTTCTGCGAGTTACGTGCAGTGGAGGAGTTGCCTTGCCTGCAGGCTTCTTGAAAGCGCATGTATTTGGGCGCGATGTAGCGAAAATTTGTTGGGCCACAGCGCCGAAGGTAAGCGCGTTTTGGAAATTCTATAAGAAGTTATTGAGATGACTCGCGGTTGGCTACACGCCTCTCAGTAATTAAGCACCCTAACAGTAAGAGTTAAAAAGATAACTATTAATGAGCCTACCAGTTGGGAAGTCTTAGCTGCATTTTGATGGGCTACACCACTGACAATGCTATGCCGAAAAAAGCGTTCTTCAAACTCAAAAAGCCTATCTTTAAATATTGTGTATAGTCTTAGGTGAAACACCCTGTATACAGGACAGCACGCCCCACGGTAAAAACTGACAAAGAAGTAAGGACACATTGACGGTCAGTGCATTACCCGAGTCGTTGCGCATAAACATTGACATGATGGCAATGACATGAAACTGGACTACGGCACATCGTCAGTGGGGATTGAAGGACATTAAACACGAAGGAAAAAGAAAAGTGCAGCAAGCGAAACAAAAACTGAAGGGATGAAAACAAACTCCAGCGACCGTTAAAACTCATGAGTAACCGGTCTCGGACTGGACGCCAACAAGTAAAAGCAGATGAAGAACATCGATGAGAGCCGCATGAGGAAAGTTTGGCGATTGCGCCGCAGTTCACCTGGGCATAATCGACGAGACGTGCGTAGGGTTGTCGCGGTAGCTCACGATCAGGTTGATGGTGAACACGTTGCTCGCACTCTGCGAAGACCCCAGGGCAAACCGAGAAACAGGGGTGGAAAGGAAGCAGGAAAGGGTACGGACATTAGGTCGAACTCTTGTTCAAAGTCAGGGCTGCCGCAACAAAGTCTAGTGTGATACTACTGCGCACTGCCTCAGTCACAACCAACGCCAAGAACACAGGCACAATAAACTCAGTTCACATTGACAGCAAGGTGCGTTCTGCGTAGTTACGGCCGTATTGTGCGAGTTGAACATTCAAGGACGTCACATCTTCGAGATGGCATGACCCCACCTTCAGCAGTAGCAATGAGGCACACCCCTGTTAATATAGTCAACTCTCAATGTAAGGTCCCTTTGCAGTGACACCTGCATTATTCAGGCTTTCAAAAGTGAATGTTGTACTTGGCAAGCAGAGCATTCAATGATTTCATTCCTCCTGGATGACGTGAGGACTTTCGCGCCAGTCCGGCTGAAGCGCAGCCCTGTTCTCCTGGCGAGAGGCACCGTCTCATCCGTAGTCTGCGACACGTTTCGAACAAACGAAGAACAGTACAGGTACCGTTCTCAATTCTATGCGCAGGGCGAGGAAAATGCGCCTGGCGGTGTTTTGGACAGCAGTACCTTAAACTGTTCATTAGATATCGAAAAGAGCAGTCTTAAATTTATATGTGCCATTGATGTCATGCATATGTCACTTCAGTCTCGCGTCGACAACCTCAGTCGAGCCCACACTGGCGTATCTCCGATAAGTGCTCGCGACATTTCGAGTGAGACCGCGGTTATCGCAGGCGCTCTCGATGGGACCCCTGAAGCGGTGAAGAGCAAGTTTGTGGCTCGGGCAAAGGACCCTTATAAATATGGTCTATAGAAGTCTATAGACTTCTTATGGACTCTACTGCCTTCCTATAGATATTCTTTCTTGTCTATTCATAGTCTATAGGCTGTCTTTAAACAACAGTTTACTAAAAGTGTATGGCCATGAATCTATAGACTGTCTATACACTGTCTATTGCACTTGTATTGCCCAAAGTCTGTTCTCTAGGATTGGTTTATAGAGTCTATGCACTTTATAGGCAGAAGTAAATAGACAGTCTATACACTAAAAATTTTCTGTAAGGGAAGGCAACCATACGAGTGAGATCCTGAAATAAGGACTCCACCGACACCATTCGCAAACCATTTCAGGCTAGTAAACATTCTCCTATCCAGCTCTCCCAAACTGCTCAGACGTGTAGTGCACCTCATATCCCGGGGTTTCAAAGTACTTCGACAACACTCTCGAGCCGGAAAGCATTACCAGCTATCTCCTCGAAGCGGCGCGGTTGTCCACCGCTGAATAGTAGGCTTATGGTTAATGACGAGAGAAGGTAGAAAGTTGAACTTTTTGACGGGTTAATTGGTACATCGTCTTCAAAAAGAATGTCGTACGCCAAAAAAAGGACGAAACAGGAAGGAAAGTCGTACGCCACCTTCCTGTTCTATCTTTCCTGTTCTATGTTTCCTTCCTGTTTAGTCCTTTTTTTTTGGCGTACGACATTCTTTCAAGAAGGTAGAAAGACCGTACGAAGACTGAGAGCAAAAGTCATTCGGATTGATTCCTATTCCTTTCGCTTCACTAAGAGCCAGATTATGACTTACTGCGCGCGAAACGCAAAAGGCGTCCGTGTGCTGACTCGCCGCGGTGGCTCAGTGGTTAAGGCGGTCGTCTATCGAGCCGGAGTACCCGGGTGCGAACCTGACCGCGGTGGCCGCGTTTCAATAGAGGCCAAACGCAAAAGGCGCCCGTGTGCTGTGCAATGTCAGTGCACGTTAAAGATTCCCAGGGAGTCGAAATTATTCCGGAGACGACCACAACGGCACCTCTTTCTTCCACTCCCACCTTCCCTTACCTTACGGTGCGGCTCAGGTGTCCACCGAGATGTATGAGACAAATACTGCGCCGTTCCGTTTCCTCAAAAACAAAAAAAAAAAACGTGTGCTGCGCAATGTAAGTGCACATTAAAGATCCCCAGGTGGTCGAAATTATTCCGGAGGCCTCCACTATTGCACCTCTTTCTTCCTTTCTTCTCTCATTCCCAGCTTTATTCTTTCGTTTACGGTGTGGTTCCAGTGTCCACCGAGATATGTGTACCCTCAGAAACCAATTGTAATTTCTTTTTCTGAACAGAAATGCAGCCGCTACGACATCCCGGAGATCCACGAAGCTACGCTTACACTACTGCCGGAGACGTTGATGAGGAAGGCGCCGAGGATGAAGAGCCCATTGAAGATCACCAGCACGTGGATGCCCCGGATGTACCAGGTGAGGAAGTACACGTGCGCAGGGCCCCCATGAAGCCCATGAAGGTGATGAAGCGGAGCACGCCCGAGACGAACAGGACCGTCACCTCGATGTTCACCATGAAGCTGACGAGCAGGGAGCGATTGCTGAAGGAGATCTCGTCTCGACGATCCACGATGGAGACAACCTGTGACAGAGGAAACGTGTGATCGACTCCGTGCGCCGGTGCGCAAGTCCGCGGTCTTTGGTTTGTCGGTCGTTCTTTAGCTTACAAGCACAGAAGGAACGGCTTTATGAGATTCCGTTCTCTATATACATGTTTTCTGCGTGAGGGACACTCGCCGCTTCATTATTGAGTTGTATCCGGTTATAGCATGGAGAAATAGACGCTCCTGCACCGCAATGCCAGTGAAAGGCAAAAACCCTATACTTGCGACTAGAGAACTGCACGGGCCTGAATTTGAGGCCCGAGCCCGGCCCGGGCCCGCGACCTGAAGCCCGAGCCCGGGCCCGGCCCAGGCCCGCTAAATTATCGCTCTAGTGAGCCCGGCCCGGCCCGTGAATCCCGGAGTGAAGCCCAGCCCGGGCCCGGCCCGGCCCGCTTCACAGTACCGCTTGAGGTATACTGCTCACTCTGAGCAAGTAGACTGCTACTAGACCGATAAGAAACTGGCCGACAAAGGTTCTGAGTTTGGCTTGCAGAAACTTGGTTCTTTTTGACCCAGAAGGAAGTGATTAAGAGTAGCGCTCGCCAGGCCCTCTCCTGGACACTGATCTCGTGTACGTGCGCAAAGGTAAACTCGGAAGTTCCGAGAACCAAATAAAAAGGGCTGCATACGCGCGCAGTAGACTACTTTGCATTCCCCTATGATTTTAATCAGTTATATTTTGCCGCCCGCGAAGTATAAACATTAAAGCTGCCTAGCCAGCAGTGGGGTGACATTTTTTTAGTGAACGCGATCTCACAGGTTTAACTCTTAGCCGAACTAGTCGCTTTTCAGCAGAAACGAAAAGCTAAAAGGCTTGAGTATTTCACGGTGTGTGTTTTGAAGACTATAAGCGTCCTAAACTAATATGTCCTTCCCGAATGCAATTCTAATAGAGTATAGGTATGTTTTGGGATGACGAACGATCAATGGGCGATTAAGACCGGTTAAATTTTACTCTCGTTGGTGGAGCAGAAGATAACGCGCGAACCACGTGATAACTTACAGGGCAAAACACTTGTCATGTCAACCAGGCTGAAGAAGCAAGGAGGGATAGATGTGGTTATCAGATGAGATTTACAAACTCTCGCGAGCTTTTGTGACTATTTCATTTACGAGACGTTCCGGTCAGCTGATCAAAAAGAAAACCAAACGCGCTTTAGTTTGTGAATTTTCTCACACGAGAAAAATATAGCTATAAAATGAAAGCGATGTTTTTGGGGCTTAAGGGCCCAAGGGGAGTCAGGCTTTGAGAGACAGCGAAGCAGAGAGCTCCGGATCATTTCGACCACATAGGTTTCTTCAAATAGCAATGATAATACAAAGTACATGGCTGTCATGCTTGCCTCCTAAATAGAAATGCGGCCGCCGAGGCTAGGAGCAAATCCTGGTTCCCCGGCTCAGTAATCAACACCTTATCCACTAAGCCACCGCGGTGCGGAAACAAGGAAATAAATAAGTCAATCAATAAAGCTTAGTTCTTTTCTCAGCGCGTACTATAACCCATAGCTCACCTGTGCCGCTGCTCCAATGCCGCAATTGTGTACTTCACTCTGCAATAGTGAATGAATAGTCGGACACCAGCCGTTTCTATACGGACCGAAGCCCGGCTCGGGTCCGCAGGTTTAAGCCCGAGCCCGGCCCGGGCCCGCAACTTCAGGCCCGGGCCCGGCCCAGGCCCGGCAAAACAGATCATGTCCCGGCCCGGCCCGGCCCGCGGGCCGGACCCGGGCTTTCGGGCCGGCCCGAGCCCGTGCAGTGCACTACTTGCGACACATGAGCCCGAATCCCTCTACGACTTCGCTCAAGCTTGGCTGAGCATCCAGGGTACCAATGATTTATTTTCATCGGCGATGGCAGTTTGGAGAAACAATGTCATCACCCCCCCCCCCCCCGGAGCCGAGCTCTATGCGAAGCAAAAGCACGCACCCAGTGGAAAAATCTGTGGGCACCTTCCGGCACTGGGATGCCCCGCCGCTGTGGCTCAGTGGTTACGGCGCTCGGCTGCCGACCCGAAAGACGCGGGTTCGATCCCGGCCGCGGCGGCCGAATTTCGACGGAGGCAGAATTCTAGAGGCCCGTGTACTGTGCGATGATGTTAGTGCACGTTAAAGAACCCCAGGTGGTCGAAATTTCCGGAACCCTTCACTGCGGCGTCCCTCATATCCTGAGTCGCTTTGGGACGTTAAATACCAACAAACCAAACCAACCAACCCTTTCGCCACTGGTTTCGAACTCCGCAACTCTCGTATGCGAAGTCGGTGCTCCAGCCACTAGGACACCACAGCGGTGGCTTCGCGACGCAAAGGCGTATGTGTGTGTTCACTCACGCATACGAAGACGACCATGCAGTTCACGGCAAACATGAGCAGGTTGAGGAACACGAGCGGGACTCTGTGCAGCGGGTTCACGTCGATGATGAGCGTCGACTCGTCGGGCTTCGGCGTCGGGATCTCCTGCATGGCGCCGTCCCACTCCCGCTAATCCTGCGGAAAAGATCAGGGCTACGTCCCAGAAGCTCGCGCCGCGCGTCTTCTTGAGGCTGCCGCTGCTCGGAATCTCAGCGCCAGCCAGTAAATGGTGATGATAATGCTACAGTTCACACCTTATGTCTGTGCTGGCGACACTGGTAATGCTAGCCATAAAGTTAAGAGATCGGAAACGGGCGGAGTGGGTGAGAGACGAAACGCTGGGTAATGGCATCCAACGGTCGAAATGAAGAGAAAGAAATGGGCTTGGGCAGGGTCATGTTACGCAAAGGCAAGATAACTGCTGGTCGTTAAGGGTAACGGAGTGGATTCCAAGAGGAGGCAAGCGTAGCAGAAGGCGGCAGAAAGATAGGCGGGCGGATGATATTAAGAAGTTTGCGGGGATACGGTGGCCACAACTAGCAAAAGACAGGGATAATTCGACAGACATGAAAGAAGCTTTTACCCTGCAGTGGGCGTAGTCAGGCTGATGATGATGGTGGTGATCCGTCAGAAAACCTGTTTCTTCACGCTACAGCCTTGCAACTTCGGCAACTTTGGCCCCGTTCCCACTTTTAGTCACCGATCTGACAGTGTTTGATTAGTTTATTTCAATCAACAAATCGGAATTCCTTTTATTTATTTACTTATCGTTATTATTGTTGTTTTTATTATCGCCTTTATATTTTTTAATTTCATTTATTTATTTTTTAACGTTTAAAAAAACTATATCCAGTGAGGCTAGTATAGCAGTGCTGTTGGAGGGCTTGGGCAGGGCATTTATTGCGAAGGCAAGATAACGGCTGGTCCTTAAGGGTAACGGAGTGGATTCCAAGAGAAGGCAAACGTAGAGGGGGCGGCAGAAAATTAGGTGGGCGGATGAGATTAAGAAATTTGCGGAGATTCGTTGGCCGCGACTGGCGAAGGACAGGGTTAATTGGAGAGACATGGGAGAGGCCTTTGCCCTGCAGCGGGCGCAGTCAGGCTGATGATGATGATGAGAGCACCTCTTAGTCGCCGCCTGTGTTTTGGCCAATCCCGCGCAGTGGGTATGCGCCATTATTTTGAGGACAACAAACACATAGGAACGTCTTCCAGTGGTTGGTGTTAAGGCTCCTCTTAAGGCTCTGTTCTATCGGTTGATTAATTATTGCCCAAGTGTAATCATCATATGCAATGCCACTTCAGCATAGCTGCTTCCAAGAGAACGGATATCTAAACCTACGAGCGAGATCTCGTGTCCGGAAGGACAAGAAGACGAAGTTCGTTTTTTGGCTCGTGAGCCAGCCCCTGCCGTTACTCATTCGAACCCCAGCACTCGAAACCTCCGGTTGCTGTCTCGCCTTATCCTGCTAGGACTACCCGTCGGTCTTCTCTCTACCCAGGTGCACCCTTACTTGGCCGTGGTCCACCCGTCCATCCCTGCCCCTCCAGTTCTGACGAGCCTTGGACCATCGACTGGACAGCCGCCTGTGCCAACACCACCCCGTCTCGACGTCTACCAGGTAACGGTCTCAGAGAAGGCTTAGCAGCGACAGCTTTAGCGCGTATGAGGTCCCGCCCATCGATGGAAGTTGAACAGCCAGCTCTGTTTTCGGGAGCGCTAAACCATGCATTAGCTCGAATTTTATCGAGCCCTCCGCTAAACCATGGCGTTTCATCTGTCCTGTAATATGAGATTTTAATCTCCAAATTAGAATACGCCTAGGAATGTGACTTGACGGAAGATGATGAGTCCCTGTAGATGACACACTGGACAGGGATCTGTTACAACACCACCCCGGCGTCGACTTCTCCTAGGTAACGGTCTGAGAGACGGATTAGCGGGTACAGCTTTTATGCGTCTGTAGTCCTGGTCCCGGACGCCGCTCGCGCACGTCGATGGAAGTGAACCACTAGCTCAATTTTGGGAAGCGTTGAACCAAGCATTAGCTCGAATTTTATCGAGCCCTCCGCTACCCCGTGGTGTTTCATTAGTCCTGTTATATGAGATTTTAAACTCCAGAGTAGAATACGTGTAGGAACGTGACTGGACGGAAGATTTGTCCCGGTAGAAGATAGTTTAGTACATAACGAACAAACGAAATTGTACTGAAATATCGCTTCCCTCATGCAGCAACCCAAGCAGTAAAGGTAATCGACCCAATATTGAAAACTGGCGATTTCACTCTTGCCGTTAGTAGGACTGGTCTATGCCGATGCGTTTCCGATATTGGGGTGATTACCTGTACTATTTCTTAATAAAGCAGCCCTGGCCGCGCATTGTCATGCCATATCGCTGAAATGCACGCGAGAAAACCACTCTGCACAAGGCGTGTGACTTGAAAAGACTCCCAGGATGTAGTCACGTGAGATTTCGCGATTGCGGATTTATGCAAGCCGCAGCTTTGGATGTCCGATAGGCGCCTCTGGACGCTTAAAGCGCCTGGTAGGTTGCGCCTGCGCTCGCAGCTTGCCGTTCGATTTGGGCTGCACGCAATTCGAACTTTTGCTCGATGGTCGTTGTTAGGGGTGTATAACTCTTGCGCAAGCTGGACTTACAAGTTAAGGCAGTTACAAGAAACAATTTTGAGAACCGGTGGCGGCATAACTTCTCGCTCTGAATTCACCCCGCACACTTGCGAGCGTAATGTATACTATATATTGATATACAACGGTGTCAGCATAACGTGTGTCCAGAGGGCGTTGCTCGAGTGCTTAGGGGACGTATGCTTTAGCAACACGCGCCGGTGCCTCGAATTAGCACGGGCGCTTTGGCCTGATAGGCAGCATCCGAATGGAAGGCTGCTGAGCGCGGGGTGCAGCATATGGGCTCCTTGCGAGGTGTTATTAGAAGGCCACACACCCATTTGTCACATTGTTTGCTACAAAGGACACGGCTGATGGATCCATGAAGTTCCAAGGGATGTTATGGGGAATTCAAGGGCTTCTTGTAATTAGCAGAAATGCGATTTAATTCTTCTAATTATTTCACAAGTGCATTCCACCGCTTTGGCGACGGTTGCATATTTCAGTAGTCTGCTTTGAAAGTAACAGCTTTAAGGCCCCGTTATCCAGAAATTCCGGCGTCTGCGTTGTCGTCGTTGTAAGCGAAACATCGCGAGCATAACTGTGGCAAGTAGCGCCCAGAGAGCAACCTAGGCGGTAGGTGGGCCAGTTAGGTGACATGAACCAGCGGCGTCCTCGCAACCTGCCCAACTTATAGTGAGCAAACTGCCCACCTTAGCAGGTGGCAGTTAAATTAATGATGGACGCTCAGGAGCAGCAACCTGGGCCACACAAGGCCCACCGGTGCCAGCACCTGCCATTGCAAGGCAGTGACGCATCGCTTAACCGCTGCACCACTATGCCAAGAGGGGTATGAGAACTCCCAGGGATCTATGAATGTAGAGAATGACCTCCTTCATATATGCCAATTAACCATTTACGCTTATCGCGTCATACCCTTAAGGCGGAGCTCGTAGGTCTTCTGCGATTTTTTTTTTCGCTGATTCAAACGCATCAATCGTCATTGAGGAGTATTGTTTTTGGAAACTCTCTTTGGCATTTTTTCTTATCAAGGTGCAGTCCTTGCACTTGCACTGAAGGGCATTGCTTAAAGGAAACATTCACTGACTTTCATTCTAATAGCTATCCTTTTTTTTCATGCAGTGGTGTCATCTAGGCTTCCACTGAGCCTTCCATAAACGCCTTATCGTGCTGTACACTACCTGAGGACTTTTACTCAGCAAACCGGCAAAACCATGAGTGAGTATCCTAGGAATCGTCAGAGCCAGAGGCATAAATCTGTGGGGCTTTCTAATTTGGCGCCAAAACCGTGAGCTGGTTAGAAGCGCGCTAGGACAAAAGACAAACGGGATAAGGTGGCACATTGGTACGATTTCAGTTTTATGTTTGTCACTTTTGGGTGCTACGCCTAGACACTAGTGCAACAAGCAAGAAATAAGACACTCCCGCTTCGCAACTGTCACTTGTATTTCAGTAGCGAAACACGTTACGTATATACACAATAAACAATAACTGTCTCTCAAGAAGCAACACCGGTGGCTCAGTGGTTATGGTACTCTGCTGCTGACCCGAAAGATGCGGGTTAGAACCCGGCCGCCGAGGCGAAATTCTAGAGGCCCGCGTACTGTCCGATGTCATTTAAACGGTGAAAAAACAAAAGGCGGTGGAAATTTCCGGAGCCCTCCACTGCGGTATCCCACATAGCCTGAGTCACTTTGGGACGTTAAACCCCCCAAAACCACAGCTGTCTGTGATGTGACAGCACTCAAAAGTTTTCCTTGACCAATCGCAAGAAGTCCAGATTTCCTGGACAACACTTTCAATTGTGAGGGAGCAGTGGATTATTCTAACGTGCTCTTAACGAACATATTGGTGGGAATAGTCTAAGATTCCGTTTCGAAGCAACATCGTGCTTTTAGATTTTCTCCTGCGCTCTCATCGGGCAGCAAAGCGCCCTTAGAAAGGCATTGGGGTGCGTTTTTTTACGTCAATCGTCAGGCAACTGTGGAATATCGTAAGCTATGCTTAGAGACATATTGATAGAAATCAGTGGCGTAGCCAGAAATCTTTTTGGGGGTGTTATTCGCCGCTGGAAAAGAAATGAAAACAGAGAGCCTGCACCAAAGCCATATCTTAGTTATTTTCGGCTTTAATGAAGCTCAAGGGTCAGTTTCGTTCTTTGCAATATCTACATAAAAATGCGTGCGCACACAGGACTCCAAGCAGTTAATCTAGAAAGAACATTTATTTTCTCTAAAAAAATCACTCGTGTGAAAAATGGCGGCTATTTACAATACTACAATACACCTCCTAATTTGTCGATTTCTTGGGTCACATGCCGATGCGAAATCCGTTAACGTTGACGGAAAAGGCTAAAGGATCTGAAGGTTCCACTAACATTGTTGGAGACGCTTGTGCCACCTCTGTTGAAGTCGCCGGTGCAGCACTTGTGGTGAGTGTAAAATTTGCCGTTTAAAGCGAAAGCGTTACTATGCCATGTTCCGCGAGCTTCACCGACTCCGTCGCTTTGACCTTCAGCCGCTCCGGAGCTGCGCTGGCTCGACCACGTGACTAGCCACGTCTCTCGCCGCTGCGGTCGCGCCGCAGCTGGAAACGCCGCGCATGCGCTCTCGCACTGTCAGACCGCGTTACTCGTCGTGCGCTTGGCCGCCCCACTCGCTGGGGCATTGTACGTTTCGCCATGAATCCTAGCGAAGCTGATGCATCTCGGAACGTTGCGCTGAGGACCTTGCATCGTCAGCAAGCGACATCTGATGACCCCGCGTATATCGCCTGCTTTCGCTTTGTATATCTAGGTTTAGAAGAGTTGAACCTTCAACAATTTTTTTTCTCCAACAAATGTTTCAGTGTAAACTTGGGTCGCTTCTTTGAGCTCATTTCTAAAGCGCCAACGTACGGGCCAACACACACACATACACACGGTAAGCACGAAATTGAAAGTATATTTAGAAAGTGCAACGAAGCGGCCCCGTAGGTGTCAAAATCAAGAGTGAAGCTTTTAGTGAGGCGGCTGTGACTCTTATGGGGATCTGAATGCTGATCGAAGGGACAAATCATTTTCATATAGCTTAGGTGCTGATCCGGCTGTTGTTGCTCGTTATCTACGTCCCAGCTCTGACCTACCCTAAATGCAAGCGTTATGCGGGGATTTACAGTATTACATCCGGACTTTTAGTTCAGAGCATGCAAACGAAGACGCGCAAGAATGACGATAACTTCAGCTTAGTGGCTCCATCTGGTTTTTCAAGTTGGAACCATTTTGTCAACAAACGACACTATTTTTTTTGTCTTTAGATGTTAATATATCGACGCGGTGTGTAAGTAGCATGGGCGAAAAAAAAAGCCGAAAGGAGGGGAGCGGGGATGGAGGCGATGCAGCGCTCAGAAAACTTCGGTAGGTGTTCTTACACCGAAACACGCCGCCCTGTCTAATCCCCTGATAGAAATGGTGCAATATTCCGATGCGTAGGAAAAGAAGAATCGCACCTAGTAGTTAGGACTGCCATGTAAAACCAGTGGGGTATGGTTTTGACAATGTACAGGAGAAAACATTGTCCCGAGGAGGGATTTTCAGATACGCTGAACCTCCTTCTAACGCTACGGTAATGGATATAACGTAAGAATAACAATTCCCCTTGGAAAATTAAGCTCTGTCAGCACGGGCTATAACGAAGCTACTGCTATAACGAAGAAACCGCCGGTCCCCTTCGACTTCGTTATACCTCGGTTCAACTGAGTGAGTATTGATTTTTGGGATTTCAGTCTCATAACATGCGAACGAATTGCGTTCATAAACAACGTCGGCTTATCTAGTTCGGTTTATCGGCTTTGAAAAAGTGTTCCGCACTGGTGACGTTTCCTAAAAAAAAATTGAGTAACAGTACTTCATGCGGTGCTTTTTTTTCTCATCCTCGCAGCTGAGATGTCGCAGATGTCCGAGATGTCCGGTAAGTTGCACAGCTTTTTCATTCAAACCGACTGAGGCTATGAGCGACGTCCTTCACTGCGGCGTCCCTCATAGCCTCTGTCACTCTGGGACGTTGAATCCCTATAAACCATCGTCCTCATTCCAGGCGCTGTAGTTTCCGAGCATCTATGGCAGTATTTACTTTGTCTCTGTAGGCCAGTTTTGGTATGAGGTGAAGTGTTTAATTCAAAATATACCCAAAGATAAATCCCAGCTGACATATATCTAATGCCTTTTAACTATACAAACTTAGCGCATTCGCAACTAGATGGAGACTAGAGGAATCACTTAATATCTGCCATCACTGACATGTATGTAATGCCTTTTAACCACGCAAACTTAGCGCATTCGCTACTAAATGAGCGCCAGAGGAATCACTCAAGACACTGAGGCAGCGAAACCGGATAGGACTCGGTGATCTCCGTTTTTAAGTCAATGACTGTGTGACCTAGCCTGAGTGATCCGCAAGAGAGAAGCAGCAGTTTTCTTTCGAAATAGGGTGATGGTGCTGACGTCTGTGTTATATTCTTTTTCACCCTTTTCGCTTATGAAAGATGCGTTTTAAGTGAAAGTAAGATTTTTGTCATTAGAGTGTAGTAATTTATTAATAGTGACCTAGTTGAATTCGTGCTCGGTGTGCCTTGAAGCAGGCCGACACAGCTGGAATGGATTAAATCTGGTCGTTTTACTGCAGCCATACAGAAGGAAGCGAGTTGGATAGATCGCTGTAGACACCGCAATCCTTTTCTGATGAGAGGAATGCAATCGGAGGGCTAATACAGTTCAATACGTTTGCTCAATGGGGCGCAACTTTCGCATTGCTCTATTAGTTCGAAAGCTTGTTTAATAGTTTTGCCCAACGGGGCGCAACTTTCCCATTGCTTTATTAGTTCGAAAGCTTGACACTTTTTGATGGGGCACATCGATTGTGTTACTTTGGCCCCATTAGCAGCCAGACACTTCCGCCAATTCTTTGGGCACTACACTGAAAGTTTGTAGTTTGGCTGCAGATTTTCTACTGTCTACTTTTGTAAGCAAACGCAGGACGCCTCCCCTGGTTGCAGAAGAAAGAAGGTAGCTGCTCTGCCTACCCACCTTTCTCCCAGTAGCAGCCCTCCACGACAGTACTTAGATTCACCGTTCCTCGAAAATATTTAATGTGTGGTTGTGCTGTTCATGTGGCGTTCATGTAAGGGGTGAACTAGGCCTGTTTTTCTTACAGAACATAGCAAAAGATAATCTCCCCGCGCTTCCTGTGTTTCATACCGTAAAATTTGTGACCCAACCTCTCCCGCTAGCCGACACGAAAAAGCTCAATGCGCTGTCACGATAGCTTGGGTCACGAGGGCACTCCGTCCGCAAATGAGGCGGCAGTTTTTTTTCCACTCCAGCTTGTTGGCGAAGGCTGAACGTGCCTTACGGGTGGTTGACCCCTACACTTGCACAGTAGCCCATAATCGAATGGCAGGGCCTTATTAGGGCATGCTAAGCGTATGACACCACTTCAGAAAGCCGCGCTGGTACTGAGCCGCAGAACAGTGTCTGGATCCTAATCGTATCACGCTCTCTCTTCAGGAATGTCGGAGATGAGCGTAGTCTCGGGTAAGTATTTCTGGAACAATTATCTTCCCGTCTACGACTAACGCCCCAACTGTGTCAGGTCTACGTCACACGTAAACGTCCCGTTTACGTCATAATGCTTAACCATTCGCCTTCAATTTATGTGCGTCCCTCTAGCCCAGAAGATGCCAGAAGTAATTGACCAGCGACAAGTGTCTGCAGAAGCCCGCTTACAACATGCCTCTGGAAGCAGATCCACTTAAATACGAGAAGTAGTTATATGACAGATAGGAAAGTAGAGCGTAGTTATCTCGTACGCTCGTAGGACATAACCAGAACGTAAAGCCAATGAAAAAGAGAAAGGAATAGAAGCGCAATATTGCGCACTTCCTGTAAAAAAAAATAGTATAGGGCAGTAGTGTACATCTTCCAGCAGAGAAATGATCGAAATAACAAGCATATAAAGTTGCTTTGGGACGTTAAACCCCAATAAACCAAACCAAACCTTCCTTGCTCTTCTCATTTGTGACAGTGTGCTTCGCCTACTTAATCGCCGACGACTACAGACCCTTAAAATACAATTCATTGATACACATTTCACCACAGCGCTGGCACTGCCGTTGATCGCAGACGCGCTTTCTTGTATTCCAGGCACAGAAACTGGTGCCGGGTAAGCATTAAACCGTGCTTACGATGGTGCTTACTCTGCCTTTAAGCGCTTCGGAAATCTCTACTCAGTTCGTCGTATCTTGCAATAGAGGTTGTACCCGATCCACCTCAAGTAATCAGCGCTCAGAGTTTCACTGTGTAATGAGTTATCTTTGTAAGCTATTCAAACTACGCCAAATTGAGGTGGTAAGGAACTTAACGCGGTTAAGTCCTTAGTGTATGGATGGCGGTACGATGCACCTTGTTATTCACTGCGCGGGCCATTTTAGGAGAGTGCCCTTATGAGGCACTCCATTGGGGGAGTGCGTGTGATTCAAGCTCTTAAACACTAAGAACCACTTGAAGATGACCTGTGTCGATGTTCTAATCAAGACCATGTTCTAATCAAGAAGACACCACTGTGTATGTAAACTGCGATTTATAAACTAGAAAAGACCAACCGGCCTAAGTATGTGTCGCCACCGTGTGCCGCTATTGCAAGCAAACTATCGTGATGCCGAGAGAGCGCGGATCACTGAATCCAGGCTACAGAGTCATCAACCTGCCTGCGGTGATCACGGAAGCCCATTCGGCCTTGACGTCATGCACTTGAATCCAGCTTCGGGGAAAAAGGGTTTCAGCTTTAAATCTTGGTTTCTGAAAAATAAACACTTACTTTGCTTCCGGACGAACATCAGCATAGCTAGAAGAAGCATAGAATCTATTTTTAGAAACAAGAAAAGTGCGTTGGAATCGTTCTCAGTGCGTTTTTATGATTGATTAACGCTCATGTCTATGAGCAGTGAGCTCTAGACCAAGAAGACGGCAGGAGGTGCAGACTGGAAACTGTGCCAGACCGGTGCGATGGGCTCAGCTCGGCGAGTTTGCACTCTCATCAGGCAATGGATGCAGCAGCACTACACTCTACACAGAAAGGAGTGAAAAGGGAGTAAAGCTATGCTCCAGCGCACACCCTTTCATAAAAGGGGGTGCGGTAGATGACAGCTTGCTCTCTGTGTGCTCCCACATAGGCTTATTTTTGTCGAGTACCGTGTTGAGTTGTACCGGTAGTATACAGCTGTTGGGTACCTTTCTCTTGAAGGATAGTGGTAAACTCTCATTCATGAGCTGAGAGAGCCTGCCATGTGCGCTTCACCCCATTCTTATTTTTCTAGTCATTTCCCTCTCATTGCCTGGATCAACGACTACTACGTGCCCTTAGTAGACGTACTCCCTGTTTGACGTCTACTAAGACGTCAGCTGACTTCTGACAGTAGACGGTAGCTGATGATAAACAGCAGCTGGTTGATCCATATCAGATAAACTCGCCAGAAATTGAAGCACATACGAGGATTTAATTCACGACGTTTCGGCTGGAGGATGTACTAAAATGGGTTGTTCTCCCACCGAAACGTCGTGAATTTCAATTAAATCCTATTATTTTTGATTTTCTGGTGACTGATTAAATATATATATATTGTCAGTACATATATATGTCAATATATATATATATTGTTAGTACAGGTAGCGCCGCGTCCAGACGGCAGAGGAACGCCAACACCGAGATGATGCCAGCGCACACCGAGACGGCCACGATCGAACGTCGAGCTTCGTCTTCTTCAGCAGCGAACCGCGTGGCGCACGAGCTGCGTGCCGAACAGCCGCCGAGCGGCTATTGTTGTAGACGCGGCATTACCCTCCCTCTCGGAAAGAGCATCGGCCCGATGCTTTAAGAAGAAAATAGGGAGAAAGAAACAAAAAAAAACAGAGTAACGCACAGCACTGAGTCACTGAATGTCTCGCGAAAAATAGGGCTTCATCCGCACTACATGAACAATCTCTGGTCTCTGCTGACGGCGAGTAGTCCGGGAAGCCCCATCAGGGAGGACTTCATAGGTTACGTCGCTTAGCTGACGGAGAACTCGGTAGGGGCCGAAATACTGCTTGAGCAGTTTTTCGGAAAGGCCACGGTGTCGAATGGGGGTCCATACCCACACTTTGTCGTCCGGGGCGAACGTCATCAGTCTGTGGCGGCGGTTGTAACGTCGGGCGTCACGATCTTGTTGGTTCAGGATGCGCACTCTTGCAAGTTGTCGAGCTTCTTCTGCGCGAAGCGTGAACTCCTCGGCGCCAACGTCGGGGTCGCGGCCATCATGGGGCAGCATTGCTTCCAACATTGTCGACACTTCGCGGCCGTACAACAGACAGAAGGGCGTCCTCCGCGTGGTTTCCTGTTGAGCCGTGTTGTACGCGAAAGTAATATATGGCAGGATATTGTCCCAAGATCGATGCTCAACGTCAACATACATGGACAGCATGTCGACGAGAGTTTTGTTGAGGCGCTCGGTCAGGCCATTCGTCTGGGGATGGTAGGCGGTTGTTTTCCTGTGAGTAGTGCCACTCAGCCGCATGAGGGATTCCAAGAGTTTGGCAGTGAAAGCGGTGCCTCTATCCGTGATAATTAGTGCTGGAGCGCCATGCCGGAGGACGATGCGTTCCACGAAAAATTTCGCAGCCTCGGCTGCTGTGCCGCGCTGGAGGGCCTTGGTTTCAGCGTAGCGCGTAAGGTAATCAGTAGCGACGATAATCCACCGGTTTCCCGAAGATGAAGTTGGAAAAGGGCCGAGAAGGTCCATGCCAACTTGCTCAAACGGGAGTCTGGGCACTTGAACGGGATGTAAAAGTCCAGCTGGCTTGACAGGGGGTGTTTTTCGTCGTTGACAATTACGGCACGTGCGCACATAGTGTCGTACAGTCGCCGCAAGCTTAGGCCAGTAATAGCTCTTTTTGATCCGAGCCAGAGTGCGGGCGTAGCCGAGGTGACCTGCGGTGGGCTCGTCGTGACACGCCTGCAAGATTTCTTCACGGAGATTCGCTGGAACGACGAGGAGGTAGTCGCTTCCGGTTGGAGAAAAGTTGGCTTTGTACAGCACGTTGTTGCGCAGACAAAAGGAGGACTGGGTTCTTGCGAAGGGCTGGGGAACCTCCTCGGTACGTGCTTCCAGGAAGTCGATGAGAGGTTTCAGCGCCGGGTCCTCACGTTGCTGACTGGAAATAGTCGCTGCGTCTACGGCTGCGATGAGAGGAAAGTCCGGTTCGTCGTCGTCGCGCGCAGCCTCGACTGGATATCTGGACAAGCAGTCCGCATCGTTGTGCTGGCGCCCTGATTTATAGACGATGGACATGTCAAACTCCTGAAGGCGTAAGCTCCAACGCGCAAGGCGGCCAGAGGGATCCCGTAAGTTCGTCAACCAGCAGAGAGAGTGGTGGTCGGTTACAACTTGAAAATGTCGGCCGTACAGGTAAGGTCGAAATTTTGTCACAGCCCATACCACGGCAAGGCATTCTTTTTCGGTCGTGGAATAATTAGATTCGGCACGAGACAGAGTGCGGCTGGCGTATGCTATTACGCGCTCAGCGCCGTCCTGCCACTGGACGAGTACAGCACCGAGACCCACGTTGCTGGCATCTGTGTGGACGAGAGTCTCCGCACGAGAATCGAAATGACCAAGGACAGGCGTGGTTTGCAACCGTCGCCGTAATTCATCAAATGCCTGCTGCTGCTGTTCTGTCCACGTGAATGGGACGTCCTCTCTTGTAAGATGCGTCAACGGTGCAGCAAGTCGGGAAAAGTTGGCAATGAACCGCCGGTAATACGCGCAAAGGCCCAAAAAACGCCGGACCGTTTTCTTGTCCGAAGGAGTGGGAAAGTTGGCGACGGCAGCTGTTTTAGCAGGATCCGGCCGGACTCCACGATGGCTGACGACATGGCCCAGGAAAAGGAGCTCCTCATAACCAAAGTGGCATTTCTCGGGCTTCAACGTCAGGCCGGCAGATCGTATAGCCTGTAGCACGGTCAAGAGGCGCTGGAGGTGTTCTTCGAACGTTGGCGAAAATACAACAACGTCGTCCAGGTATACCAAGCACGTCTGCCATTTCAGGCCCGACAAAACAGCGTCCATCATTCTCTGAAATGTTGCTGGAGCTGAACACAAACCGAAAGGAAGGACCTTGAACTCATAAAGGCCATCCGGCGTCACGAACGCTGTCTTCTCGCGATCCCGCTCGTCAACTTCGATCTGCCAGTAACCACTTTTTAAGTCCAGCGAAGAAAAGTAGCGCGCGTGCCGCAACCGGTCAAGAGAGTCGTCAATGCGTGGTAACGGGTAGACGTCTTTCTTGGTAACCTGGTTAAGCTTCCGGTAGTCAACGCAAAATCGCAGACTACCATCCTTCTTCTTAACCAAAACCACAGGCGAAGCCCACGGGCTCCTCGACGGCTGAATAACACCATCCTGCAGCATCTCTTTGACTTGTTCAGCTATGGCTTCACGCTCCCGCAGTGAGACACGGTATGGGTTTTGCCGAATTGGTCGGGTACTGCAGTCCGTAATGATGCGGTGCTTAGCGAGAGGCGTCTGTTTGACTGCCGACGTAGACGAGAAACAGTCTTGGAACTGATGCAGTAGGCCGACTAGGCTCTCCCTATCGGCTGGGGGTAAGCCTGGGTTCACGTCGAGGATCAGCTGAGGTGTGCAAGAATTGGACGTTTCGCTCTGGAGGGCAAGGCAGTCGTTAATTTCGGCGATGCCCTCGAAGTATGCGACCGCAGTGCCTTTGGCGATGTGTTGCCGTTCGGTCCCGAAATTCGTTAGAAGGACATCTGCCAGGCCGTTCCGTAGCGTGACGATACCTCTGGCGATGCAGACCCCATGAGAGAGTACAAGCGCAGTGTTCTGTTCTGCTACGCCGTCAGCACTGCACAGGTCGTCACAAATGACGGTAACGAGGGCACAGGATCGCGGAGGGACGGTCACATCGGCGTCGATTATGCGCAGGGCCACTCTGCGTGGTTCGGTGTCGATTGGAATCGTTCCAGGGGTCGAAAATGTTACCAGACGATCAGGAAGGTTTATGATGGCACCATGCTCACGCAAGAAGTCCATTCCGAGGATCAGGTCTTTGCAGCAGTGCGGCAGAACAACAAAAGTGCCAACAAAAGCAGAATTGGCAATGGTGACTCGAGCAGTGCATCTTCCGACAGGCGTCATGAGGTGACCCCCAGCAGTACGAATTTGAGGTCCATCCCAGGCTGTCTTTACCTTGCTGAGGCGATCCGCGAGGTGCTTGCTTATGATCGAAAAGTCCGCGCCTGTATCGACTAAAGCAGTCACTGGGTGCCCGTCAACGTGAATGCGGAGGTCGGCGCTAACTGCATCGGTGTCAGGGAAACTCGGGTTCACAGAATCGTGCTGCGGCGGCATCGGGATCTCGGCATCGCGCTCCGGCGGCGTTCGGGGGTCTTCGTTATATCCGCTGTCAGCAACCTTCCCCCCTGAGGTCGCCGCTTTCAGTTTCCCCGGCGCGGGCTTGGAGACCGGCCCCGCAGTCCATCTGAGAAAGCCTGGCGGCTGGGCGACGTGACGCGTGCGGGAGACGGAGATCGGGGTCGGCGGTTAGAGGTGGTGTCATGGGCAGCAAGGTACTCCTCTATTTCGTGGGGTCGCTCACCGAAACGGGGACAAGGAGCGTCACGTGGGAAACCCCGGAGGCCGATTTCACGGTATGGGCAACGGCGATACAGGTGGCCGGCTTCCCCGCAATGGTAACAGAGCGGCTGCTGATCAGAAGTGCGCCAAACAGCCGCCTTCCGGGCCGGTGGACGCATGGCAGGTCCTCGCTGAGGCCGCTGGTAGAATGACGGTGGCGGAGCGGTTGGCGGCGGCGGGTGGTACGGCAAGCGTTGCACAGGTGGCAACTCGGAACGGAGAGCCGCGGCGTAGCTCATGGGGCGTGGCTCCGGAATGACTGGAGGAGGCGGTGAAAATGCTTGACGAATCTCGTCGCGCACAACCTCGGTAAGAGCCGCAGCCGTCGGGTCAGACGAGGCAAGGGTCAGTTTCTGCAGCTCTTCACGGACCACAGCGCGTATGAGCTCACGCAGCGACGCATTGTCGCTGGACACGCTGAAAGAAGCCGCACTGGCGCTTGGCTCTCCGCACAAGGAGTCATTTCGGCGGCAGCGTTGATGCAAGGCCCGCTCAATGGCGGTCGCCTCTTTGATGAAGTCGGCTACCGTCTGCGGGGGATTCCGGACCAAACCAGCGAAGAGTTGGTCCTTCACACCTTGCATCAGGTGGCGGAGCTTCGCGGATTCCGCCATATCTGGGTCAGCGCGCCGACAAAGACGGGTCACGTCCTCGGCGAACATGGCAACGGTCTCATTAGGCTTTTGGACGCGAGCGTCCAGGAGGCGCCGCGCACGATCCCGGCGGTCCGTGCTAGCAAAGGTGTCCCGGACCTGCTGGCGGAAGGTATCCCAGCTTTGGAGATCGGCCTCCCTGTTCTCGAACCAAATCTTGGCTCCGTCTTCGAGGGCGAAATACACGTTCCGCAGCTTCTGCGCAGGGCTCCATTGGTTGAAATCGGCAACCCGCTCAAACTGGTCAAGCCAGTCTTCAACGTCCTCGAAAGTGACGCCATGGAAGCTGGCTGGCACGCGGGGTTGCTGGAGCGTCAGATGTGAAGCGCTAGCCTGAGCCATGGTGGTATGCTCACCAGGTCGATGAGTGCGTGCCTCTTTTGGGAGGAGACCAAACTCTGGGACCAGTCCCAGGAGGCGGCGGCTGCTGCGGTGAACGGGCGTGCAGACAAGGGGTAGCTGGTCGGGACTCGATGAGCGGCTGCCTGAAGAGGTGTTGGACATGGGACGTCGAGCCCGCACCTCCACCAGTGTCACGTAGCAGTTAGTACAGGTAGCGCCGCGTCCAGACGGCAGAGGAACGCCAACACCGAGATGATGCCAGCGCACACCGAGACGGCCACGATCGAACGTCGAGCTTCGTCTTCTTCAGCAGCGAACCGCGTGGCGCACGAGCTGCGTGCCGAACAGCCGCCGAGCGGCTATTGTTGTAGACGCGGCAATATATATATATATATATATATATATATACCGGAAGGGGAATGAGCGGCTAGTTATAAATATGAGAGAAGCCAACAGCCGCTGAAGCCAAGGGGCACAGGGGGTTTTTAATATATTTATTTATTTTGTGCTGTTGTTCGATTTTAGAATATTACTGAATATGTTATCGCAATTAAAGCTAATTCATTAGAAAAGCAGAAGAAAAACAACCACATGCCGCCGGTGGGATCCGAACCCACGACCTCCGAATTACGCGTCCGGTGCTCTACCACTGAGCTACGGCGACGGCTGTCAAATCTTCTGATTTCGGGGGTATTTATGTTTACAAATAACCTAACCTTGAGAGTGTTCATCAGCGCCACCCACGTTCTTAAGCGGTGGACGTAGCACGTCCTGAATTACCGCTGATGTGACGTAGAACGTCATCGAACGGCGAGGGTGGAAGCTGTGTGAGAACCCTCTTATGTTTCCTATGGCGTCTTATGTTTCCTATGATATATATGATATATATATATATCATTCCTGTCTATGGCTAGTTCTGCAATAATGAGAAAGATTTGTCTAATTGCGCCCTGGCAGAGGCTGCAGTGATTTCAGATGGGAAGGGCGATAGCCAACAGCCGATATGACGGTGTTGCCTCTTGATAGCGGAGACTGAAGGTAGTGTCCCAGATCGCGGAGCTCCAGCATCAACCTAGCGCTGGGTGTGATATGATCAGGATAGCATGAAGATGTCCTGTGACAGTACTTTGACCATGCATATGAGGGACACACCAGGATATATCTTTATCTTCTGTGTCCACGCCTATCCTTCTCTACAGGGTGAGTGGTCTACATGAAAACTGCGTGTTCAGCCTAAAACTAGAAGGCAACCCTACTGGCAGATAGAGTAGCACTAGATTACATAATCCCCACAACGCAATTTCATGAGTTTCAGATTTCATTGGTTTATGAGACGGGCGTGTGCTCTATTCACGAAGAGTACCAAGTGTTTCAACGAAGACTAAGTAGTTTTCAAAAATAGGCTTTTTGGGGTAAAAAGTTCTTAGGCAGCGTAGTATTAACAGTGTTGGCGGACGCCGGAAGGCCGGTAAATTGCCGATAATGAACTTTTTAAGTATCACAGCTAGGCAACTGGTTACAATTAGATTTGTAGCCTGTCGATAGTAATGGCCGTATCAGTTTTTAGAATTTCGAAAACTATAATCCTCGGCGCTGTGGCCCCACAAACTTTTGCTACATTTTGCCACAAAAAATGCTTTTTCAAAAGCATGTAGGCAAAGCAACCTTTCCAATGCACGTAACTAATGAAAAAAGAAATTTTGTCGAGGCACTGGGCCCAGGGGAATCGCATTTTCTAAGTTCTAATAACTAATATGTCTATTGCTAACGACCGGGTGGAAATCTCTAAATGCTACTAGGCGCCCAATTCAAATCGTTAAGAATAAAAACTAGTAACCAGGCAACGGTTTTGGTTTGGTTTATGGGGTTTAACGTCCCAAAGCGACTAAGGCTATGAGAGACGCCGTAGTGCAGGGCTCCGGAAATTTCGACCACCTGGGGTTCCTTAACGTGCACTGACATCGCACAGTACACGGGCCTCTAGAATTTCTCCTCCAAAGAAATTCCAGCCGCCGCGGCCGGGATCACACCCGCGTCTTTCGGGTCAGCAGCCGAGCACCATAACCACTGAGCCACCGCGGCGGCAACCAGGCAATCATACTTAAAACGATTCGCCGGTTTTGCGCCGTCCGCCAACAAATACAATTCCAAAAAAAACGTATTTTTACTTCAAGAAACCTTTTGCGAATTACATATTCTTCCCTGGCTGGTACAAGCAATGCTTTTGGTTTCATTGACGTGTCATCGGCGGCCTTGCATGCGCTGCAGCGACGAGGACAACAAGAAGTATCTGTTCCCGATCATCGGATGCTGCCTGCTCCTCCTCTTCATTGGTGGCATCGCGTACGTTTTATCACCAAGCAGCACCGGTAAGTGTTCAGCCGAACTCAAAAAGATTTCATGGCGCAGAATATTTATCAAAGCCTGCCAGTCAAACAAAAGTATTAAGGCGGAAGCTTTAATGTCTCATCGTTGTAAGCAGCAGTTGTCGACAGAAATGTAACGCTTTTCATTTGGTCGAAACGGTTGTGGCGTCACAGTGCGCGCATTTCAAACGGGGCCAATTGTACTTTGGCTAGTAACCATGCAATCAATTGAAGGGATCGTATAGTGATGCTCCAAGTAAGTGGGGCTGAGCTTAGTTAATTGCTTAATTACCCAATTAGCCTAATTAACTTTTCATGGCAGGCCATATAAATAAATAAATCCGAGTAGGAAAGTGGTCGAGCTCGGGAATCGAACCCCGGTCTTCGGCGTGCGAGACGAGCATGTTAGCCACTCCGCCATGCCAGCACGGTGGTTTAGAATGAACATAGGCGCGTCTAGTGAATACGGTGTCTTCGCTCACTCCCATCCTCCTGCGCTCCCTTCGGGTGAGGTTTAGGTGTCCACCATGATATGAGAGGCAGAAACATTTCCTTTCCTCAAGAACCATTTTACCGACGAGCGAGGCGTAGAACCGCTTGGGCAATAGCGTTCTATGGACTCCCTGGCAGCGTTGCAAGACGCTGTCGCGTTCCACTCTTAGAGGCGGAGCTTAACATCTTAACCGCACATCAGTGACCACACTTTAGGTCAAAAAAGTGCCCCCCTGAATTTTGACGGGTGTCCATCGAGATATGTGAGACAGTTACTGCGTAATTTCCTTTCCTAAAATACAGTTTTCATTTTCTTCATTACGGCCCTCTTTGTCTTCTTTCACTCCCACTTCCTCTACCGATGCGGTTCAGGTGTCCACCGAGATGACAGAGAATCACTGCGCCATTTCCTTTCCTAAAAAAGCGTTGCGTTCAAGGGCAAGGCATTGCGCCGAACGGGTGGTGGCGGTTCCGTGGACTCCTGGGGAGCCCAGCCCAACTCCTAGTTCCGACAGGCCCCTCGCGAGTCGGTGATGATGTGTTTCGACTTGGGAGTAGTGAGAGCAAGAGCAATGGCAATCTCCTCCGCGTGCGTTGCGCTGTAGGCTTTGAAAGTGAGCCCGTTGACTGTGTTTGTGTTGTGTACGACTGCGGCCGTGTACCACACCCCGTGGTGTGGGCCGGCAACGTCCACGTAATACACATGTTGTTGGTTACCACAGTATCGCGCCAACGCTTCCGCGCGCGCCTGGCGACGACCGCTATGGTCTTCTCTGGACATGTTGCGGGGAAGGGGTCGGACCCGGAGGGCGCGTCTCCAGGGTTCTGGCACTCTCTCCCTTTCCTCAATATGGTAGTCATGTTTGATGTGTAGCCGGTCCAAGAGGCGGCGACCGGACGTGGTCTGTGCAAGACGCGTGTATTGGTTGACTAAGTGGGCCTCTCGAAGCTCCCGAAATGTGTTCACCACGCCCAAGGCCAGAAGTCGCTGGTTGGACGTGGTGACCGGGAGGTCGAGAGCCCGCTTGATGACTTTCCGGTGGATGGCCTCCAGTTGGTCATCATCATGTTTGCGCAGGTGCAAGTAGGGGGTTGAGTAGAGGATTCTACTCGTTACGAAAGCATGGGCAAGCCGCAGTGCATCCTTGCTTCGTAATCCGCCCTGCTTGTTGGAGACCAGGTGGGCCATGCGGCCCACCTGGTCTCCCACCGTGCGAAGTTTGGCTAGGGTGGTGTCGACTCTGCGTTGGTGGTGTATGAAGAGACCAAGGACGCGGATCTCCTTGGACTTCAAAGGCACTGTAGCGCAGGACTCCCGGATCGGTCCCGAGGGGAGACTGATGCAAAGCGGTGTTGTGTCCCGAGGGGAGGGACGTATGTGCACAAATTCTGATTTAGACGGGGCGCACTGGAGTCCGCAGTAGGCCGCGTAGTCGTCGACTAGGGTCGCCGCTGCTTGCAGGCAGGATTCCATGTGGCCCAGGTTACCTTGCGTGGCCCAGATTGTAATGTCATCCGCATAAAGAGCGTGATGTATCCCGGGCAAAGAGGACAATTTGGAGGGAAGATGAAGCATTGCCAAATTGAAGAGCAGGGGAGACAGGACCGCGCCTTGAGGTGTTCCCCTCGAGCCGATGGTGTGTCGCCGCACCAGGGGCAGTTTGCTCTGTATTGTGTTGGTGACATCTTGTTATAGATGTACAAGTTGGGGAAGGAGTTTGTTTGTAGCCTACGCCAGCCGACTGCTTCCTCCCTCGTGAGGGCTTCGTGTGGTGGTGGGTACTTGAATCTAGTCCCCCTGTATAGTTGTAATGTCTCTGTGTATCCCCCCTCGCATGCTAGTCCAAAAAGACGCGGGTTCGATCCCGGCCGCGGCGGCTAGAATTTCTTTGGAGGAGAAATTCTAGGGCCCATGTACTGTGCGATGTCAGTGCGCGTTAAAGAACCCAGGTGGTCGAAATTTCCGGAGCCCTTTACTACGGCGTCTCCCATAGCCTAAGTCGCTTTGGGACGTTAAACCCCATAAACCAACCAAACCAAACCAATTTTCATTTTCTTCTTTACGGCCCCTCTTTCTTCTTTCACTCCCACTTCCTCTCTTCCTCTAAGGTGCGGTTCGGGTGTCCACCGAGATGACAGAATTACTGCGCCATTTCCTTTCCTCAAAAAGCGTTGCATTCAGAGGGCAAGGCATCGCACCGAACAGGTGGTGGCGTTCCGTGGACTCCCTGGCACCGCTACAGCACGCTGTCGCGTTCCACTCCTAAAGGCGAAGCTTAAGCGTCATTAATTAGCACTTAATTAGTATTTAGTCATTAATCAGTATTTGGGAATTATTTAGTAATTGCTAATTACTTAGTATTCAGTTCTTAATTACGTGTGACGTCATCCAGTGGTGGCATCATCAGTGCCACAGAGGCAGTCAAAGTGGTGCGCTTTCGCCTCTACACACTTTAGACTGTCAAAGTGCCGCATGAATTTTTCGGCCCTTCTTCTGAATCAGCTTTGGAAGATAGTAAATAAAATTTTTTCTAAACAACATTCCGTTAAAGGGCAACTTAAGTGGTTTTATAATTCGACGAGTTTTAAGGGGTCAAATGCGTGAAAGTTGCCGGCGAAGCATGCGAAGTCTTGCTGTGCTACCATTTGAAATGGTGTCGTAATTGCCGAATAAATTAGCCGAGTAGGCAGTAAGGCTTCTCTACGATGCACTGCGACGGGCAGAGGCCACAATGATGACATCACAAACGGTGCCACTGCGTTTCCAGCGAACAAACAAAACGGTTGTTCGAAGGAAGAAAACCATCTCCACCGAAAATGAAGCCCACGAAGCATTATTTGTCGCCGTCGGACGACGCACGGCAGCACGTGGCCGAAGGCAGCGGCCGTCTGAAAATTCGGCAGCAATGACGTCAACACGAGTTCACGGCACTTGAACGCAGTGAGGAGAAGCCTGAATATAGTCGGTTTTAATCGGCAATTACGTCACCATTTTAAACGCTAGCCCAAAGCTACATGGCGAGCTTTCCCTGCAAGGTTCATGCATTCGACTTCTCGAATAACCTGGGATTCTCGAGAAAGCATTCCACTTCCCTTTAAGGCGCTGACGGGCATTCGGTCTAAGTGGCCTTAAGTACTTGTACCAGGGCCATGGGTGAGTGTTTATAATTTAAAGTAGTAATAGTAGTGGTAGTAGTAGTGGTGGTAGTTTTATTTGAAAATAATAATAATAAACGGAAGGACAAGATTTTTCCTAGCCCCGCCATCTGCCATCGCTATGGGAAGCACCAGAGCCGGGGCAGCGGAGATAAAGGGAGAGCAGGCAGACTGGAGAAATGACATGAAAGAGGTGAGGGGACATGGAGCAAGGATAGGGGGAGAGAAGTGCAATGTGCAAGTCATCTATTTACACTAACATATGTACAGCTAGGGCACGTGTGATATCTTCATTCAATGCGGAATAAGAGCAATAAATTAAAACGCGCCAAAAATATTAGCGCAGTGCGCCACTCGCGGCCATACTGCGCATGCGCTGTCTTTGGAAGTGTCCAAATTTTGTAAGAGTGGCGCATCCTCCTGCCCATTAATAATGCGCCCATTTTTTCTGACGCTAGACTTCTAATGGGCAAAATTGAATTCAACTCGGCACAATAGTCGCACGCGCCCGCTGAAACCTTAGCGGAAATTTAGGCGAAAAAGTTCGATCGCTGCTGTTGCGTAATTTTGCGGCCAGGCGCGTAGCGTTCGGTTGCGCTGTAAAGCAATGCTTTATGCATGCAGATCTGGACGTCGAGGTCGATGGCGATGGAGATGGCAGCGGCAGCGGCAGCGGCAGCGGCGGAAGCGGTGGCTCCTACAAGAATCCCCCGTCCGGCGGCGGCTCTGGTAAGAAGGAACAGACGACAACCAGCGCCCCGACTACTCCGACCGAGCCTGAAACTGAGAAAGAGCCCCCAACTATGATCTCGACGACTACCTCTACTACGCCAACCGTAACTACGACGGAGCCTACTACGACCACCAAGGCGACGACGACGACCTCTACTACGTCAACCACCACTACGACGGAACCTACTACGACGACCAAGACGACGACGACGACGACCACTACTACGTCAACCACCACTACGACGAAGCCTACTACAACTACTAAGACGACGACGACCACTACTACGAAGAAGACGACCACTACGAAGAAGACGACCACTACGAAGAAGACGACCACTACGAAGAAAACCACGACGACCAAGAAAACGACCACCACAAAGAAAACTACGACGACCAAGAAAACTACGACAACCAAGAAAACTACGACAACCACTACAACGGCACCGGGTAAGCCCCAGACTCTGTAGGCCCTGCGCGAAACCTGTAGAAATGATCGGTCGTACTTAGGGAACTTAGGGATACAAGTGAAGGGAAAAGAGGTGCTCGTTATGGCCCACATAACGGAAGCCAAAGCCACCGAAACCAACGAGCATAGGGGATGTCTTTTTAATTGTTGTTTCTCATCAATGGGAGATGGAAGGAATTATGATAAAAATGGGCTGTGGATTGACCAATGGCCCTCCCGAGTAGAATTGCGGAAGCAACGGCGGGGCACCTCTGGGTCACCCGCGTAGCGGAGGATCCGGCGGTGGCCCCAGCGGCGCAGCTCTGCGCCGTGTGACGTCACTCTTCCCGGAGAATGCGCTTCTGGCGAAGCGGCGACGGCACCTCTGAGTCAACCGCGCTGCTCTGACGTTATTCGCTCCTCACGCATGCGCAGTTGGGGCTCTCCGGAGCTCCGCGAAATCGCTCACGCCTTGCTTCCGCAACAAAACCACACGCCGCCGGTGGTATCCGAACCCACGACCTCCAAATTTCGCGTCCGCTGCTTTACCAACGGAGTTGCGCCGACGGCTGTCTAATCTGCTGCTTTCGGGTACATTTATGTGCAGTAATAAGGGAGTAATTAGTCACTGGCACCCACCCAATCGCAGCCATACGGCTACAAAGGAAAGCAATAGAGCTTTCTCAGAAACTTCGTAGTTAAAGAAAAATTCGTCCTGGTCCGGGGTTTGAACCCGGGACCACTGCTTCACCGGAGCAGTCGCTCTACCAACTGAGCTAACCGGGACGGCAAGCTTATGGTAGGGCGAGAGCGAATTGATCAATAACTCGAAATGGGAACAGTGTTGGTCCAACGTTCGGGGGAATACCCCAAGGTGGATTTAATTTGTAATAAGGGAGTAATTACTCATTGGCACCCACACAAGTGCAGCCATACGGCTACAAAGGAATGCTATACAGCTTTCTCAGAAACTTCGTAGTTAAACAAAAATTCGTCCTGGTCCGGGGCTCGAACCCGGGACCACCGCTTCACCGCAGCAGTCGCCCTACCAACTGAGCAAACCGGGACGGCAAGCTTATAGTAGCGCGAGAGCGAATTGATCAATAACTCAAAGTGGGTGGATGCCAATGAGTAATTACTCACTTATTACAAATTTGTTCCACCTTGGGGGTTTACGTGTAGTGTAAGCGCAACTTAAGAGTGTTCACCAGCGCCACCCTCGTCCATAGCGGCAAACGTCGTCGGTCCTGTATTACGAACACTGCCACGTAACAACGTGGTGGAACAAAGAGGGCAGAAGCTTTCCGAGAACCCTCTTATGCTGCATATGACATCAAGGCTGCCAGTGCATAGTGTACATGGCTCTATAGTGGTGTACTTGCTATTTTGAAGACTGCAGAAGAGAGGAAGAAAGAAAGCACAAGAGAACGAGATAGGTGCCAGCTTTCAACCGAGGTTTATTCGCCCAAACCCTTCAATTTTTTACGAACCTGCCGACGTGTATATAATAATCTTATGAAAAAACCAACAATCAACATACATATTACTGATGGTATTGATACATCGCGGCAACCTAATCATCCGCAGCTGTTTCCGTTTTTAGATGTATGAATTTTTATCATTCTGAACGAGGTTCAAGAGGCTTATACTGCTGCGGCTGTAACAAGGACGCTGTCCATTTTTGCCAGTAGTAGCCACGGCCTGAAGTTTACATGAGAGGCACCAGTTATTAGATAACTGCAGTTGTTAGGCCTAAGTCTGGGTTTCATGAAAGATCATCTATGCTGAGCGTACAATCCCAGGTCTGCTGCCCTTTGACAGTGCCCATTCCAAGCTCGTGAAAAGAAAGAGAATTCCAAATTCCCTACAAATTGCTCTAGAAGAGTCATGAGATGTCTTTAGTGAAGTTCGGCAGATGAAATTTTAAACTGCAAAAAAAATCTGTGCCGGTCATTCCTTCCATCCATAAAGTGTCCCATAGCATCAAAAAAGTTGAAAGTAAATATCAAGTACACTAGCACGCTTTCAAAAATTGGCACCATCAATAAGCGAGAAAAACGAAAGGTTTGCACTATGAAACTTTAATAGTAGTTCACGAAAGGTGGGTCACGAGTTCTGTACCAGACTCCTTCAGGCTGCGCTCTCATTCTGTCGTTGTTACAATGAGCGTACCCGCGAACACTTGCGGAATGTGCGCTACAAACATGCACGCTTCTTTGCACATCGCAGCAAAACCTACCAAGAGTGTCGTCCGGAATCAGATAATGTTTTTTTGAAGAGCGGTAATTGCAAAATAGAGCCAGAAAAAAATTAAGCCTATTTTATCAAGCGGGAAACATGTGCGTTAGTAGGCCATCATCATCGATCAGTGAGGCGGCTTTTTATGGAAGGGGCTGCCGGTTTTAAACATTTCAAGTTTCGTGTGCGTATTTCCTTTTCCTTGGCAGTGTTTAATTGGCTTTTAACTCATACTTTTATTATTTTCAGGATGAGACGATTTCTCAAATGTTTTAGGTTTATTAGGCGTATTTTTTTTCAGAGTTCTTGTTGGTCCTTCTTCATTCTCTTTTGGCTAGATAACATAGCAGTGTTGAAAAACTTTCAACGTCTTGTTTGCCTTGAACAAGTCCGCTTCTGTGTTGTGCGGATGCATTCGCGTTTCTCGTTGTTGTTTTCTGTGTGGACTCTTGGCGCTCAATCCAAAAAGTTTTCTAGTTTTGTAGTCTATAGACGGTTCTCATCTTATGATTTTTTTGCAAGCCAATGCATTCCGGTACGACGAGTCCGTAGCATGGTGCATCAGGGCCAGTAGTGCGCCAGTGCGTATTGCAGTGCGAAGCGCTTTTTCACACGCGCGCTACTACGTGCAGCGTCACCCACTGGTGTGTCAGTGCACGCTGGCGCATCAGAGCAATTTCATGCGCCAAACAGCATCACTGCGTGCCATTTCCTCTCTTGCGCAGTCAAGGAGCTGATCTGCACCGTGGGTTCCACGGCCGCACTTTCAACCCTGTACCCCAGCGACGGCCTCTGCCACTACCTTTTCTACACGCACGTCTTCATCGCTAACGCATCGGTGATGGCGACAGAGTTAACCACAAGCTATGAGAAGTTCAAAACAGTGGTCAAGGGCTACAGGCGGACACAGGGAGGCCTGTCCTTTGACCACAGGTGAGTGGCGTGTGAGAAAGCGCTGCCTCCTTTTTAACCCGGTAGCGTTGTTATACGCCGCGTTGCGCAGAAAATCCGGCGTCGGCGTTGGGCACAAAAATTTCTGCCTCTGCCGTAACCGAGAGTAGAGTAAGCATGAAATGTTTACGGGCATAACACATTTTTTGTGGATGGTACTAGTCAAAATCTGGAAATGGGTCTAATATTCGCCACACTACACCACACTCTTCTTGTTGCGTCGAAGCGATCGCCTACAATAGTTTTCTTAGGTAGGCAGACGCGAACCGTGGCGGCCTTGTCACTTTCGGGAGCGGCCGCATAATCACGGCGTTGTCGGTAGAGGCGACGAGTCTTCTGCTGTGGCGTATCACTCGCAAAGCGCTCGCTTTCCGCAAGACGCTTCCTACCTCTCCTTTCATTAGGCTCCATTGCTCGGCTTAAGCAGGTGTGACGGTGGCGGCATTGAAATGCAGGACGATGCAGAAGCGTACGCAGACACGAAGAGACTCAGGTCTGACAAGAATTCCTATGCAGCGCGCTCGAGTACTGCGCGAGCGTGTATACATCTGCCTGCCAAAGGGGGAAACGCCATGAGTTGTTGTTGTTGTTGTGACTGAGATAAGGATGAAAAGGAAATTGCACGGGCCTGCTACTGGCTCTAGCCAAGCCACCACCGCTACCACGTGCAGATAGAGGAGAGGTAAGAGATCAGAGGAAAGAGAAAAAGGCAAGAAAAGACGCGCGTCGCAGCAACAACTGCGTCCGCCGGAGCGGACGCTGCTGAAAAAATCGGATAAGCGGCCGAAGCCGCGCTCGCCGAAGCGAGGACAGATACTGCCCAGCGGCCGGTCTTATACATGCGTGAGTGTGGGACCGCAGCGCCATCCTTGGGGACGGCGCGGAAGCAGTTTTTCCGCCCAAAGCCCTCTCGTTAAATCTCGTACGGTGCCCGGATGCTCTCGTTTCAGTGCCCGGGTGAGTGGAATTCAGTGCCCGGATGTTGGCTCTCGGTCTCGGCGTGACGTCACCACACTGCCGACAACGGGAGCTAAAAGCATTTCATGCTTAAAAAATAACGAGCACGACTCTGGCAGGTGGTGTCTAGAGAGCAACCTGCAGGTGGGTCACGTGACCTTGCGGCGTCATCACAACGTGCCCACCGGATAGTGAGCACCGTGAATTAATGATTGGTCTCTCGGGAAGGGCGACCCGGGTTGCACAAGGTCCTGGCATCGCAAGGCATCGGCAAATCGCTTGACCGCTGCAACACTGGGGTATGAGCACTCCCAGGGATCTGTGAATGTAAACTTGAGAATGCTCTTGTGCATATATCAAATTAACCCGTTACGTATGCTATCCCGTCACACCCTCAAGGTGGAGCCTAAGCGTCCCCTCCAATTTCTCACGTTCCCGTCACGGCCGATGTGCGAGTTCGGGGTCGAGCGTCTTATCGACAGAGACTAGTAATTTGCCTCAAAACTTATTGAACACAGATCACTGTAGATCATGGCCTGCGGGTCAGAGTGGGCTTTTTGTTTGTTGGATAACATTTTCACACTAAAGTGCGAATGTGAACATGACCATATAGAATTTTCAAATGTCTCGGAACGTCGCCATCATGGCCCTGGCCTTTGTGGCCAACTGACTTCGCTTTCTGTGCGCGCCACGCTTTGCATGGTTGAGTTTCGAGCTGTAGTTAATGATCAGAGCCAGCGTACGGAAGGCCCAGCCGCTTACCCGTAAGATGCGACTATTGGTCAGCGCTAGCTATAGAGGAAATGATTTACGTCATCATGAAGCCAAAGGTAATGGTATGCCTATTGTGCTTTTTATAGGCGGCATGCAATGAATACTTTGTGGGCTGAGAAATGCGCGGGCGCAGAATTGATCTCTTCGCGTAGCGTGTTTGCGTGAAGTGTTGCGTGAATGCTGCTCTCTTCAGAGCCGAGCGTTTGTCGCACTGACCGGATTGCGCTACGGAAGATGAGCAGAGCTGTTTCTCGAAAACATTTTTCACGAAAAAAAAAGGCTCAGTAACTCACCCTTCTCAGTGAAAACTTCAAACACACCTGAGAGAAAGGATTGAAGAGGGAGTGCTAGAAGTGACAGAGGAAGAGACGCCGTAAATTAGGAGGGCTCTGAATTGCTAGAGCTTTAGAACACGGGGATACTATCGGTTGGGGGGATAAGGGAACAGCGGGGGGTCAGTGTGCATGCACAGAACAGTACCCCGAGGAGTGAGTTTCTTTCTGCGCATGCGCACTGCAGCACCGCTATTCCTCTTTTCCCCAGGGCACCCTTGTTCTAAAACTTGCCGTTGCCGACCGCCTGGGCTTCTTTTCAACAGCTGTGTTGCGCACACATTCAAACCCCCCGTCTGTCACCTTTTGCTCTCTCTCGTCGATATTTTTCCTCTTTTCTCAATTTCCCCCTCAGCTCCTCTCCCCTTCCTCCTCCGCTCTCACTCTATTATTTCCACTTCCCCGTCTTGGGAGCATGGGTGAGAGGATCAGTGGGTGTGAGAGTTACGGCGCATTTCCTTTCTTCAAAGCCGCTTTGTATGTGGACGAGACCATGATGACGCCAAATCGAGGGAAATGTGCTTTTGCAGCCGCCGCTGGAAAAGAAAATTTGAGGCACACCGGAGCTCTGTCTTTCAGAGTATGACGCGCAGGCTTTAATGGCTGCTGTCAGCAGTGCCTCTTCCTCACGCCACAGTCAGAATGAAATATTGCCACGCGCCTAACGCGCCGCGCGGACTCCGCGCTGAGTCGAAGACGACGACGAAGCGGCGGTGGGCTCTCGAGGCGTCCTTGTTCTGTTCGGTGTCCTGGAACCTGCTGCTGTAATTAAAAGAAGGCTCCCAGTCTTGGGTTCTTCCCGACGCCTATCTCCACGGCCCCTCTGGTCGTGACACTGGTGGAGGTGCGGCCGATGCTCCCTACTCCTGAGGACGACTCGACGCGCCCGCCTCTTGTGACCACCCCTGTCCATCGTGCCAGCCGGAGGATCCGAGGCCTGTCCCCCGAGGCCCTCCCTTTTGTCGGTGAGCCCTCGACTACCCCTACACTCATGGCGACGCCAATACCCGCCCTGCCTCCGATTGTCCCTGCAGCCAACCCCACCTACCTCACTCTTCAGACCCCACGAACGCCTAAGCCCTTTCACGGTGACCTGTTTGAAGATGCCGAAGATTGGTTGGCGCACTACGAACGGGTTGCGACCTTCAACTGCTGGGACGCCGCTACAAAGCTGCGTAACGTGTACTTTAGCCTTGAGGACTCTGCACGCACGTGGTTCGAAAACCATGAGGCTACTTTCTCGACGTGGCCGGACTTTCGACGTCAGCTCCTTAGTACGTACGCCAACAGCGACCGCCGGGAGAGCGCGGAGCGTACCCTGTCATCTAGAATTCAGCTCCCCAATTAGGGTGTTGCCATGTACGTCGAGGATGTGACGCGTCTTTGTCATCGCGCCGATCCGGCAATGCCTGAAGAAAAAAAGCTGCGGCACCTCATGCGCGGCGTAAAAGACCAACTCTTTTCCGGCCTTGTGCGGAACCCGCCCAACACCGTCGCAGAGTTCCTGGCCGAGGCCGTGCACATGGAGAAATTGCTGCAGCAGAGATCCCAAGAGTACGCCCGGCAACTGCGTCCGTCGTCGACACTGTCAACGTTGGACCGGTTCGACCATGATCCCAGGCCGAATCCGGACTCCCTTCGCGAACTCATCCGTTCAGTGGTCCGCGAGGAGCTGCAGCACCTTCAAGGAACCTATGCCCCTCGCGTCGATTCCGTCACCAGCGTCATCCGCGAGGAAGTCCGGCAGGCCCTCAGAGCACAAGACGCTGCAGTTGTGCCGGCGCCGCCACCGACTCCATACGATCCCGCGCCGTACCCGACTCCGGTCCAGCCAGTCACGTACGCGGACGTCGTCCGCCGCGCGGCCCCATCTCCTGGGCCTTTGCCTTACACCGCACCATTGGTCGCGGTGCACTCTGCTCAGCCTACTCCTTTCTGGGCGGATCGGCGCCAGGCACCGCGGAAGACTGACCTCTGGCGCACCCCAGATCAACGACCGCTCTGCTACCACTGTGGTGAGGCCGGCCATCTCTACCGGCGGTGCCCCTATCGCGAAATGGGACTACGCGGATTTCCTATCGACAGCCCCCGTCCACGGCCTGGAGAGCGCCCTCAAGACATCGCCGAGTACGTCACCCGCCAGCGTAGTTCACCGCCTCCTCCGCGCCGCGAGTCGCGATCGCCTTTTCCACGCCGGTCTTCCCCCTCTGGGCTCCGTTTCGCCTCAGGACAACGCGGTTCCTCGAGCCCTCGTCAAGAAAACTAGCTCCGGCGGCCTTTGGAGGCGAGGCCGCCGAACGCCGATCCGCCGCAAAGCTTCCACCGCCGCAGCAACCGAATAGCCCTGACGTCGGATGCCGCAACGCTGCACAGTTTTCCCCGACGCGCCTTCCGACTCGCCGCGATGCCGTAACCCCAATCGCCGACCCGCTTCCGCCGCCGCACCGACCCGATCGCCCCGACGCCGAACGCCGCATCGCCGAAGAATTTTCCCCAACCCGCCGCTTGAATCGCCCCGACGACGCAACTCCAGTCGCCGACCAGTTCCCGCCGCCGCACCGACTGAGTCATCCACAACAGCCATCGACGGGCCGCGCTGAAGGAAGGGTCTCTTTTGATATCCCTGTTCTCGTCGACAGAAAGGAGGTCAGCGCGTTGGTCGATACGGGCGCAGATTACTCTATCCTTAGCGGACGGCTGGCGACGGCCCTGAAAAAAGTGACGACACCCTGGGACGGCCCCGACATACGTACGGCCGGCGGACATCTTGTCGCACCACTCGGTATGTGTGCGGCCCGGGTTACGGTCCGAGGCTGCACATTCGTTGCCACTTTTCTCGTCTGCGCGAATGTTCTCGCGATGCCATCCTTGGCAGCGTGTGGATTTTGGCAGCGGAGGCAGTGGACCGGCAACAACGCTTATTCTTTCATCTTGAATCGCAGACGCCTACTACCCCGAGCGTTATAACCCGATAGTGTGGACCACCGGACTGCCTGGGCTGATTTCCGGCCAACAAAAGGACCCCTGCATACCTGCGACATCACGTGGTGGACATCACGTGGTACTGCATCACAGCACTGCTACGTCGCCTGGCTATAAAAGGACTGCAACATCGCCATCCTGGTCATTTGGCAGCGGAGGCAGTGGACCGGCAACAACGCTTATTCTTTCATCTTGAATCGCAGACGCCTACTACCCCGAGCGCTATAACCCGATAGTGTGGACCACCGGACTGCCTGGGCTGATTTCCGGCCAACAAAAGGACCCCTGCATACCTGCGACATCACGTGGTGGACATCACGTGGTACTGCATCACAGCACTGCTACGTCGCCTGGCTATAAAAGGACTGCAACATCGCCATCCTGGTCATTTGGCAGCGGAGGCAGTGGACCGGCAACAACGCTTATTCTTTCATCTTGAATCGCAGGTTTGAGCTGTCATTTTTGTATCTTTTATTTTGCACTGCCCTCTGCCCTGCCTCTGCTGCCGGTGACGTTTTTGATACGTGTAGTGCTTTGCGTGCTGTTTGCGACATGACAGAAATTGCTGACCTAAAGCGTGAATTCCGAAAGGAACTGAGGGAGCTGAAAAGTAGCCTAGAGTACATCAACAAAGACTACGAAGAAATGAAGCAAGAGTGTGCCGAAATAAAGAAGGAAAATGCTGCACTAAAAGAATCTCATGAAGAATTGCTAAAGGAGCTTGAAAATCTGAGAAAACAGGTGCACGACAACTCTGTTAGAGTAACTGAACAAGATCAGTATTCTAGGATCAAGAACATTGAAATAAAGGGTGTACCGTGTGAGGATAATGAAAACCTAGAAGAGCTGCTTGCTAAAGTGGGCGACGCAGTGGGTGAGCCTATAGATAGGCAGGATATCGAGGTGTGTCATCGTGTTCCTGTTTGGAACGACGCCGAAAGCAAGAACATTGTTGCCGTTTTCAACAGCCGTGCGAAACGAAACCAAGTGATTGACAAGGCACGCAGCAAGAAACTAAATACCGAAGACCTAGGATTTTCAACCAAGGCATCGGTGTTTGTGAACGAACACCTTTGCCCTCAGCTTAAGTTTCTGCTAGGAAAGACTATCGCAAAAAAGAAGGCAATGAGCTGGCGTTTTGCATGGGCGAAAGGCGGCAAAGTTTTCGCGCGGAAAACGGAGACATCTCGTGTCATCCGGATTTCATGCGAAGCTGATTTGGAAAAGATTGTGTAAGCACATCTTGCGCTACTCAGTGCATCTTCTTTTCCCGTGCTGATGAACACACCGAAAAATATCGCTTGCCCGAAAAACAGTGCGCACCTTGCCTTTCTATATTTTAATGCGCAGTCTGCAAGGAACAAATACGATGAAGTAACAACATTTTTTGATGAATTTAGATTCAAGTTTCATATCATAATGATAACCGAAACATGGTATAAAACGCAAGAAGAAGTGCTTTGTCTACCAGGCTACAGGAGTTTCTACCTAAACAGACCCTGCAGGCGTGGTGGGGGAGTAATGCAGTTGATATCAGAACAGTTGCCATGCGTAGTGCTCCCCGACTTCACAGCTATTACTCCCGATTACGAGACTCTGACGCTCCAATGCAAGCAATCTATATTTGTCGTTACTTATAGGCCACCAGATGGGAATACTGATCAATTTCTTGCCTACTTAGAAAGGCTCCTGAATTTCGCGTGTTTGAATAAACTGCACATTACCATCGGTGGTGACTGCAACATTAACATGCTTCAGCCTACTCTAAACTCGCAACGTATGTGTCTGCTTCTGGACACTTTTCATTGTTCGACCGTAATAACAGAGCCTACACGCATCACTTGTCACTCTGAAAGTCTTCTTGACATATTCATCACAAATAACCCGGAAGGCTGTATCAAAGCCGGCGTTATAACGGCAGCTCTGGGTGATCATTTGCCTATTTTTATGTTTTGTAAGCCCGGTGAGCTATGTAAAAACTTCGAAAAGCCTTGTGAATCATTTTTAGTTCAAGAAATTAATGAAAAAACGCTTGAACGTTTCCGAACTGCAGTTGAGGAAATTGACTTTACATCTGTGCTTGAGTGTACTACTGCTGATGATGCCTACGACATTTTCTTGGGTTTGCTTAAACGTGCTTACACAGATTGTTTTAAGTACAAATCTGTCAAAAAGCGCAAAAAATGTCGGAAACCATGGCTCACTGACGAATGTATTAGAATGATTAGTGAAAAAAATGCGATGTATTTTCAGTTCTTGAAAACAAAAGACCCCAATGACTTCATATCATTTAAGAAATACAGAAACAGTGTAACAAAAGTGTTACGCAACTCTAAACACGCTTATTTTGAAAATCTTTTTGGTCGCGTTGCAACTCGGGGAGACGCTCTTTGGCGTGAATTACATAAACTTTTAAATCGCAATACGCACGAAAGTGGAGACCTCGAAATTAGTGTCAATAATCAAAGTTTTAAAGGAAGAGAACTAGCAAATAAGTTTAATGAATACTTTACGACTTTAGCGAACCGTAACCATGATGATAAAGCATCGTCCTACTTGGGTCTACCGAATGCCCACACTGCTTTTTTTGATCCAGTTACTCCAGATGAAGTGTATTCCATTTTTATGTCTTTGAAGAATAGCAAAGCGCGTGATATTGATGGCCTTCTTATCCACCCCATAAAGTTTGTGCTCGAGCTCCTAGTACCTGCTCTCACACATATTTTCAATACCTGTTTGACTACTGGTGTTTTCCCACAAAAAATGCAGCTAGCCAGAGTCACTGTTCTGAAGTCGGGAGACAAAAATGAGTTTTCGAATTATAGGCCTATTTCTGTGCTGCCTGTCATATCAAAAGGATTGGAAAAAGTCATCTACAAAAGAGTTGTATCGTTCTGTGATAAGCATTCTATAATATCCATCCAGCAGTTTGGTTTCCGGCAGGGTATGTCAACAGAACTGGCCCTTCTCACACAAAAGGAATTTATTATTAAAGGTTTCGAACAGCGAAAATTAACACTAGGCGGCTTTGTAGATTTCTCCAAGGCATTTGACAGAATTAACCACACAACCCTATATTCTAAGCTTGAACATTACGGATTCCGTGGAATACCTCTTGCCCTTTTACAATCATATCTGTCCGCGAGACAACAAAGCGTTTCACTAAAAGAGGAGTCGTCAGCTCTACGCAATATATCTTGTGGAGTGCCCCAAGGTAGTATATTAGGACCCATTCTTTTTACTATCTATATAAATGACATAGTAACAATAAGCAACCAGGCATTATTTGTAGTCTATGCCGATGACACAAGTTTCTTTATTCAGTCAGAGGACATTAGTGAATTATCGTCTTTAGGTAATATTACATTTAGTAAACTGTTAGAATGGGGTAAAGTAAATTCATTAGAAATAAATACGAAAAAAACCAAGGCTGTCCTATTTCGACCTGTGCAAAAAATTCTTGATTACAGTATTTGTTTAAAGATAGGCCAAGAAAAAATAGATACTGTACATGAGGTGAAAACCTTAGGTGTAGTATTTAATGAACATCTAAATTGGGATGCACATGTAACAAATGTGCTTCACAACTTGGCCAAGGCCTGTGGTGTTCTGTGCAGACTTCGTTACATTGTTCCACCTAAGATAAAGCTAATGTTATATAATGCCTTATTTACCCCACACATCAATTACTGTAGCCTTGTTTGGGCAACGACATCAAAGGCGAACATACACCGGCTATTTTTAATGCAGAAGAAAGCAATCCGTCACATTGCAGGCTTACCGTATGATGGCCATACAACAGAGCTTTTCTCAACATATAATATAGTCCCTGCTGTACATCTGTACAATTTAAACTTAAGTATGAAGTATAAAATCTCGTTGGCAAAATCCAATACATGCTTTCTCTCGCTGTGCAATCTTAGACAATCTTTGGATGTTCCTTACAACATAAGACACAGAAACATTTGGCTAGTCCCCTTTTCGCGCACAAATAACGGTTTTAATAGATTGGAACATCGCTTGCCAGTATTATTAAACACACTTCAAGACACAGACATGGACATAAGAACATCGTCAAGACCCGCACTCGTTAAATATTTTAGGAATTTAACTGTATGAAGCAATAGATTAAGGACTGGCATTTCCATGTTGTAATTAGAGAAACATTTCTGCATAAATACATTTGTCTGTGTTTCAGATTTCATTTTTGAAGTATGTACATGTATAAATTTTTGTGTATAGAGTTATATATATATATATATATATATATATATATATATATATATATATGTGTGTGTGTGTGTGTGTGTGTGTTGACTCGGTATAATGCTTTCTGGTGCACGCGCGTAAAATATTATTTGATCGTATTTTGTGCTGTAGTGCAAGAATTTCTGCAGAAACTAATCTAATCATTGTGTGTAATTTTTTGTGTGATTTTAAACCCCTGTACGCTGCCATCAAAGGGGGCAAGGGCCTTAGTCAAGCTGCTTAACTAGCAGCTTTTAGTCCTTGCCCTCACATTTTTTTCTGTACCAGGATAAATGTGGAATAAATGAATGAATGAATGAATGAATGAATGAATGAATGAATGAATTGCATCGACTTTCTTCGCGAGCACGGTGCTAACATAGACCCTCCGAATCGCTTGGTGACATTTTCTACCGCAATGGCCACAAAAGAACCTGCGCACCAGGGTTCTCGGTCCGCCCTGCGAATTGCCGACGATACCGTTACGGTGCCACCACGTGCCAGCATTCTCGCAAGAGTTACCTGTGACTAGCCACATAGGGGACTGCGGGTTGTCGAGCCTAATGTCTCCCTCGTACTCACTAAGGGAGTTGCGGTGGCACGGGGCCTTGGATCCCTTCATGACGGTTGTACAGAGGTCCTTGTCACCAATTTCGGCAATGAGCATCGACATCTGTTTCGTGGCACAGCCATCGCTTAAGTCGACTATGTTCAGGAAGTGGCCGAATGCTTTGCTTGCGAGGAGGGCACACCTGGAGCTGACACCGAAGCGGTCACCAACGTAGACATCAATCCAGGCCTTGCACCCGCTGAAACGAGGCAACTCCAGGACCTCTTGCGGAAGTTTGGTGCGTGTTTCACGTCGTCGTCTAAAGTGTGACAAACGTCGATAGTTAAACACCGCATTATCACTCATGAAGGAGCACGACCCATCCATCAGCAGCCCTATCGTGTGTCCCCTCGTGAGCGAGATGCTATCCAAACACAGGTCGAAGAGATGCTCACAGACGGCGTCATCCAACCGTCAAGCAGTCCGTGGTCGTCTCCTGTCGTCCTCGTGAAGAAGAAAGACGGGACACTACGATTCTGCGTCGACTACAGGAAGCTGAACAGTGTGACCAAGAAAGACGTGTATCCGCTCCCGCGTATCGACGACTCCCTCGACCGACTTCGTCAAGCCAAGTACTTCTCTTCGGTCGACCTCAGAAGTGGTTATTGGCAGATAGAAGTTGATGAGAGGGACCGTGAGAAAACCGCCTTCATCACACCGGACGGGCTGTATGAATTTCGCGTCCTCCCATTCGGGCTCTGCTGTGCTCCTGCCACGTTCCAAAGAATGATGGACACCGTTTTAACAGGTTTGAAGTGGCAGACCTGCCTTGTTTATCTTGATGATGTGATCATTTTTTCCGCAACGTTCACGGAACATCTACACCGCCTCAGGACTGTCCTCGAAGCCGTTCGATCCGCCAACCTCTCCCTCAAACCAGAAAAATGCCACTTTGGTTTCACCGAATTGAAGTTCCTCGGGCACGTCATTAGTGCTGACGGAATCCGAGCTGACCCAGAGAAGCTTGCTGCCGTTGCTGCCTTTCCGGTCCCCGTCCACAAAAAAGCAGTCCGACGCTTTCTGGGCCTGTGCTCCTATTATCGCCGCTTCATTAGAAACTTCGCCCAGCTCGCCAGCCCTCTGACGCTCCTAACCCGTGATGACAAGTCATTTTCCTGGGGCAACGAACAGCAGGCTGCCTTCGACGAGTTACGACGCCGACTCAATCACCGCCCATCTTGGCACATTTCGACGAAGATGCCGACACAGAGGTGCACACGGATGCGAGCAACGTCGGCCTTGGCGCCGTTCTACTTCAGCGGCAAAGCGGTGTCGACAAAGTAATTGCCTACGCCAGCCGCGCACTGTCACGCGCTGAGTTGAACTACTCTACCACGGAAAAAGAATGTTTAGCGGTAGTCTGGGCCGCCGCTAAGTTCCGCCCATACCTGTATGGCAGACCGTTTTGTATCGTCACCGACCACCACTCGCTGTGCTGGCTGAAAAATTTAAAGGACCCTTGCGGCCGCCTAGCACGTTGGGCATTACGCCTGCAGGAATTCGATTTCACCGTCACCTACAAGTCGGGCTGGAAACACACCGACGCTGACAGCTAGTCCCGCGCTCCCGTCGAACCTCCCCCACAAGACACCACCGACGATGATAGCTTCCTTGGAGCGGTCAGCACTTCTGAGCTCGTTTCCAGACAGCGTGCCGACGCCGAGCTGCGTCTGCTCATCGATCATCTCGAAGGTGGGTGCCCTGAAATACCACGATACCTCGCTCGTGGACTTTCGTCGTTCTGCCTGCGGAGAGGAGTGCTTTATAAAAAGAACTCTACTTCAAGTTCGACAACTTACCTGCTCGTCATACCGTCTGATCTACGGGATGAAGTCCTCCTTGCCTGCCATGATGAACCAACTTCCGGCCACCTTGGAGTTACACGCACCTTGTCCCGAATCCGGCAGAACTATTACTGGCCCAACCTTACTTCAAGTGTGAGGCATTATGTCCGGACATGCCGGCAATGCCAGCGGCGGAAAAAACCTGCGCTCAAGCCTCCTCGACTGCTTCAGTGCATCGAGCCGCCCCAAGTACCATTCGACAAAGTCGGCATGGACCTTCTGGGGCCATTTCCCCTCTCGTCGACCGGCCACAAGTGGATCGTAGTCGCCACAGACTACTTGCCCCGATACGCTGAAACGAAGGCCCTGGCGCGAGGTACTGCCGCCGAAGTTGCCCACTTCTTTATGCACGACATCGTGCTTATACACGGCGCCCCATCGGCCATCATTACTGACCGAGGCAAGGCGTTTACAGCCCGACTCCTACGTGACATCTTAGCGCTTAGCCATACAGCTCATCGACCAACAACAGCGTATCATCCCCAAACCAATGGTCTAACGGAACGGCTCAACAAAACATTGGCGGACATGATCTCGATGTACGTCGACGTTGAACACAAAACCTGGGATGAGGTCTTGCCTTACGTCACCTTCGCATATAATACTGCGACGCAGGAAACCACCCAGTTCACCCCGTTCCGTCTCGTGTATGGCAGAGAGGTCCGTATGATGCTAGACGCCATGCTGCCGTACGGCGACGCAGAGCTCCCCCCTGAGGCAGGCCACTTCGTGGAACAAGCAGAGCAGGCCCGTCAGCTGGCCCGCTTGCACATCAAGGACCAGCAATCCGCCGATGCCCGACACTATAACCTTCGGCACAGGGACGTGCACTACGAGCCGGGCGACCACGTGTGGGTGTGGACACCCGTGCGCCGCAAGGGATTGTGCGAAAAGCTTTTAAATAGGTATTTTGGCCCGTACAGAGTCCTGCGCCGCCTGAACAGCGTCAACTATGAAGTTGTCCCCCATGGAACTGTGAACTGTGAACTCAGCGTCACCGGTCCGAAATCGTGCATGTAGTGCGCTTAAAGCCGTACTTTGCGCGTGACTGAGCGCTGTATTCACGCTTCGTTTCGTACCTTTCCTCCCTTACCCCACGTATGTACTTGACTCTCCCCGCATGTCATCTAGCGCGCATTGTATAGTTCACCTCACCCCTATTTTTCTTCTTTTTTTTTTGCTCCTCCTCCTCTCCCTGTACATATCCCATTCCACATCGAGACGATGTTTGCTTTCGCGGGGGGGAGGGGGGGGAATAATGCCACGCGCCTAACGCGCCGCGCGGCCTCCGCGCTGAGTCGAAGACGACGACGAAGCGGCGGTGGGCTCTCGAGGCGTGCTTGTTCTGTTCGGTGTCCTGGAACCTGCTGCTGTAATTAAAAGAAGGCTCCCAGTCTTGGGTTCTTCCCGACGCCTATCTCCACGGCCCCTCTGGTCGTGACAATATTACACGACATGCAAATAAAGCTGCGCTTCAAATGTATGTACGAAAGCGCCTGCGCGGCCTAGCAGTAGCGTGCCTCACTCGCAACCCAAAGGTTGGGGGCTCGATTCCATAGTTATCTCCTTTTTCTTTCCACCGCAGTTGAGTTATTCTATATACTGACATGCTAATGATTTTTGAGTGAAGTTGCGACCTTCTCATCAGCCGTTTTCTAATGTTTTAGTCATTTTCCAATACTCTGATACGTCCTAATGGCGTTTCAGTCAGGTTGCGACCTTCCATAAAAATTTGTCTTCATGAAATTTTCTGCCATCTTTTCGACCTAAAACTTGTTATTACGAGAAAGTTTTGTAATAGCAATAAAACTTTGTGTAGTTCATACCGAAAAGTACTACAAAAAAAGCTTCAGTACAACAGAAAATAGTGCAAAACAACAGGAAAAGTCTGTCGTTCTGACAAAACTACAAAATATTTTGTAGCATTTTTTGACACTGTCCTGTCGTTATTTCTTCTTTCGACTGGAATGTGGGTCTTTAGAGCCTAATTTCCGGTTTGAAGGGGTGTTACATACCTCCAGTCCAACGCTGCAACCGCCAGTGTTTTGTGTATGTAACAGCATCTTTTTCATCCCTGTCAGAAAGGCCCAAAGGATGTACAGCGTTTCGGTGCTAAGGCCCGTATCGCTTGATAAATTCGAATCCGTGCTCCAGCTGCGTAGTAGATACGACCGGTACGCTGTTCATATTAGACACCCTCAGCATGCCGTGTACCGTGTTACCGTTACCGAAGTACCGGAAGCCCGCGCGCGCTTATGTGCACGCGTTAGTCGCCTTAACGGCGCAAGATGGCGCCACGTACCCGGCAGCTGCGCGCGCGTCTGCAGCATCGGGACCAATGAGAGCGTGCTCAGCGGCGGTGGGCTGACTTCCGCTGCTCCTGCAACAGTAACACGATACACTTTATGCTAAAGGTGTCTATTGTGGCGCAAGAAAATTACGGAGGATACTCAGGACTACATACGTACTTTGAAGGTGAATGCATTGCTTTTTAATTTAATTTTTTCCTTCCTTCCTAATGACTCAGCTGCTCATCAGCATACAGTCGCAGTGGAACGCATGCACTGAGTTCACGTTTATTCGCCAAGAGGCAGCGCTTGTTTGAGGCCTACGGGTCGCTGGCTCGCCGCCCAGACTGAAGGTCCGTGGTGAAATTGCCGGCACCTTCCGAAGAAATTTTTCACCGCTGATGACGTCATTGGGGGTTTGCTGGACGCCGACAACGACGCCGGGTACCGCTGCTAATTGGCCACATAACACTTCCGCCTCAGAACAGGCCGCGCTCAGTCCTTTGTAAGGGTTTCGAGGCGTGCCTCTTAGCGTACGCTGTAACTGCATGTTTGCTTGTGCAGGAAAGCTATGGACGCCAACCTGTGTTTTGCTTTCCTTCACAGGTACATTACCGCTCCCGTAATACGAGGCAACCGACAAGCTCTCGCTAGCCTGGAGTCGGGCAACTTGAAGCACTACGGCCTTCTTGGCATGGTGGAAAATGTCCCCCGTCTGAATGCGTTGTTGGGAGAGACCAGGAACATATTCAACGTACGTCTCTTTCTCTGTCGATCCTTGTGACGCGGGCTGCGCTGTGGTCTGGTAGTTTTTAACCCGAGAGCATCATATGGTTCCCTTGCGTCAGTAAAATGGTGCTCGGCTGCTGACCCGAACGACGCGGTTCGATCCCGGCCGCGGCGGTTGAATTTCTTTGGAGGAGAAATTCTAGAGGCCCGTGTACAGTGCGATGTCAGTGCACGTTAAACAACCCCAGGTGGTCGAAATTTCCGGAGCCCTCCACTACGGCGTCTCTCAGAGCCTTAGTCGCTTTGGGACGTTAAACCCCATAAACCAAACCAAACCAGCAAAAGTTTTCGCAATTTTGCCTGCACGATTACGTCATTTTCTGAAATGTGTGAAAATATGGTTGTGTGCGATAGTGTATAAAATTTTGCTGTGGAAAAAAATTTGGTTGATAATGTATCATTAGGCAATTAATTTAACGCGAGGGAACGCGAAAAATGCACTTAAGTCAGAATAGCCATGGGCGTCGATTGACGTCACAACAGCCATAGACGTCGATATAGTGTGTGCACATCTTGCTTACCCATTGCTGCAATACGGGTTGCCGCAGTCATCTGAAATTCAAAATAAGAAAATAAGAACAAGAACAAAAATTTAAAAACGAAAAAAACTATGACCCCCCAAGAAATTGGCTGTGGCTTAGCTAAGGTTAAGCCTGGATATCTCGAAGCGAAAAGCTGCGGCCAGGCGGAAGATGAGCCGCGCGTGTAGTGAATACGGTGCTGTCTTAGAAAGGTTGCTTTAGAGACATGTACTGTGGCGTGCATTCCTTCCGGGTGTACACCAAGATATGAGAGACAGGCATTTGCTTTCCTTAAAAGCAATTTTCATTTCATTTTCCTTAAGGCCCTTACGGCGCGGTTCGGGTATCCACCGAGATATGAGAGAGGCAGGAGTCGTTCCCTTTCCTTAAAAACAATTTTGTTTTCATATTCCTTCCCTTACGGCGCGGTTCGGGTGTCCACCATGATGTCACGCAGTTCGCGCATGCGCACCTGTGGCTTCTTCTGACGACGGGGCCCACGCTAGCCTCGGTGTTGACTAGCCCAGTCACGCTTTTCGCTTCAAAAGGAGGAGGAAAAAGAGCTTCGGGAAAGGCTCTAAGCAGACTTAGGTGCAATCCTGAAATAATTGTGACATCGTGCTGCCTACGTCATGCTGTGGAGGTGTTTGTGTTTTTATGGTTAGCACTTGAGCCGCAATTAATTTATCAATAATAATATAATGCTAATATCAAACCATACTAATAACGACAATAAATTTTTGTTCCTTTTTTGCACAACATGAAACATCCCAATACGCTAAAGCACTGTTATGTGCTTCTCTGCTGCACTGCCTGCCTACAATATGGCGGCCATGGCACGATACCTTCCTTTCAACAGAATCTTGAGTATGGAAATATCATAAACAAGGCATAATTACAGCGAAGGTAAAGCCAGTTGTCGACGAACACTCCGAATGAAAAATACTATGCCTCAAGCAACCCATATGGCGCCGACTGAACGAACACCCCGCATCTGTTATTTCTTAAAGAAATGTTGAGCTTCTCTTAAGTGTATTTATTAAGAAATATGAATATTCTATATAAAAGATGCCTAAAAATTGTGCATCATATGATATATTTTAATAAATTATGGGCATTGATGTTTTTACTGTTTTAATACCTGCTGGCAAAGGGTGTATGTGATCAAAAACATGGACTGTTTTCCCAGCCTTGACAGAACAGTGATCAAAAAGGAAGAACAGTCTTGTCTAGTTAGCGCGTCAGTAGACAACTGGCCTCCCACCATACGGCACTGATATCATTATTCGGTTGCACACAAGGTTGCCACATTATGCTGGGTTGGAAGACAGATTGGATAGGTAAAGCAGAAATTTGGGCATTGGTACGTATTCATTTTTGAAACAGCGCAACAAAGACGGGACGTGGAAACTGAGGGGTAAAGACAAACAGGCGCTGACTAACAACTGGATTTATTGAAAAAAACACAAATATATAGACAGAGTTAGGAAAGTTAGGTTGCTTTGGAGTTAGGTTGCTTTGTGGTCCTTCCGGCAGGCACCTATGCGGATAAAGCTTCAGAAGCCCTGGGGAGAAACTTCAAGGAAGTCGACTTCAGTGGTTCTAAGGTGAAATGGCGGGCGGTCGAACTTTTGAGACACCACAATTTGAGCAAGCTGGCGGACGCAGCGAATAAGTGGGCAGGGCTGAAGCTCGAAGTTTTTTTCACCATTAAGACGCACAAGCCGGACCACCCTTTCCGTTCCATTGTCTCCGAACGAGGGACCTGGCAGCATGTGGTTTCAGGATATCTTCAAAGGCAACTGGAAGCGCTGGCCCTGCCGGACCCATTCGTGATTCCCAATTCGGATGTGCTGGTGGAGCACCTTAAGCTGGATAACCCTGGGATCTGCACGTTTTTCAGCGTTGACGTAGTGGACCTTTATTATTCATTGCCACACGGAGAGCTCATGAGGGCCGTTAAAATGTGCATCACACAGGACAATGACGAAAGTGCATTCATCGAAAAATGTGGTGTCTGTTGATAGTTTTTTAGAAATCTTTCCTTCTACCTGTCGGCAACAGTTGTTGAGTGGGAGGGCAAGTCATTTGTGCAAGCATCTGAGGTATGCATTGGTTCCAGGGTTGCACCTGTATTGGCTAACATTTTTTTTAGTTTTGTGGACATGGCGATTGAGCAAGCTTCGAAAGAGTTAGGGGTGCGTATTTTTCGTTATGTTGACGACTATTTGGTGTTTACCCCGCCAGGCAGCCTGCCTAGAATGTTAGTCGATGTTCTTAAGGTGTTTAATGAGTACGGGCGTGGGCTAAAGTTTACAACAGAGGTACCCACGAACAAGGAACTGCAGTTTCTAGATTTGGTTTTGTTTTCCCGAGACAAGCACGTGTGCTGGTGTTATCGGCCAAGATCGGCTAAGCCCTTGTTAAACTTCAGGTCAGGTCATTCCAAGCTTATAAAAGAAGGCATTATCTTGTCTTGCCTGCACTCTTCACTCAAGAAGTCCTGCCATGAAATGATTGGGGAGAGCATTGCAGCCCAATCAAACAGATTATGCGCGAATGGCTATCCGGCTCACCTCATTTCATGGGCAGCAGACAAAATTGCTTAGGCAAGTGAAGTATGGTTTGGTTTACGGGGTTTAACGTCCCAAAGCGACTAAGGCTATGGGAGACGCCGTAGTGGAGGGCTCCGGAAATTTCGACCACCTGGGGTTCTTTAACGTGCACTGACATCGCACAGTACACGGGCCTCTAGAATTTCTCCTCCAAAGAAATTCCAGCCGCCGCGGCCGGGATCGAACCCGCGTCTTTCGGGTCAGCAGCCGAGCACCATAACCGCTGAGCCACCGCGGCGGCGCAGGTGAAGTATGGGGCTCGGCCGAGTGCAAGAAATGAAAATAAAAATAAAAGGCCGGCAGTGGTTCCATATGCGCACAGTATGTCCCATGGGCTCAAAAAAGTGGCAGGCAGATATAGCGTTGACGTCGTGTTTTCTGCCCCGAAGAAATTAGGCAGGATGTGCAAACAGGTAAGGCAGAGGCAGGAGGGAAACAAAAGGGCTTGTCAGGTGCGCCATGTTTCCCCTTATGTACCTTGCGAGGTAGGGGTAGTATACAAAATTCCCTTCTCGTGTGGCGCCACATATATTGGCTAAAGAGGAAGATGCATCAACAAGCGACTCATGGAACATGAGAACACCAGAAAAAAAGACCCCCTGTCACACGTGGCGCTCCACTGCAGGAAGTGCAAATGTCAACACGAAAAAGATTACGAAAAAAGAAAATCTGAAGGAGACCCTCTCGCTAAAGGTGCATTCCGTTGCAAGAAATGCAAATGTACCCCCGACTATAAGAACACCAATATCGTGTTCCGCCATTGTGATAAGATGACGCGAGAAGTGATTGAAGCTTTTCTTATACTTGAGAAAGGCGCAACGTGCATTAGTTGCCCATCGGTCGCCCTTTCCGAAGGGGAGATTGGGTATCTGGCTTCACATGTGGCATGAGTTGACTATGGTGGCGATTAATCTTTCCTAGCTCTGTCTATATATTTGTGTGTTTTTTTCAATAAACCCAGTTGTTAGTCAGCGCGTGTTTGTCTTTACCCCTCAGTTTCCACGTCCCGTCTTTGTTGCGCTGTTTCAAAAATGAAAGATTGGATAGGACCGTAAGTAGTAGTAGTAGTAAACACATTTATTGTAACGAAAGGAAGAGTTAGGGAGTAGGGGGTTGGGGATAGATAGATGTGGAGCTTCAGTGGTTGGTCTTCCCTAGTCCAGGATCCCGTCGGCCTCCGCCGCTGCCTTGGCCCTCGTCACCAGCATAAGCTGTGTGCTCGGGTCGGAGTCAGCCAGGAGGGCCTCCCACTGCTCTAGACTAGGGCTATTTATCTTTGGTAGTAAAGATCGTTAAAAAGCCCTTTGGCTTTCAGTAATCCTTTAGGACCTAACTTGAACAGCTGGAGAAAAAAATTTCAGCAAATTCAAAAAAAATGGCTGAGGCTTAGCTAAGGTTAAGCCTAGTCAGATGCGAAGCATATTGATGGCTAGGCTTGGTAATACATGGCTTTCCTTGGTTGAATACTTGGTCATTTTAATACAACCACTAGAAGTGTAGCAAGGATTGCCGTGGCAGCTATATACGGGATCATCGGTGAATTCAATGCAGAATGTACAACCGCTGCCCCAGCACCGGCTACAACAGCATTTTTTTTTTCTTTTTTTTCGAGATTGACATGAAAACAATAAGACCACTTCAGCTACACTTGAGCTGATACGGGTGAAGTTAAAATTTCTTAAGTTTCACTAGATCATCTAGTAGTGTTACCCACTGGGGTGGGTCACGCTGCGCCTGGTAACGTTCCCGCAGATAAACAGCACTTTCAACAAAGTTCTCACGTTGTCACAAAGTGCGCGCATGCTTTATTTTTCTTCTTTCTTCTCCGACCAAAGTGGCCACGGCTGGCCACGGCGCCGGTAGTATGCGGGCATGTCGCGACGCAGCGGCGATGACTTTGCCTCCCCCCGCGTGGGCGTTGACCCCTCGCGACGCTGGGGGGGTCAAGACTATGCCGCCCCCCTCCTCAGGATTATCGCCGGGAAGCGAGTGCTTTCACGAGGGGGGGACGGGAAGCGGCCGGTGAATGCCCTAGCACCCGTCCCAACCTTGGGAAGTTAACATCGCTCCTCGTTAGGACCATACCTTTCCTTCGCATCCCCTTCAGTTTCTTCATGTTTCTTCTCCCCCCTTCTCAACATCTGTAAATCGTTGGTGCACGGGGCCGAGAGGATTCGTTTGCTTTTATTTGTTTTTTTTGTGGTTTGTCACGTGAACACGCTGGCGGGAAAATCACGACCGAGTTAGTTGGTTTAGAGATTTCGGTGCGTGCCGACGTGTGTAGGGTCAGCCAGGGCAGTGGTCGGCAAGCGGGCCTAGGCGGTGTCTGACGCGTAGAGCGCGGCGACGGCGGCCACGAAAGACGCGTGGAAGACGCGTAACCCGTGACCCAAGTTCGCCCGTATCCGCACCCCCCCCCCCCCCCCATCAGCACCGCGCGCTTCCGCAGCCCGACGCTCCCTGCGACCGGACCTTGCCACTACGCAGCTAAGTCACCGATTCTCACCACTCGCTCTGCTCTTTTTCTTTGTTCTGTCGCTGTTCTCGTCCTATTCCTTTGTACATTGCTTTAATCGTGTAACTTTGTTGTATAGTTCTCGCCCTGTTGTTTTCCTTCTTATTGTCAATAGTTGCTTGTGTTCTGATCCTGTGTTTACTCGCGTCGCGCCTGTGTATTTTCGCAATATTGCTTGGTTTGTTTTGTAGCCGTTTGTTCTTGTTCTTACCCACGTAAAAGGGTTGCTAAAGAAACTTGCCTATACGCCTCATGCCTCCGGTCAACGGCTAATCAGGCGTGGCCCCTATCGCCGGTCAGCAGTCTAACCTCATCTTCCGCACGCGGGGTGGAGAGGTTTGTCGCTCCTCCCCCTCCGAATTTACGGAGAGTGCAGTGGTGGGCAGGTTGGCCCGATTAATTATAATTTCGGCGCCAATCAAACATCTAGCCGCCCACCATATCTTGACACACGTGTACTATGAGTGTTTATATCCGCATGCCTTACTTCCATTCGCGTTTTCCACAAGCTGTGGAGGCCAAGAAGCATTAATAAGTCATAGGGTACCTCTTTGCGATCAACTGGTAGAAATCTGATACCATAAGGGTGCAGTGGTAGTTCTTTCTTGATGGTTCTCTGCAGGACATCCCAGAAAAATATGGCGTCCCAGCAGTCTAGGAAAACATGTTCAATTGTCTCCGGCTGCTTACATAACAGGCAATTTGTTGTCCATGGGACAAAGATTCCTTTTTCATGGAGCCAGGTTTTAACGGGTAGTGTATTAGAGTGCAATTTGAAAAAGAATGTTTTCACTGTCGGCCGGACCGGCATCATTTTCACCCGTTTTAAAATATCCTGCCTTGGGCCTCCACGGTAAGGCGCACGATACAAAGGTGGCGGCAGCGTAATATCAACCAGATCCTTATACAGCTTCTTTTTGGGAACGTTATACAGGTATTCTAGTCAAAAACGCACTTCCAATGACCTGAAGGAAAGGACAACCTCACGCAAATATCCGTTTACAGCACCACACATGTTTTCACACGATGACACTATGATTCCGGGGAGCAGCCTTTGCAACCGCATTTGCATAACAGTTCTCAAAAATTTGTCATTTTGATCACGAAGGAAAATAAAGCGCGACACCACTTGACGCAAAAACAAATGAACCAGTCCAACGCCACCGCTTTTGACTGAAATAAACAAGTTTGTTCGCCTGGTTTTCTCCTAGGTCGACGCCCAAAGAAAAACTGCAAACACTCGATGGATTTTTTGAATATTGCTGCGCGACGCACAGAGCACATTCATCACGTACCATATCTTAGAATTGCACACAAAGGCACGTGAAAAGATTGACAGCTGCCTTCCTTGCCACGCGTCCGCTTTCTCCCTTGCCTTTAACGTCTCCTCGTTCCAGTGTGTGCTGGGATCGCGATAACTTTTTAGGGGCACCCCAAGGTACCGCGTCGGTAAGTCAGTCCATTGCAGTCGAGAAAAAAATCTGGTGAAATATCCCATTTCCCATGCCAATATCCTGAGCTTTTTCCCCAGTCTATCTGACATCCAGTTTGGTCGCAGACCTTTTCGACCACATTCGTAGCTTCACGAATGCTGTCTCTGTTTGTGCAAAATACGGCTATGTCGTCCGCGTATGCAAGGATTTTCACTTCGGCTGCCTGAAGCTTGAATCCAGAAATGCAGTCACTGTTAAGAACGGCCAAGCACAACGGCTCGAGATATACTGCAAAAAGCAGGGGAGAGAGCGGGCATCCTTGTCTCACCGACGAGCGTACTATGAGGTTGTTGGTAAGTTCGCCGTTAACTATAATTCTCGTCGTACAATTTGCGTAAGCCATTTTTACCCCTTCTACTATTATGTTACCCAGGTTGGCATGCTCTAGAATGGCACAACAGCATTCTTGGCACCCATGGAAAGTACATTGGAAACACCCTTAGTTATTCCACCACCGCCACCATTCCCTATAGACTGTATTGATTTACCCCCAGAAGCAGCAGGCAGCGCCTCTGATGTGGAGCCTCCACCGCCGCGGCCGACCGCGCGAGCCGGCAGCCCATCTCTTCTCTGCTGGACGTCATGTTGTCACGTGGTGTCACGTGGTCACGGTGGTAGCTCCACCGTCGCGCTCGACGGGCTGTAGTGTAGCTCTAGTAATATGCTTCGCATAAAAAATTATGAATCGCTGTAGTGATTGAGTCACCGGTCACATTCCTTTCATTCCATCCTCCCAGCTTCAGCATGTTTTACAACCGTGCTGCCTTGCATAAGAGAGTCATAAGAGCGGAGAAAGTGGAGAGATGCGCAGTATAGATAGCGTGATCCGCGATCCGCTGCCGTGGTCTGCTTCGGCGGGGCCACGCTGCGTACGCGCTGATTGGTGGCGATGCGGCAGGCGCCCACGCAGCTTACGGGCACGTGGCGCCATGTGGCGCCGTAAAGGGCGTTCTGCTCATGGTTGCCGATGGCGGGTCGTGCTACGATATAACTCTCTTCTAAAGGGACCCGTAAAAAAATTACCGAAGGCACTTTGGAAATTCTAAAGTGTGCTTGGCGAAAGCCTTGTGGTCAACCCACTGCCGCTTCCCCGAACCGCTTGGCGCTGAATCACTGGGCCGCTTCGGAGCCAAGCGTCTCACTCACTCGACTGCAACGAGATGTCTGGCGAAGGAGCAGCCCTGTAGCTGCCACCGCCGACGCGCGCGCTCGTTCTACCGCTACTCTGTGACATCACGGTTGCTATGCACAGCCGCGCCCCCCATCGGCGCGCCGGTTGTTAAGGAAGGGAGGAGATTGCGCGGAGGAGAGGCCACAGTGGGCACGATTCCAGAAGCGTGACATCTCTGGTGACAACCTTCTGTGGATAGCGATGAGGCATTAAAGGCATTCGCCTTACAAGTGCGACTGGCCAGCGCTCAACACCGAGCTCGTGACTTCAGCTTCGCCGCCTAACCTTGCACCTGGATTGTAAGCCGGTGTCGCTCCTGAACGTGGCACAGTGCTGCTGCGTGGAAAAACGTGACAGATCACTGCGGGGACACGCATTGGGGGAATGCGAAAGCACTGACGCCTGTTCCACACTTGTCACCTCTCTTTGCTTCACTTGGGACTCGCGCGAGTCAGGCGACTGGGGTTCTCTTGGCGTCCGTTGTGGAGCACGTTTCAAACGCCTTGGTTCGGCATGTTTTCGGAGGCGAGTGTTCAGTGACTGGGGTTCCTTTCACTTATGTTGCGAAAATGAACTATTGTTTTTTGAGGAAATGAAATGACGCAATAACTGTCTCACATATCTCGGTGGACACCTGAACCACGTCGTAAGCGAAGGGATAATGGAGGGCGTGAAACAAGGAGGAAAGAGGTCCTATGTTACGACGCACGCTTCAAACGCTTCGCTACGGTATTACGTTCTCCCTCACACGTTTCCTTTTTGCGGACGTTATGGTGGAATTGGTGGAGTTGGCTTTGACGCTTAGTGGGGCGCACGCAGCAATCTTCCTTACGTACCGCTTACTGCGTTGCGTACGCTGTAAATAGCGTAAACACTACACCTTTAGTTGGCCATGCAGTAGAGTGCCTCAGTGGCACGTGTAAACATAGCGCCATCTAGTGACAAGACATCACAGCACATCAACGCTTGTTTGAAGGAACTTTCATACGTTATTCCTGGTAAAGACGGTGTATGCAATGCTTGCCTTTTTTATTCCTAAACTAAAAACCATGCAGATAAAGAAAATGTAAAAACTGACTAAAATCAAGAGAACTGCTTTGCCAGGTGTCGTTGCTAGGTAGGCCTCAGAGCTTGAAAATCGCCAAATTTTCTGAAAAACAAGGTGCTAGTTATCGATTATACCTCTACGTATAGGCGAGTGTGTGCGAAATAAAAGCGCACCGCTACCATTTGGGCGACTTATCACGTCGCCGAATCCAGCGGCGACATGTATTTATTCCGAAGCGGCTGAGCAGGGCGCCGCCATCTATTCAACTCATCCCGTAACGTGCCCGCAGCGCGCCCAAGCTATGGTTTGTTGTGCGTGTGCCCGCAAGACTCTGCGAGATACGCAGCGTTCTGCGCATGCGCATTCGTTGCCCGCAGAGTCGCTGCGTACGCCCAACAACAATGAGTTACCGCACCATTCGTCGCCAACGAGAGAAACGTGCGCACTCTACGGCGGCAAGGCAACGCCTGTCGCAGGGTTGCCAGGTCCTAAACTCGAAAAAGTGCCACAAAAATCACAAAAGTAACCAACAAGTAGCCAACGTGCCCCCTAAGTGCCAAAAGAAGCCAAACAGGGCGCCAAGGCTGCAGAAAATCGTCACCACGAGCATAAAAGTCGCAAGAAATTTATAATTCTTTTAGGACGCAGGGTAACAATGGATGCGAATAACTTTGGAGCACCGTGCTTTGAAGTGAAGTATCGCTATTAAATGAAAGAAAATAATGAAAATCATTGACAGAAGCACAGAAACGCGCGACCAATTTCTGAAGGGAGAGAATGTGTGGCAAAAGTAATCACGTAACCAGAACAGTTTTTCTTCTCTCCGGAAGAGGAATAATTTGTGGATCATAACAGCTTTAATTATCATACGTATATGACATGCGTGGCGTTCTTTTTGCACGAAATGTCTTCACTGCTTGGCAAACAAGTGCGTGATTTGATACGCCTATTTCCTCCTCCAGATTTCTCCTCTCATCTTTTTTTTCACAAAAACAGACCGCAAAAACAGACTGATCGCCATGTGCACTTGCTCTGGGTTGAAGGTATAGAAAGCACAGCCCTGGTCAAATTTTTTCATGGCTTAAGGTACGGACACTCTGGCGGCAAAACGCGCGCGGCACGCCGCCGGCGGCACGCGAGCGCTCCTGCAGAATCGCGGACCTCGACCGCTTTGTCACGAAGGGAGCGTTGGGCGGCGGCGACTCTTTACCGCCGAGTGTGGCCGTCCCTTTCGCGGCGGGGGTGGCGCCGCCAGCGGCATGCGGCGCGTTTTGCCGCTAGTGTGTTCGTACCTTTAGGGGTTGCTTTTGAGCCGTATATGTATGGGGTATGTATGGCTCTCCTGATATCGCTGTAGGATACCAAGAGCGTTCGTTATAACGTTTCAAAAATTGGCAGTGGCTTAGCTCAGCTACGCCAGGATATACGTAGCGAAAGCTCACGGCAGCATATTCAGCCAGTCGTTCGGCTCGCTGTTCCTCTGTTTCCTGGGCGATTCGTTTCCTCGTCATCTCGTTCCGATGTTGATTCCAAACCTCCTCCTGCTTAGCAGACTTGTCGCCGTCCATACTGCTGCCTCAACTGTGGTTGCGGCGCACGCGAGTTCTCCTTTTCATTCCTCCGACATGTTACCAGGCATGCGACACAGCTGGCGAAGCAAGCGGTGGCGAGCGCAACGACGAGGCAAGCGGTGTGACGTCATACCAAACGGCGGCGGCGGCTCCGCGGTGAGGCGCGCGGTGTGACGTCATGCCAGATGGTGCGGCGAGCGCGCGGCGTCGCCAACTGCGGCGGTTGCTAGGCAACGGCTGAAGGTTGCTCTCTGTGCCTCCTCGGAGCAGCGCCACAGCGAAATCGCAAGTTCGTGGCCAATGTAGCTTTCGATACAAAACTTTTTGGTCTGCCCCGTTTCCCTCCAATCGGCTAAAAAGAAGCCATGTGCCCTGAAAAATTTTAACCGCGACTAATTCTCAGCATCACGCAACTGGCTGTCAGCCTGGCACGTGCGGTCGATCAACGCGCTGTGAACCAATAGTCAACTGAGGAAAAAAGGCATGTCAGCTAAGTAGCAAGTGACTTCGCTATTTAGCTGAGGCGCATTGAGTGAGCGGAGATGGGACATTTCTTATGGCTGGTTCTAAGGAAACCTGCATATATGAGCAGTGCATAGCGGAGGATGAGTCTCGCGCGAGAGAACGCAGCAGCAGCGGGAGCGAGTGAACAGAGCAGTGAGAAGTGTTTTATGTCTAGGCCATGATTACAGGTAAATTTTCAGCAAAGAGGGCAGGCACCGCTGAATAATGAATGGTGTTCACGCGTGGAATTCTGACGCACTCAAGCAAAGATGCACTCGGACCAGTGGCGAAAAAAAAAGGCCCATTATTCAGTCCTAACTTTGACTTCAAAAGTAGCTAAAGAGCAGCCAGGTAGCCAAGTTCCAATTTTAGTCGTCAGGATGTCCCAAAAGTAGCCAATTTGGCCTAAAGTAAGCAAACCTGGCAACGGTGCTGGAAGCGCCCGAACCGGAGGCGACGCGCACGCACTTTCTGGAAGGTTCCTCCACGCGCCGCCGACCTCTCCTCTGATGTGACGGTGACCCTATTTCAACGCGACGGCATGACGTCACGCGTTACCAAGACAACCACGTTGGTTCGCCGCCAGCGGATTTGCAGCCGTTGTATAGCTTTTTCCCGCACATTTCTGTATTCAATTAATGGTTTGTAATTAATTTTTATGTTAACTGACACTTTCCAATGAGTTGTTTGATTGTTTAACGTTAATTAATCACCTCTTATTTTATTTCAAAACTTTATCCGGTTTGATTGCGTATTTTCCCACAATTTAGACGTGTGAGGCTGTTTTGACGTCCAACTAATATGTCAACGTCCGTGGCTATTTCGACGGTTTATTGACTTTTTCGCCTCTAACTAATTGCTCCAATAGAGTCAAAATTGACGCGCATCAACCTTTTATCATCTATCACATTCTTACTCCAAACTCTTCCTAAAACGACGTAAGGGCTGCCGACACGTTTTGCGTTCACTTTCTGCTTACACGAAACCGCGCACATAGCGGAATAATTCTTTCGCATTAAGAAGGGTCCATTTAGCCTAGCTCCAATCAAGATGCCTATACCCCCCCCCCCCCTTCCTCGTCGACCCAATGATTCGAGGCATCAGCTGTGCATATTGCGCGAGGTGATGCTGGAAGTGGCTATGACAGCCTATTTTCGCGCATACCCGGGTTTATTGTATTTGATTTCCAACACGTTAAATTACACTTCGCTGAAGTTGCAGTTGATTCTGCGCGGTAGATATATTTAAAACGAAATTTTTGATTTGCGAACTGCTTGCTAGCCTTTCAGCTTCTGATCGCTGTGGTCACAAGGGCATGCATACCCGCCCTGCGTCGTCTGCTGCGCGCTATTTACTATCTGCGCTGAGGTGCTTGCATGCATACCGTGGACGGCGGTTGCTCGAAATGTTTTTATTTTTTAGATTGGCGAAATAAAATGTACTTTTCGAGTTTTCCTTTTGGAAAGCTTCTGCTTAGTACACGAGCTAAGTTATCCTTGGGAAGACAACAGCATGCAGGTGTTCGAGAACGGCTTGAAAGCCCACCTCTGGCATCAATGGAATAGCTAAGAAGCTTAAGGTATTCCTCCAGCTTGAAGGGGATGCGTAGCAATGGGCAACAGTGCACTGCAGAGAAAGGTCCTTGGAAGGGCAGTGCTTTAGCGTCGTCTACTGTGTAAATTCGTGCCCGTAGAGTTACGCTTCCGCAGCTTTGAGCTAGACTGTCACTATCGTTCCAAGCGCTTCAATTTAGCACACAGCAATAATTTAAATTTAGTTTGGTGTCCAGAACCGCAGCGTCGTACTCTTGCCAGAAAGGCGGACTGACCGCGCCAACTGTCTGCCTTTTGTGTTCCAGGAATTTAAAAATATACAAGGAAGCGACAAAAAAAAGAAGACCGTGTTAGCCATTGGCACATACAATTGCAATAATGTGAAGCAGCAGTACACCAACGTATTTAAATCCGTCATCGACAAAAAGTGAGTGTTGTTGGTTTTGTCGTCTCTTACGGACAACACTAACGGGAGAGCTTTTTTTATGCAATCAACTACCTTTTTTTTTAATTTCCGGTGCACTCACAGAAGGGTTATTTCCAGAGGACGGCTGTGTTTCCATTGCGTTTATAGTATAATGACGAGATGCTTCAAAACTTCCAATGGCACATTGGCTATAAAGTCATCAGGAAGGGGCCTAAGCAAATTCACTCAAGGAGCAGAGTATAATTTTACTCGCAGCTGCAATCTGAGAGGAACTTGAGAAATAGAGAGACACGCCCCCCCATCTTGTCATTTAAATTTCAAGGCTGTGTTTGTCCGTGTTTTGTGCTGCCAAAGTGCATCACAAGGTGTGGACGTTAGGCTCTCTGCTCCCACGTTATGGTAGACACCGTGCACTGAAAACGTTTGCTAGAATTCGCTTTTTTGTCTCTCGCTTTGGAAGCAGCCGCAGTGATCATTGTGCAAACGCACGTGATGGTGCGGGCCGACGCCGTTGATGGTCGTCGCGGCCTTTGTACATAGTTGCTGTGATGTTTTGGTTGCTGCTGTGGCACACCTGAGGGGTCCAGGCGGGTCTAGGCACCGACTAGACGGGATCATGCTTGGTACCCAACTTCAGATCGGGCCACCAGAGTTGTCCGGACCAAGTGTCACTTTTCAAAGCTGCGTCGGAGCCTGCTCGCCTAGAACTTTCGCACTAGGCAATCCTCAGTGCAGATAGCATGTTGCGACCGAGCGACCACGACTGTGTGAAACACTTTCCCTAGCATACGATATAAAATCGTACTACGCAGCGTTCAATAGCAGAGCACTTATAGTGCACCCAAGAAACCGGTGGTGTTGGCGAATGCTGCGCCCAGTACTTTTCCCTTATGTTCAAAATATCTGAGACAACGGGCAAGTTCAAGGAAGCCTCCTAGAAAACGACAGTCCGCAGCCCCGTGTGCCAAGCAGGCAAGCAGTAGGCCAGCAACCGCCGCTGTCGCACTGCCCTCGGGTACTGGCTGTGAGAAACAAAAAGACGCCAATCCATAATGGATCCCTCAAAAGAAACTTCGTACAGCTGGCTGGAGTACATCATGCGTGTCAGCTGATCAAGGAACATGCCCTTCTGCCACCATGAAACTTGGAGGCGCCTTCTCACTTAAGCGCAAATTCCGTCTTCATCGGCATTCGTGATGCTAAGGTTTGTGCACTTGTGCACTGGTCCGGGTACTTAATATTTTACGTTCTGAGCATTCCCTGTACATGCCATATGTTAACGGAGCAATTAATTTCGGTCGGCGATCTCGTGGCCACTTCCTACCCGCTGTACATTTTGGTGCCACAGAATACGGTTGCACATGCCGGTAACAATTATAACAAATATGCAGCTGCGTAATTTGCCGGGCCCTAGAACGCTTGTTGGGAATTTCTTGGCCCAACATTATTGAGGTAAGGAAGTCCCTTTACGATGCCCACTGCAATTATTCTCAACTGAGAGTCGTGTATTTTACCGCTGCGCGCGCACGCCATTCTTTCCTTGAGGGAGTGAACAGCTCAGCATCGTCGGTGTCGGCGTAAAAGATGAGCTGGGCAGGAGGAATGGTAGGAGGAATGCCAGGGGAATTTTCACTAACCATTTTCGCTTCACGTAGCGATACGTGCACTGAACTAGCCATTAAAACGTCGCAAATGGTCCCTTGGTTTCTTTTCTGTCCCTGTCCTCGTTCATATAGCGGTGGAGGCGTTCTGCAACGCGGCACAACAACGCGAATTCTATTGCTGGCTGCAGAGGCAATATTTCTGATGCAGTCGAAATGCGGAAACGCCCTTTAGCTTCGTTTGCGCATTAAACAACCCCAGTTGACCGAAGTTAACAATGTTCTCTACAAGGCGGGCATCATCGCACGTACATGCCGCGGCACCGAACAATCGCGCAGCACCTGCATTACGGCCGCCGCAGCTCGGCGACTAGTCAAGTCCCCATCGTGTGGCGCCATCTGTCCGCTTTAGAAGAACTTTTTTGGGGGGCTAGATGGTGCATGTTGAAAGAAAAGAACTGTAGCGCAACCAATACGTACACAAGAGAGGAGCACACACGACTAGCATCTTCGAAAAACGTAGCGCGAAAAACAAGACACAGGTAAGGTGAAGACAGGACACGAGCGCTTTAGCTTACTTGTACACACGACTAGCTCTAGTCTTGTGTGGTCCTCTCTTGTGTACGTCTTGGTTGCGCTACACTTCTTTTCTTTCATCTGTCCGCGTTCGAAAAAAGCGCAAGGAGCAGGGAACAAGATCTGGTCGCGCCACCAGGCGCACTGTCAACACCTAAATACATTCTTACAGTGTGATTTAAATAAAAAGAAATAAAAGACTGCATTGCCGTGCAGCACAATGTACTGAATATTGGGGTTACCCAAGCTTCATTTGAACTCAGTTTTGAGCAGGCTTCTTTGTGCGGCACTAGACTGTGAAGTTTCGCTTAGTTCAGCTCATGGCTTAGACTTCACGGAGATCCCTCCAAAACATGAGCTGGATCACCGCCAATGCCGCAACCAAAATATCCTCTCTCCAACGGCGCCATCTAGTGCCTTCGCTGAATGAATGTATGAACTTATTACTGCAAGAACTTCGTACCTCGCAGTTTCTGCTCTTTCTGAGTTTAGTTTTGACCTGCTTCTTTGCATAAGGTGGCACCCGAATGCGTTTTCCTGGCAATGATTCTGTGTTTTTCATCCTCTCCAGCTTCAAGGCGGACACAGTGATAATTGTAACATCGACCAATAGCCAACCAGAGCACAACAAATGCGTGGGGATCCCGCCGGCCGTCATAACGGCAAAGAACTCATACTACACCTCATTCGTGAGTGCAATCGTAAACATTTCCGCTAATAGCGAGCGCAAAGGACGACTCTTCAAACGCATACGTTTTGTAGACGTAACCTTCGGAAATCGCGAATGCACTTAACTCTGTAATGGCGCAGTGTCAGTGAGTGAAACATTTCAAAGCACCTAAGCAGCACAAGTAATTGGCCCATTATGGGAAATGTATTGGAAGAGACCCGTCCAACAAAGGCCCGGAGTGAAACCACCCATCTGCAGCATTGGGCCGATTATGTGTGCTGCTTTGTCGCCTTCGGGTATCAGATCTAACGTGTTTGTCAAGATAAACGGGGTACTGTAGCTGCACAGATTTATCTGGTAGCAAAAGTGCGAAAGCTACTCGTATTTAAAACCGCAGCAGGCAATAAGCAAGCTTCTGCGCTCGGAATGGTGGATGCAAAATGCAGAGGCAGCGACGAGAGGCTACGTTTTTCCGGCATAATTGATAGCAAGCGGCAGAGCAGAGCGCAGGAAGGCGCAACGACACAAGTGTGACGGTGGGAAACGGAATCAGGTCAGCCCTTGGGTGTATAAAAGCTGAAAAGCTGACTGAACAATTATTTCAAAGGAAAGCCTTCCAGGTGCACACCAGGTTGTGTGCTTCAGGGCGAGGAGTAAATGCTTAAGGACAAAGTGCTACGCGGAAGTCGAATATGTATACGTAGGAAGTGTTGATGTGACGTCAAAAACCTCTGCTGACTTACACACTGACAGTAACTGCCTGGCAACAACCCCCACAAGATTTGTTTGTGCGCTATCACGGAAACGCGCTTCTTCGGACCTTCGTGAATTGCACCTGCGTGAACGAAACCCGTTCGATACGGCACTTCTGGAAGTTGAAGGCTCGCCATGTACGCGTTCTCGCTGGCGCCTTCTGTTCCTCGGCCTAGCTACGCGGCCGACTGGCTACTCGCTCGGCTGCGAACACAACTATTACTCTATTCCGTAACTAACCTGCACCACTACCTCCTCAGCCAATCAGGAGCGCGTTAAATGTGCATCTCCGCACCGAGTCGTATACGTGTCGTCTGCTCGCGGCGTGCACAGGTATGGTTAGAAAGGAGTATAAATCGACGCTCTGTGCGTACACTCGCCGCGGTGGCTCAGTGGTTGGAGGGCTCGGTTACTGAGCCGGAGTTCCCGGGTTCGATCCCGTGTGCGGAGCGATGGGATCAGTGCGCGTTAAAGATCGCCACGGGGTAAATTATTCCGGAGATGTGAGAAATTACTGCGTTGTTTCCTTTGTTCATAACGAAATTCATTCTGCGTACCGTATATTCTATCTCTGTATTTGCTCGCAGCGCTGCCAAAGCTGCGATGAGGGCACAGGCGTCGTTCTGACGCTGCACAGTACAGTGTCGGTATGAAGTCGGCATACGGGTAATGGGATACAGTGCTTTAAAGGGCGCATGCGGCAAGCGCTATTTCACATCAAGCCTTTAACGTAGGCTCTCGTTACGTACGCTCTTTCCCGAATTAACAGTGCGCATCTCTTGTGGGCTCTAAAAATTCTTTTCCAAAATAGTGGTAACCTTCTAAGCAGGACCCCTCGCCTCGGACTGAATTTGTCCTTGTTACTGCCATTTTCACTACGTTCACAATGGAGCACAGGTCTTTCACATCATCTCATCTCGTTTGTAACGAAACGCATGAACAATAAATTTCCTCATTTTTTTTAGTGACGATTCTGATGCTTCTAATGTTCAAGGGTACCGTCGATTTGTGACAAAAAAATGCTTCCCGTTCTAACAACTAAATGGTGCCACTAGGCTGAGCCTGTGTGTCTCTGCATACGCTGAACTCAACGTACGAGTATGACAAATGGCGTAACGTCCCGCAAAACGCTTGCGTTTAATGTACGTAAGCGTGTATACGCTTATGGTACGTTGATAGCGTCGATTTGTACCATATTTGTGTACGCCGCGAGCAGACGACACATAGACAACTATGAGCGGCGGAACAAGTTTAAAGCGCCCTCCTGATTGGCTGAGGAGGTGTCTGCTTTTGGTAGTGCTGGAAGTTAGTTATGAGATGTAGTATAATTGTGGGGATCTCGTGCGTTCTGTATACTAGGGTAACCACATCTCAAGAATTCTGATGTGGTGCTCTCCGAATATTTTAAGATTTTTCATCAGCATTCCCTTGACTGCCGCCGAGTTAATATCAAGAAAGATTTTCTGCCGCACTCTTTTTCTTTGTTGTCCATACGCAGGGACAGTTTAAAGATCTGGTCAAAAAAACATACCCGTACCCTGACCACTACATCGTCGTCGGCGTGTCGCTGGAGTTTGGAGCCTTGGCGTACAGCCACAAGTCAAAGGTCGACTTGAACAAGTTTGAACCCTACCAGCAATGCACTCAGCCTGTGCTGGTGTCCGTTGACGTGGTAAATGTCGCTTGTTTCCTCTTGAGTGCTTCATGAATCTCTGCTTTTTAGTGGTCCGTTTTCCTATAATTTGCCTGCTATGCGCAGCAAGACAATACTAGTGAACAATGATGGCTATGACGTTAACGATCACCATTACGTTAAACGCGCTATTCAAGAACAGTCTGTGCACTAAACAAAAATGTTACTCGGAGCAGTGGCTATGTATTATATCTGACGACACCAACACTGACCTGTCTCAACCATTAACCTTGCGTCCAGGACGTTCTTACACCATACCGAAAACAATCGGCACATCAGACCCCCTATTACATTCCTTTCAGCTAGTTCGCTTACTTTGCTAGCATTAAGACATTGTGATCACTTCCACGTCCAGCATTCTTGGGAAAAAAATTTCAATAGTGGAAAACTGTAAGGTTTTCTAAAATCTTTCGTTTGTGGTCTTTCCATTGCTCGCATCGAGCAGTTAAGACTAGCATTGAAAACCAGTTGGGAACGATTTTGCCGATAACAACAACGTTAATAGAAAAAAAGAATGCAAGCCTGCTCACCTGGCATCTGGGGACATATTGATTGTTATACTGACAATCTTACACTATACATGTTTACGCAAAAGGCGTACTGGCGCTAAAAAACGAAGACAACACACACAACAGGACAGGACTGCAATCTTACAAATCTTACAGTATATGAAACAAGTGCGTCCTTAAATTCTTTCCCGTTCAAAAGTGCTTTTGTCCAGACTTTTGGGGTATTTTTCAACGAATATCCTCACTGAACTGAGGATGCGACCAGATATAATGATGAAATCTCATGGATTTAGAACCGAAAACTTAGGAAACTTGAAGAGCAACCGGATGAAAATGTTGGCTCACCATGGGTCGAAGTTTTGCTCCCGTGATTGTTTCTGATGGTAAAACTAATTTGATGACATGAAAAGGAACCATTTCACAAGTGAGACATATTCTGACGCTCAAATATCGGAGCTCTAGAGGAGCGTCGGTAATGGTGTCAAGAAGACGATGGTAGCTTTCTTGTAAAGCAGCCTTTGACGCTACGAGAGTTCTCATCGAAATCGAAATTGACAGGAAGAAACTGACAGGACGCAAGTTGACAAACTGCCATTCGCGACCTCAAAGCTCACACCCAAGCAGCACACTTAATTGGCCCCACACTGGAAATACATTGGCGAAAGGCGGTCCAACAAAGGACCACAGAGAAAGCACAACCATTTACAACGTTCGGCCGGTTGCTTCTTCTGCTTGGGTACGGCCTGAGTAGTCAGCTCTTAAGCAGCTCTGCGTTCTTCCCTGGGAGCATAAGAGTTCTTTCTGAAGGAGCCTAATGTGTCAGCTTCTTAACGTTCACAACGGTAAGCAGGTATGTACGTGTTTAGCTCAGTGTAGGTTAAAGGACACTCGTTCACTGTAAGCACCGCTATATAGGCAGTAAGTGGTCCTCTTGCTCGAAACAGAGTGCACTAAAGGTCAAATTACTCCCTTATTACTCCTTTTTATTTATAGTGTTCTCGCTCGAGGTTGCGGCCAATAACACCGGCTGTGTAATATTGGAGTGTTTGGGCATAGCTGTATCGTATACCGGAACCATATGCGCTTACTGCCTGCCATCAACAGCGCATGCGCTGTTGGCACTTGGCGATGGAGGTGCACAGTAGCGCTGCACTGAATCTCTTTTTAGCCGCGTGTTACTCTCCGGTGCTCGCTTTTAGTGCCGTGTTATGCTGGGCGACGCATGTCACATCCAGAGCTTGATCCTTGCAGCCGTGCCACGCGGACAACAACAAAAGGAAAGAGTTGAACAAGGACACAAACGTCGCCGTCGTTAAGGGCACTGAGAATGATTACGTGCTGTGGGAGACCCCGAAAACCGCGAAGGCGAAGGTGAGAGCACGCAAGCTGTTCTGTGTGTGGCAGTGGCTGTGTGTTGCCATGTGTGGCTACGCAGCATGTTCTTGCTGGAGGAGCTTTGCGGCCGCGATGATAATCGGTGTCACAGATAAACAAAAAAGACATTCGTCACAGACTTCAAAGCAAAGTAGCAGCATCGTGTATTTCTGAGTGCTAGTGTCCGGCCTGAAATGTGGATTCGTTCCACACATGACTTTCGCTCAGGAAAGACCATCAGAACATCTCAGGGCTGTGTTAATATCATTGTGAGGGTTTCAACGGAAGTTAGACTGGTCAGGCATTTGTTGAAGTAAAAGTGTAAGAGCCACTGACCAAGTCAAACTAAAAATGGCCTGGCTTAGCTTATGGTTAAGCATAGTTTTGCGGTCTGGAGAGCCGCCCTCTCCCTGGCCGACATCTCGCTGCTCGACTGACTCAACGAGTGCGTCGCCTTTTGCGTGACGTCAGTATCTCCTAGCGGTAGGAGCGGGAGTTAGGCCGCCGGTGGAGGCTGCGCGTCCGCTAGCGAGCGCACGAGGCCCCAGCTTTCACAGCTGTTGTGACGTCATATCACGTGGTGCGCCGATGAAGGTCAAGTGGTAGCTACGCGGCCGTGCGCGACGCAGCAAGGAAGAGCTCGGTTGTGCGAGTAATGTGCTTCGCATAAAAATGACGTATGGGAACCCGTACTGGTTCGTTGTTCACAATGAGGCTAAAAGGACAGTCCATCCAAACTTCGGTGCGCAGAATACGACGTAATGATTGCATATAGAGATGGGTGGCATCGTTCCTTCCTTCTAGCTCACGGCAACCGGGGTCGTTTGAATGATGACTGAAAGCAAAGGCGTGTCGTCAAGCTCCGCTCTTTGAATTAAGTTTCTACATTTCACCTGTCGATGTAATGGGATTCCTCGTACGCGTGCTCGGCGCAGTTTTATCCAAAGAACAGAACTTGGCGACACGCCTTTACTGGAGATATCATTCATCCAAGCGACTCATCATACCATGAACCTGGAAGAATGGACGATATTCCACCTATTTATTCGCAATCATTACGTCATATTCTGCGCATTTAAGGTTCCATGGCCTGTCTTCCTAGGCTCTTTGTGAAGGAGTCTTTTACTTTGGCTTGGTCATAGCGTAATTATAAACATGGGCAACTTTAAAAGAAAAAATATACTAGGAAGAACTTAAACTGCTCTTGGGAAAAATAACTGCCTTTTTTCTCTCAAAACTAAGAAACGGTACCGCAGTTTGTAGTGTTTAATGCCTAGAAACTGCACTTTGGCTACGACAACGCCGTAAAGTGGATGGTCTGGGGTTCTTTCACGTGCGCACTCATTGCACCACACACGAATATTTTAACGGTGGGAAGCGATTGCTATTGCGCTGTTTCGATAGGCTGAATTCATAGACGAAGTTTTCGTGTCGTTTTAGAACTTTGTTTGGCCCAGAAGGACATTTTTTGCGTTCTAATTATTTGGTGCTGTATGCTAGCATCGAGTTTTTCTGAAACTGATTTTTAGATCCTCTTCTGGACTGTAATGTTGTATATATCTATATATAGTCACCAGAAATTGAAAAAAAAAACATAACAGGGTTTAATTCAGCCTCACAAACTGGTCCTCCAATATATATATATATATATATATATATATATATATATATATATATATATATATATATATATAGTAGTGAGTTATGATGAACGCGCCTCGTATTGCCTCCACGGCATTTATTGTATATTGATCAATCAGCTGCCAAAAATATTTATTTTTGGCAGCTTATATATATATATATATATATATATATATATATATATATATATATATTGTAGAGACTGACACTGAGACGCGCTTAGTGAGAGTCCGCTCAAGTGCCTAGCCTTTCTTTAATCCCACTTCCTATTCTTCCGCCCGCTTCTTTCGTCTCTACTTCATCTTTGCTGTCTCGGCATCACACTCGGCCACGACTGCGGACGCCCTGTTGATCGTAGGCTGCGTCGCACCCGGACCTCGTTGTCGTACACGCGGCCACTCGTCTCGCCCCGCTTCAGCAGCCACTCCTTCATGGTCTCATCCTTCACCTCGACGTAGAGGAGGTTGGTGCACTTGCACACCTCAGCCTCGAAGTGGTCACCCTGCTCGGTGTTCCTGGGGTAACCGTCAATCAGGAACCCTTTGGCTGCCGCCACGCTCTTCCTGGTTGCTTCTTTCAGCAGCTGCAAGACCGTGACCAGTGGGACGTCGCCATGATCTCGTTCGTCTCCTTGCCCAGGTCGCTGCCGGACTGCACCTCTGCCCGCAGCAGGTCACCGGAAGAGATGTGCGTGAAGCTGTAGTTGGCCGCTATCTTCTCGCATTGGGTACCCTTGCCGGAGCCGGGGCCGCCGAAGACAAACACGACGGGGAGGCGTTGAGTTTTAAAGGCCTGTCATTTGGCGTTGAAGTAGGGGGAGGAGCAGGCTTGGCTGGTGGCGGAACTTCCTCAGCCTTCTCCTCTGGTTTTTTCTCCCCCACTTTCTTTTCTTCTTCTTTCTCTTCTTTCTTCTCCTCCTTCTTCTCTTCCTTCTTTTTCTCTTGCCCTTGCTGATCATGAACAGGTCGTCCATATCATCGCCGGCATCCCTGACATAGGCGCCCCGAAGTCGTCCGCTGGTGGATCGGCGTGGAGGGCCGCGGCACATTAGGACAGTATCCGGACAGTTGCAGACTCTCGACCGTGGCCCTGCGAGGTCGTCATGCAAGGTGGTGTCTTCGAAGCTGCGTCGACGCATCAAGGGCGACGCCGGTGGCGGACTATCTGCACGATCCTCATCAAGCTGCCTGTCCTGCTGCAGCCTCTCTCTAACGGGAGGGGACGTGGGGGCTTCCAATCCTCGCTCGATTTGGAACATTTGGAGGCGCGATACTGATGGCCCGCTGCCGACCCTGGAACCCGGGTAAGGCGGCAGCCGCGAAGGGTCTACTGGTAGCCTGCGTCCGGAGCGGGACCTGGCAGTTGCTGGCTGCCGAGCAGGTGGCACGGGAGAGGTCCGCTTTCCGCTGAGGGCCTCGTCACCCTCGTCGATGCGGTCCTCTTCGCGTTAAGTCCACGCTGGAAACAGGCTGGCACCGGATTTTGTTGTCTGGGAAAATTGGCTCATGAAACTGACGTCCCGGCAGAAGGGGACGCGGTTGTCCTGGAGTGGCCGTCATCCGTTGAGGTGGCAACCCAGGCGACCGCACTCCAGGCGGCATGCTACTCAGGCTATTACTGTTCGGACTTGGGCACCCGATGACGCTGCTGATAACCACTGAGCCCGGAGCCTCCGTCACCGAGCTAGCGAAGTACGGGTGCCGTGGCGAAGGTGGCGTCACGGATTCAGAACTGCCTGCAGGAGGCGGCTGCGCCGCGGGCCGCCCGAAGCGGTGCCCATCATCCGTCGATGCCGGAATGTTGGGATGCCTCATCGGTCCATGAGACGGCGGCCGAGACAGCAGCGGGGACGGTGGCACTGCTGAGACGGAGTCCGCGCTCCCAATGGAATTGGGAGGAGCGCTGGCTGCACTTTGGCCGGGAACTGCCGACACCTCGGTGAGCGAGGCGGTCACCTGAGAGCGGTGCACCACAAGGAACGCGTATCCGCTCGTCGGCTGCGGTGACTGCGGTGGCGGACTGACGATTGTGTTGGAGCGGACCTGCAAGAGCTCGGATGCTTCCACCGCGGCAATGGGCGCCTCAGAGCCCAACGCCTGCTGCTGCCACGTGCGGCCAGGCCTGAAGACGTACCTTACCATGATTGTAAAGGGCGATGTCCATCTGGAGCCTGGCGCCGCGCTCTCATCGTCGTGAGTTTGGCGTCGTGCGCACTGGCCATAGGGTGTAAACGCGGCAAGAAGGGCAGAGGTCCAGGCCGGCCAAGTGGTGTAGCGGCGGCCTTCGTACTGGTGCCAGGCGCGGGCGGCAGCACGGAGATGGTCTTCCGCGACGGCGAGCGTGGTGGCTGGAGACCAGGAAAAACGCCGGGCAGTAGCGTCGACCACTTGAATCCACGCTTCGGCGTCGTCATAAAATCCACGGAACTCCGGAATTCGTACCGGCGTTACTGGGTGTCCAGAGGACAGTGAAGCACGGCCAAGCGCTGCAGTGAAAGAAGCAGATAACTCCCGGAGGATTGAGAGGGCTTCGGGAAGAAGGGCCAAGGCCGAATCCGCCGAGGAGACATGGACGCCGTTCTCGGGCGGAATAGGGGTCCCAGGCGCCGAGGGAGCCGGCCGTGTGACTGCCCGGCCGCTTCGAAGGAGGAGCGACGGGTCGTCGAGGTCCGGGTCGGGTCCGACGTTGGTTGACTGCGCCATTGCAAAGACTGACACTGAGACGCGCTTAGTGAGCGTCCGCTCAAGTGCCTAGCCTTTCTTTAATCCCACTTCCTCGTCTTCTTTCCGTCCGCTTCTTTCGTCTCTACTTCATCTTTGCTGTCTCGGCATCACAATATCTATATATATATATATATATATATATATATATATATATATATATATATATATATATATTAAAAAGGAGATTGTAGCACAGTTGAATCCGAGTCCGACACCGACAACAGTCCTAGCCAAGCGTTCGTTGAACAAGCCAGCTACAGACCTCCGGGTCGTCGTCTTCGTGCAGCACCGAATCGGAGCGCGACTGCCACGCCACATATACCTTCGGGTGTAAAAGGAGGCATCCTGCCGACTTAAGGAACACGCACTATAGTCGGATCGTGACACGGTTTGAGCCGGTCGACTTGCTCTGTTTCAGAGCCACGGTAGCGTGCATCCTGGGCCGGAAAAAGCGGTTCATTAACGTAGTTCTCCGGAGAGGTCTGGCAGATAACACTTTACAGGCCTTGGTACTTCGAAAGGAGTTTCGTTGATAGGCCGGCATCGCTTGAAGGAACCCAAAGCATCACGAGTGAGTTTGGAGTATAGGACTGAAAAGGAGGGGTGGGGAATCGAAGGTGCTTCCTTCGTTTCTGGTCCTCGTGGCAAGAAATCGGGCAAGCTGGCGGAATTCTTCAGCATATGTGGCTGCTTGAGAGAGGGTCACTGACTCGGACACATAAGGGCGTTACGAAAGCATGGTATCGATTGTGCAGGTGGTCTCTCGGCCATAGAGAAGGAAAAACGGAGAGAAGCCAGTTGTGCTCTGTGTGGCAGTATTGTAGGCGTATGTGACAAAGGGGAGAATGTAGTCCCAATCTGAGTTGTCGGATGGAACATAAATGGCGAGGGGTGGTAGGCCGTTGTAGATAGATAAACGATGCGGCTTTGATGAAGGAGTGCTTCGACGGTGTCTGAGAGGAAGACATGGCCCCGGTCGCTGAGAATTTCGTTAGGGAAACCATGGGACTCCGAGGATACCAAGGACACAACGACTTACGCAGACGCGGATGGCAAGGATGAGGTTTCTGCGTAGCGGGTGAGGTGGTCTACCGCCGCGATGACCCAGAGGTGGCCAGCCGTAGTGATGGGAAGGGGACCATAGAGATCAATGCTGACGCAGTAGAATGGGCGCGTGGGGCAGGACAATCGCTGCAGCGGAGAGGTAGAACGGCGAGGAGGCATGTTGCGACGTTGATATTCGGGACTGGAGCGAACGTATTGGCGAATGGAGTGGTACATTACCCGCCAATAGAAGCGGCGTCGAAGGCGTGAGTAAGTCTTGACTGCACCGGCGTGAGCGCAGTGGGGATCGGTGTAGAAGGAGGCGCATATGTCGGAACGAAGATGCCGAAGAATGACAAGAAGCCATTTGCGCCCGTCGGGGAGGTAGTCGCGGCGATAAAGCAGACCATCCCATTTAGCAAAGTGGTGGGCTTGACGGTCGTGAGTCCGGGCCGTCGGACGTACAGATGGTGTAGATAGGAAAGCGAAGAGAGAAGTGATCCAGGGGTCGAAACGTTGTTCAAAAGACATGTCGGCAGTGTCTAGGGAAGAGGAGTCACTGGTGCCCAGAGATGTGCAGGCCGAGCCACAGGAATGAGGTGAGCACGATAGGGCGTCGGCATCAGAATGCTTACGGCCAGCGCGATAGACGACTTCTATGTATTATTCCTGTAAACGCAGCGCCCAATGAGCAAGACGACCTGAGGGGTCTCTGAGGGAAGCGAACTAGCAAAGGGTATGGTGATCAGTTATAACATGAGAATGGGCGACCATATATGTATGGTCGAAACTTTTCGATATCCAAAATGATCGCCAAGCACTTTTTTTTCGTCTGGGAATAATTCTTTTCGGCTTTGGTGTGGCTGGCATACGCTGGCAAGTGTGGCTGGCATACGCGACATGTACAGGGAAGCTGGGTTTTCATTGGGCAAGAACAGCGCCGAGGCTGGCGCTGCTGGCATCAGTGTGAATTTCCGTTCGCTGACAGGGGTCAAAATGGCGAAGGATTGGTGGGGACACCAGAAGGCGCTGAATCGTTGAGAAGGCTGCATCACAGGCAGATGTGCAAGAGAGGTTGGGGTCCCCGGCAAGCAGCTCAGTCAAAGGAGACAGGATGGAAGCAAAATTTTGGACGTAGCGGCAGAAACAAGAGCATAGGCCTATAAAGCTAAGCAACTCTTTAAGGGAAGTGGGTCGTGGGAACTCGGCGACTGCGCAAAGTTCGGCAGGATTGGGAAGAACGCCTTCTTTGGAAACGACGTGGCCCAAGATGGTAAGCCGCCGGGCAGCGAAGCAGCAATTCTTCAGGTTCAATTGCAGGCAGGCGTCGCCAAGAAATTGCAGGACACGCTCGAGGCGGAGCAGTTGGGACGAAAAGTCTATACAAAAGACGACGGCATCGTCGAGGTAAGACAGACACGTGTGGCACTTGAGTCCGCTGAGAACAGTGTCCGTCATGCGCTTGAATGTGGTCGGCGAATTGCACAAGACGAACGGAATGATGTTGAATTCGTAGAGGCCGTCGGGCGTGACAAACGCCGTTTCCTGCCGGTCAGCAGCCACTGTGGGCACCTGCCAGTATCCGGAACGCAGGTCCCGCGAGGAAAAGAATTCCGCTTTTGCAAGCAGTTGAGGGCATCGTCTATGAGGGTAAGGGGATACACTTCTTTGCGGGTAATCTTGTTCAGGCGACGGTAATCAACACAAAAGCAGATGGATCCGTCCTTCTTCGGCACGAGAACAACGGGGGAGGCCCATGGGCTGTGAGATGGCTGGATTACACCGGGCTAGTGCATGTCATCCACTACTTTGGTAGTGGCGTCACATTCAGTGGGCGCCACGCGATACAAGCGGTGGCGAAAAGGGGCATGCGTGCCGGTGTCGATGCAGTTAGTGACGACAGACGTGCGACCCAGCGATGTGTGCAGGAAGTCGATGGACTGACGGAAGTAATTCGACGAGCTGATCGCGTTGCGCTGGCGAAAGGCTGGCATCAATAGAGCGCGAAAAAAAAACAGAAAAGGAATCTTGGGTTGGGGCAGCAGAAGGCGAATCGAGGGCAGCTATCTGACTATAGGCGTCGCCGTCAGGGACGGGGAATGTAACAGCGTGGTCAGGTGATTCGACATGTCCCCGACATTCACCACAGAGCCGTTGAAAGGTGGTTAGTCACTCAGTTATTCGATCAACTTTATTTAGCCAAAGGGCGGTGGCTTGCTCCCCCGTGGGCCTCAGCCTAGGCCGAGGACCCAGGGCTTCGGCTACCGGGCCGGCGACGGTGCCGTTGGTCGGTCACAGCCTCGGCCGCCAGGCTGATGAGTTTTTTTCTCCGTAGCGGGGTCCTCGCTTCGCAGCAAATCGTTTCAGGCTGTTTTATTATTGAAGTCCGCAGCCCCTGGGGAGCTGGCACACTCTATACTTAGTTGTGCCAAAGTATCTTTAGCTCTACAGTTTTTACATACCCTCTCCTCTTGTGCTGATTGTATGTACCTCAGATTTCTGGAGAACAGTAGGTGTTTGTATCTTCTTCCAGGTCATTGCTTCCTTTAGTGAGAACGATTTGTCTGGTGGTGGTAATTTCCTTCTATTGAGTCTGTAGACTTCCTTGATTTCTCAGTATGTGACCGGTGCTTCTGTTAAGTTTTTGCATGCTTTGTTGCTCCATCGTTGCCTCAGGCAATGATGTGTGCTGCTTCCGTTCACTCTGACGTTTTGATGGGCCGGTGCTTATATTAATGTACTGGCTCTCTCCAGACCTCTCAGGATGCGTTCTGCCTCCTTAGAGATGTGGCCTTTGCTCTAGTTGCGTAGTACTGTATTGCTGTCGCTGATTATCTCTCCTGCGCGAGTGCCTCTACAGGCTAGCGCACATACAACTTCTGCTATTTCGATGTCTTGCGTGTTGATCGATGCGGTGATGACTGGATTGCCCTCCCCGTCTACAACAGCCGCTACGGCAGCTCCTTCCTTGCCTACTGTGGCTTCCACGTAGGCGACGTCCTCTGCGGGAATTCGCTCTTATCTTTTTTCCAGGGTTCTGGCCTTTTGATTTTGTCTTTCCTTATTAAATTCTGGGTGCATGTTTTTATGTATTTGGGGGGATCATGAGTGGTTTCCACCGTATAGAGTCCAGGCTGACATGTTTTCTCTGACTGGTGCTAGGCCTACCATCCTTAGGCTGGTCCTGCCTGCTTCAGTGCAACTCAGCCTCTCCATCTGTGCTGTTCTTACTCCTTCTCTAAATTCTGTCCATCTATTACGGACTCCTAATTCCTCTAGTCTTTCAGTTAATGTTTGCACCGGGAGTGTTGAGTGCCTCCTTCGTACAGTCTGTGTTTATTACGTCTAGTTTTTGAATTTGAACCTGCGTTAGTTACATATATAGGGTGGCATAGCTAATTCTGCTCATTAAGAAGGCTTGCATGATCCGGAGAATGTTCCTCCCCTTCATGCCATGCGCCTAGAGCGAAATTCTTCTCACCATACCTGCGACCCTCTAGGCTCTCGCTTCTAGTTTCTTTAGTGTGTTTGTCTTCTTCCCTCTTTCCTGGATGAAGAATCCTAGTATTTCAATTTCAATTTCAATTTATTTTCGAATTTCTTTTACAGGAAATACAAACACTTTTTGGACCCATAGAAAGCGGCTAGTTCGGGTCCAAGTACACAAAATACGTAAAAGCATATTCAAAAACGGCGGACATATACAGAAAAGCGTAAGCGTAGTACAAGATTAAAAGCAAAGCATTCTAAATAACACTGGTAGATAACATTCGGCGCGGCAAAGGAAAGAAAATAGCTTTGAAAACATGACATTCAAAAAGAACTTTCGGACATCAAGTGCTAGTAAAAACTATCGTGTTACATGCAAAGTACATAATAACAGAAAACTGTGACGAAAAAAGAATTTCAGGTTAAATCAATTATTTCAACTAAGTGTTTTTTAAACATAGCAGCAAAATTGTGTGAGTTTTTAAGAGAAATGGGTATCGCGTTCCAGATTTTTACCCCAGCAGACTTCACTGAGTTTCGGGACCTCATGTCCACCCACTCTTATGCTAATGCGTAGCCGTGGGGCACATCTCCCTTTGTCGTATATTAGGAGTTCTAACTTGAGTGGTGAGCACTCTAGTCCACTTTTTTGGCGTATTTGACAATTATGTCTGCCACCTCTTGTAATTTTGACCCTGCCATCAAGGTGGCAAAATATTAACCCACAGATTGATATCATCTGCATAGATGCTGTAGTTCAAGTTCTCTATTTCGTTTAGGAATTTTTGGAGACCCTTAATTGCAATGTTAAGCAAGAAGGGGGACTATTGCCCCTTCCAGGGTACCTGCTCCTCCTATCTATTGCTTCTGATCTAATGTCTTGGTATTTGAGGTACCTGTAGGCATCTTCCCCAGGCCTGCCTCCCGGATACCCTCCACAACGGCATCGTTTTCTGTGATATCGTTTTGCAGTCTTAGCATGACATCATTACATCCTGTGTGCTGAGACCTGGATGAAACCCACCATCCGGTCTGGCCATTTTCTTTGTTCTTCCGTGTGTCTGGAAAGCCTGTTGAGCACGACGAGCTCCATGGCCTTCCCGATACAGGACGTAAGTGATATCGGTCTCAGGCTGTCTAGGCTCACGGGTTTATCGGGTTTCGGTATGAAGACAACCTCCACCCGTTTCCAGGACTTCGGCACTTTGCCAATTTGCCATACACCGTTGAAGTATTCCGTCAGGTGTGTGACTGAAATATTCTCTTAAGTTTCTAAGTGATTTGTTATTGATTCGATCTGGTCCTGCCGCTGAGTGGGTTTTCAGGTTGCTTAGGATAGCCGGTACCTGAGCCTCTGTGAAGGGCTCTTCAATCTCTGTTTTCGCTCCCGTAGTTTTCTTCTACATTTTCTTTTGGGTGCTGACTTATGTATTTCTCTGTCAGCTTGTTGCACAGCTCTTCATCGGTGATTGAAAATATGCCTGGCTTTAGCTTGTCTAACGTCGGCTTCTCCTTGGTTGACACTGGGTCCAGCATGTGCCGCAGAATGTTCCATGTTTTTGCTACCCCCATGGTGTAGTTCATTTCGTCGAATGCTGTTAACCTGTTTTCTTCCTCTAAGTTCCTGGCGTACCTTTCGATTTCTATGCATTATTTTCTTATTCTGCCCGTTAGGTTACTGTGTTTCCCGTTTTTCTGTGTTTCCCGCCGTTTTTCTCTTTTGTTCCAGCTCCTTTTTTTCTGAGGAGCGTGAGGAAGCGGGGGTCTACAGTAAGGGGTGCTTTTTTGACCTGCACTTCCACTGTTGTGGCTTCTATGTGCGCCGTTAACTGTTCCTTGCAGGTCCCAATACAGCTGATTCTTTCTATGCATTCGGATTGCCTGAGTGTTCCTCAGCCTGCAACCTCTACCCAGCGTTAAGCTGATTATCCTGGGTGTTTCCGCGTGTTAGTCCACCTGGTCCTGCCTATGCTCATAGTGATTGTTATATCCTGAGAGGTGTCTAAGTGCCCTGAATGCCCACCCCCCTGATGGAGTCCGGGTCGTTATAGAGGGTAAATACTTGGCTCTGAATGGCGTTCCATACTTTATTCCCTTTGGGTTTAGACTGGATAGCCCCATTCCTACTGTCCTCGCTAAGGTCTCATACTGTTACTAATGGCTTCTTATCTGCGATATTGCTAGCTTTTGTGAGAAGGGGCCTAAAGTCTCCGTTGTCTTGAGGCGGATTCTACATGTTTAGTACGACGAGGCTTTTTGTCTCTTCTGATTGTAATGACCTCCGTGAGGACGTGGTCATGTTGTTCAATCCCCGCCTCCCGTATGATCGCAGCTATATTTTTAATGATGGTTACTACTCTGGACCCCTCCTTTTCCTTGTTGTAATTTTTGTACCCCATGAGTTCGGCCTTAGTGGCTACCTCCTGCAGGGCTATTCCTATTGGTCCTTCGTCCTGTAATTTTATAACGCGTTGCAGTGGCACTGTTTTCCTGTTCAGGCTTCTGCAGTTCCAGTGCCACCGCACACTGTTATGTGGTTTCTTTTCCGGATTGGGTTGCTTTTTCCCTGCCATGATTTTAATTCCTGTTTCCCTCTTGATCCGGGACCCCCTGATCCCCCAGCCTGACGCAGACTGCGTGCATTTGTTCTGTTATATTTTTGACCACGTGTTCTATCGCTGTTTCCAAGTTCTGAAGCTTTCCTTCAAGTGCGTTCACCTTAGTCGTTAGTGGATCTATTTCTCTGCCCTTTCTCGTTTGCGGGTGTGGTCTGGCTAGATTGGCTGCCACCTCTGTCGCGCCCTCGGTGCCTTCTGGATTGGCAGCTGTGGGGTTCTTAGCAATTGCCTTACTCGCGAAAGCGCCCTGAGAGACCTGCAACTTTGACCAGCTTTTTAGGTTTTAAGCTTCCTTAGTGATGGTTGTCACTAGCTTTCTAAGTGATTCATTGGCTTTCTCTAGCTGTATGACTCTCTGAATTTCAGCCTCGGTTTGATTTGACGCAAAGCTCACCCTCTTGACTTCTCCCTGGCTCTGGTTCCAACATGGGGTCCCTGGATCCGGTCCCCCTACATTGCGCTCCAGGCGGGACTGCGCGGACTCCTCCTCCGCCGGGTCGGTTGCCGCTAGGCAGAGCCCCTCCTACTGCATCCACCACTCCGCCGGACCAGGCACCCGAGCTCGATCTGGCCCTACGGTTTCCGGGATGCTAGTCCAGGATGTGGTATCTGGTCTCGGGACTGGGAGCGGTTTGAGGATCGGGACCCTGACTGGGTCCGCCGGTTCCCTTTGGCTGCCTGGGCCCGCGCTGCTTTTCTGCTCTTGGTGGCTTCTGGTTCTGCGCCTCCCACTTTTTTGCTTGAGTTTTTTGCCGCTCCAGCTTACTGGTGCGCTTCGTCTTTCCCTCATTTTGCTCCCGGTGACGCAGGGAACCCGATAGATGCTCATACACTTACTATCTCCCAGAGCGCGCGGCTTTCCACACATTTGGCATCTGAGGCTTTGGCATTGGTGACCCTCTGCTGGGTCGTCCTCACGGCAGCCGCGGCATTTGATTACAGTTGTGTTTGGACAAACGTCCGATCTGTAGCCCATTTGTCCGCAGGTGTAACAAACCTCGTATTTTTTGCAGTATAGAAAACAGCGGATGTCCATTCCCCACATTCGTATCCACACAGGCCCCCTCCACTCTTCGAAGAGTACCATTATCGTGCTTCTTTTGCCAACCCTACGGACACACGGGATTGCTGGATTCTTCCTGTCCCTCCTTATAATGGCTTTAAGTTCTTTGTTGAATTTTCCGGGATTGACGGCGTGTATGATTACTTTCCCGCACACTTTTGGCGTTGGCAAGTACCCTTTCACTGCCAAGGCCGTTTTTTGAATCAATAGCCAGGTGGCTAATTCCCAAGTATTTCTTCGCGTGTTCTTGACTGAGGATTGCGATAAGCATCGACTGTTGCTTCATGTTCGGCATGAACGAGTCGTCAGCTGCGATTCCGACCTCGAGCCCCGCTGCACAGGCTAAGGCCAACGCTAGATTTAGCTTTCTGATTTTTTGCAAAAGGCACTCGCGCCGCTTTGCGGTATTAAGAGAGTCTTCTGGGAGTGTCCCCGGTAGCTTCTCGATAGAGAGCTACGCGAGCCTCCTCCCAGGAGGCTTGTATCCGCGCCGCTCTTTGCCGAGCGCCTCCAGGCTTAACTACCCGGTCGGTTCTACGCGCACTTTTCGGTTTTTCCTCATCTCGTACCAGATACCGTAGTAAAGCTCTTCCTCGGTAGCATCTCTACCGGTAAACTCCTCGGTAATCATTGCTTGCCGCATGCGTTGACGCTCCTAGGAGCGCGCGCTCCCACGCATGCTGTTCCGGTGGCGCTGCAATGATGTCCACTGCGGCGCAACACGTGCTCGACTCTGATTGTCATGAAACTGAAAAGAATAGGCCTACCTTTGATATAATTGGTCCACAGGTAGTCCTCGGTGTGCTCTCTGAGATGGTTGTCCTTTTGCTTTTGGATGGGAACCCCAAAATCTGTCCATGGCCGGATTGTAGCGGAGCGAGCGGACGCATGACCTACCCGCTCAGAACCCACGGAAACAAAAGTACCGTTGACGGGAAAGAAAAAGGATCGTGATATAAATTGCGGTTTGGCCATCGCAGATAGTCAGAAAGGCGAAAGGAAAGAGGAAGGTGTGGCGACGGGCAGCAGCAACGGTCGGATGGAAGAGTGCAGTTCAATCAGACAAGCAGGTGAATGAGGGGCACCAGGGCTGCGGAAAAGGCAGGCATGTCAGTATAAGCAGCAACCAGCATTTGACCGGCACGGGCAGAGGTATAAGTGTGGGTGGGGGGGGAAGGGGGGGTGCGTGAGAAAGCTGAGACAGTTCAATGCCGGCACGGGCACAATCGATGATCGCATGATGAAGGGTGAGAAAGTCACTGCCCAGAACGATGTCATGAGAATAGCGGGACAGCACGAGAAACTCGGCGACTTACAAAGTGTCCCATATAACGAGGCGATCTGTGCATGCCGCCAGAGGTCGGATGCGGTCCGAGTTGGCAGTGCGGAGACAAATTTCGATACAGGCGCCGTCACTTTATGTACTCGGTGGCAGAGGCCGGCACTAATAAGAGACAGCAGCACCAGTGTCCACAAGGGCGAGAACGGCGACACCATGGAAAAAAAATCGACAACATTGGCGGGGGGGAGGAGGAGGACTTAGGCGGTTTGATGAAAGCGCAGTTCTTGGCTCCGGAACTGCAGCCGTTAGTTTTCCGCCGGGCGGTAACGGGAGTGGCTCCGCATGGGCGAGAGAGATAGGCTATGAGCAGAAGGCGCCCTGCGTGAAGAGTAGTTAGAATGGTCAAGTTGGGAAGAGTTCGTCGGAGGAAAGAGGTGGCGAAGGAAGCGTATGGTCGTAGCAGAGCGGGCGTGCAGCTCGTTGGAAACTGGGCACTTGTTGGTGGCAGAGCGGTGCAACATGTCTGGGAAAGCCACTGACATGGAAGATGGGGCGGTCGGATGTCCGGGGTGCTGCATGGGTTCATCACGGTGAGGCGAGGTGGTGGGTAACGACGGGGACGTGCCGGCGGCGTCGCGATGGATAGGTGAGATACGTAAGAGTGGGGCGCCATGATCTGGCGACAACAGCGGCGTAGGTGAATCGAGAGGCCACGGGCGGAAGCCGAGAGGTAGAGTGCAAAACATCAGCTACCTGCTCCAGGATGGCGCGCGAAGCGTGGGATCGAGGAATGATGGCGTCGGGATTGTCAGGATTGTCCATAGACTCTGTATAGGATCAGTATTTCTTGAGGACTAGTCTATAGGATTTCTCTATAGACAGTCTATAGAATTTACTGAGAAAAGTCTATGGAAAGTCTGGGCTGTCTAAAATGTTTTCTAAGGATCCATAGCCGTTTCCTGCAGGCCGTAGAGTGCGTAACATAGGATGTGGCGTAGGGACCTTTCAGCGCTGGTGTTTTGTCCTTCTCTTGTGTCTCGTCTTTGATTGCGCTGTTTTTCCAATTCGTAAAACATGTACCAACCAGCCCGTATTTGCCCTCTTCTGGAACCATTCAGTGGTGAGTCCGGAAATCACGCTCAGTTGTATAGCATTGTACAAGCAACGAGGAAAAAGCACATGAACTACCCCAGCAGCACAGCTAATCGGCCCAGTATTGGAAATGTATTGGAAAATGTGGGTCCTGCAAAGGACCGGAGTGAACCATCCATTTCCAATTTTGGGTCCATTAAATGTGCTGATTGGGTAGCTACATCAAGGAGAATAATCTCGCTGACGGGACATATTCCGCTTCAAGCGAGGAAGGCGATCGTAGCCTATGCGTGTGATGACTGACAGCTTGGTCCCTCAATCTTGGGAGAGCGGTAATCGGGGAGCTAGAAATGGTAAATACTACAGCTGAACATTTGTGGGCTGGAAGACTACATAGAAACCACAGCTAGGAGGAAACTGGTTAATGGCTGAACTTACGCGAAAAAAAAAATGTAATGTGGAGAGAACTGATGAGCAAGCGCTAAATGAGGCATACAGCAAGAAAGCGCTAAGAATGTAACTAGACATTTGTAGTGGCCGTGTCTGCGCATGACGAGTTTAGGATAATGCCAATTTCGGTGTCATTATCCATAAGCAGGTAGGGAATTATGCAGGGTGTTTCGCCTAAGGTTTTGCACAATTTTAAATATGCGCTTCTTAACCAAATGTTTTAGGGGAATCCCCCAAGGTGGAGTAGATTTGTAATAAGGGAGTAATTACTCATTGACGTCCACCAGAGCGCAGCCATACGGCCACAAAGGAAAGCTCTACAGCTTTCACAGAAACTTCGTAGTTAAAGAGAAATTCGTCCTGGTCCGGGGACGAATTTTAAATATACGCTTCTTGAGTCAGAAATGCTTTTTCCGGCATAGCATTGTCAGAGGTTCAGTACATCGCTATAAAGCTAAGATGTGCTAAGTAGCAGGCTGGTGAACTAACATTGAATAGTCAACTTTTTAGCTATTACTGTTATACGCTCCTTAGTTATTTAGAGGCGCCTAGCCCACCTTATCCATATCAGGTTAGAGAATTTCGAAAACGTTGTTACCCTCTGCGCTATGGTCCAACACATTTAGGCTATTTCGACCAGTTACGTGCACTGGAGAGATTACTTTGCCTGCAAGCTTCCCGAAAGGTGCATGTGTTTTGGCAGGAAATTTCTATCCTGTGCGTAACATGGAATGCAAGAGCACGTTTCATGTTCGACGTGCTTGCCCATTCGCAGGTGGACTTCATCAAGAGCCTTCCCCCGTGGCATCGCTTTGCGTGGCTGGTGTACGACGTGCACTTGATGGACAGGTCAGCCAAATGCGACGCGGACCCGTTCAAGCTTATCAAGGATCTCAAAAGCAACTTCGGGATCGCGTGATTGGGATGTGGTCGAGATATGACGGGAGTAAAACTATCTCCGAAAGCGCTTAGTTTCGTGCGAATGCTGTATTTTTCACGACATAGACGCACACCTCGAACAGGCTAAGCGAAGTTCCCACGTTCTCTCTTCTCCCCAGCAGCTTGAGAAAGCAATGCTGCTGCCGCTTTGCTGTGATTTTGCCGCTGGTTGCATTACTCGTTTCCGGGCGCTGCCCTTCTCCCATGAAGGTACTGTATGCAGTCAAGGAGCATAAGGTGTCCTAGCCATCACCTCACCATACATAGAAGCAGGCGTGACACTTACGTCAGTTCTGCGAGGTGCTGTCTACTTTTAATGCGAATTCATATGTCCCACTAGCACGAAAGCCTGCGTCCGCAGTCTATAGCACGAAATTCTGTTGATGTCGGAATACCGGTGTACAGTGCCACCACACTTGTAAACCAACACTTATAGACACGATGACGAAACTACGATTTATGGAAGTCATAATTTATAGACATTCTGCGATGTAGCATGAATCACCACTTTAATGCTTGGGAATTTACAAACGTAAGCAGTTTTCAGTGTCTGAGCAAAATTTCCTTGAGGCTGCCTAGTATATGCACGTGCTAGTCATGCTGGCCTATTTGCCGGCAGTCGAGACGCGCCCAGCCCAGCTGGCCAAACAACTCACCAACATACCTGACTCTTTGCAATGGGCAGTTCACATCATCATGTCCAACTTCACAAATATGGGACTTAAACAACTGCTTCCCCGGGATCCATGCGTACACCTCCGAAAGTACGACGACCACGTACCACTGCTCAATAGGCTCAAGGTCCTTGGACTCTGTATTTCAGGACAGTTTGTAAACCACCATCACTCTGAACTCCTAGACAATCAAACCAAACAAATCATGGGCCTTATTCACAGAGTGGCCAGACGCAACCACGGCTTGACGCAGAAGGAAACCATTAATATAGCAGACGCTTTCATCACCAGCGGCTTCACTTAGCACCTTCGGTATCATCTGCTCACAAAGAGAAGGCTGATGTGCTTGTAAGAAACGCAACCACCTCAGCGCTCCGCTACCACAATCTGTTAGCCCAAACCGCTTAGCCTCAAGCTCGGAATTACTCGAAGCCCAACGAGGCAGCTGGATACTCTGACTGCGGCCAACTTCATCTGCGGCATCAACACTTGACCCCCACCAAATGCTCACCTGCACCTAACTATCAAATCATTCCGCATGACATCCAGGGCCAACTGCGCATCAAAACTCTGACCTGAATTATGAACCCCGAGCTACACAGGGGCAGCCGCCAGGCACGAGCTGAATATTGCACCAAACAGTACACAGACAGATCCGACACCTTCTAGGTTATTGTAGTGCTGTCGCCGCAGCCGCACTCTACGCCAACAACCCTTACTGAGGTTGAGGGTGCGGCCATCACTTTGGCGCCCATAGACGCTACACAGGATCCCAACGTCACTGAAATCTGCACAGACTCCCAAGCTACGTACCGTCACTATCAGCAAAGTATTATCACATAAAACGCCCGACACGTTCTCGCATTAGGACACATGCTTACCCAAGAAATAACGCTCATGTGGGTTCCTGGGCACGCATCGATCCCCAGTAATCAGCGCGTTCATGCGCTGGCTGGAGAACTATCCCTCCGGGCCCCGGAAAATCGGACACTGAACCCACGCAGGAAACCTTGCGGCCTCTAGTTATATGCCAGCAAATCACCACTCATTATGAATAAATCGCTTCAACCCTTCACCACCTTATCACACACTAGATTGAAATTACACTGCGCCCCGCCGCGGTGGCTCAGTGGTTACGGCGCTCGGCTGCCAGATCCGGCGGTTCGATCCCGGCCGCGGCGGCTTAATTTCGATGAAGGCGAAATTCTAGAGGCCCGTGTACTGTGCGATGACAGTGCACGCAAAAGAACCCCAGGTGGTCGAAATTTCCGGAGCCCTTCACTACGGCGTCTCTCATAGCCTGAGTCGCTTTGGGACGTTAAACCCAAATAAACCAAACCAAATTACACTGCGGTCTGACAGCAACTGCAGATAAACTGCTACATCCTTACCTCAACCACTAAATGACCGTCCCACGTTGTTCAACATGTGTGGTGGCCAAGCGACTCTCATCATGCACTACGTGTGGGAAAGCCCCAAACCCATGGCAGTTCCCCATACCCAACCCAAGACCCTCCTCATGGGAGGCCGCTCTGCGAGCTGCTCAACCAGGTGGCCAAACATGGCTTAGTGGACAGCTCTCCGTGAAGTGCAGGACCGTGGAGGTTTGGAGAAGTACGACCCAACCCATGAGGCGCTTTTGTTCATTTCTTAAAAAATAACGTTATACCTCCTCCTCCTGCGCGCGCAGACTTCACGGAGAGAGAGAAAAATATTACCGACGAGTACGTTACTTCCTAGTGCGGAATTTTAGCGCAACTCTCCAGCTATTTCAGCTTTTCGATAGACTGAGGCAAAGAATTCGAGCAAGACGTGTGTACAATTACAGACAACCTGTTACTTTTCACACATACTCAATCAAGAAACACTCCACTAAGAGTTCTTGGTTGTCATGAAGGACGCAATTAAGTTATCGGGAGGTCGGGGGAGGCAGCCCGAGGGCGCATAGGAACGTTGCGCGGCAAAGAGATAGCAGCGACTGACAGATACCGCTGACGCTTCTAGCGGAGTGGTTTGTTGGGCGAGTTGGTTTACCATATTGAAATATACCTGCGCTTAAAAGACACGGACTGAAAGATAGAGACACACACACACAGCGCTGGACTTACAACTGAATTTTTATTCGGGAAACACTGCTCTTTATACACACCAGCAGGTGATAAAAATGGAAGATGGTAACACCCGGATGATAAAAAATCGACAAACTGTCTCGTCACATGTCCAGTCCTACCTACCTTCCCTTTGCAAAAATGCCCTTTCCTTTGATAGTAGTGAAAGGGACGTGCTACTCACGCATGCAACCCCACTGTCCGCTATGCTCATGGCTTCAATTATTTCACGCGCCGTTTTGTCACGGTTCCTGCTTACTATCTTCGTCTCGTTATAGGAAGGTACACATTTACACTCTTTACAATGAACAACCAAATTCCCATCGCCTTTCCGTTCCATGTTCTTCCGATGTTCACGGAGCCGCTCGTTCACGGAGCCGCTAGCGAGTCAAGTAAACAGGGCTCTGGGTTACGGCTTAGGATGAATGCACCGTGATCCGCCGATGCCGAGCAGGCGCTTCGGCAAGTGGAGAGCACCGCGCGCTACCGCGCGGTCGGTGCCATCGAAGTAGAAAGTGGGAGGGTGGGGATGCACGCAGTGGCGAACGGCGGCAGCTATGCGTTTCGGCTTGGGCGTGCGGGAGAAATGGCGCCAGGAGCGCGCGCAGCTAGAGCTGCCCCGGCTGCGGAGCTGGTTACAAGGGACAACGGCGACGCAGCGAAACGCAGGAACGACCGCCAAAGAGCTGCGCTATAAAAACGCCCCTGAGTCCCCGCACGAACGCCCTGCACTCAAGTGTTTATAGACGGCGGATTCTTAACAACGACGTCACTGAGGAATGTCGGCCAACGCAACAGAGGCTGTCAGAAAAGGGTGACCCTATCGGTTACGGGTATAGGGTAATAGCGGGGCGCCGGTGTGAATGCGCAGCCCAACAGTCGGAGAGGCGTTATTCGGGACTTTTAGAATAGTCTAGCAAGAGAACAGCAGTTCGCGATTGGTAACGAGGTGCTGGAAGTAGTAAGAGAATATGTCTATTTACGGCAGGTAGTGACAGCTGGTCCGGATCATGAGAGGGAAATAACTAGAGGAATAAGGATGGGGTGGAGCGTATATGGCAGGTTCTCTCAGTTCATGAGTGGCAGTTTACCAATATCCCTCAAGAGAAAAGTATGCAACAGCTGTATCTTGCCGGTACTCACCTATGGGGCAGAAACGTGGAGGCTAACAAAGAGGGTTCACCTTAAAGGTGCAATGGAGAGGAATCTGAACTCGTCTTTTTGCCGCGGGAACTCAATCTGTACGTTCTAAGCATTCTTAGAAACATCGATTTATTTCCCTGTGTGGCCTATTTCCCTAATTAAAACGAATTAACGTCCGGCTCCCGCCTTTTTTTTTGTAATTCTCCCCGTAAGGTGCGCGGAGTCGACAAACGCGTGGAGTGCCTTTCAGCCAGTCTCGTGGCGACTTGCCGCCCTGCCATCGGCGGAGTAATACGTAGTAATCCGTAGAAGCAAATAGTCCGCACGTATTTTTATTTCTGCGGGCTTATTTTGCGGCTATATTATCTGCGAAAGAAATTAGTTATTCACGGAAACCTAAAAAAAATAAAGCAAAAGCAAAGCCTCCACGAGCTGGCTGAAAGGCACTCCACGCGTTAGTCGACTCCGCCTACCGTACGGGGAGAATTCAAAAAATAAAGGCGGGAGCCGGACGTTAATGCGATTTAATTAAGGAAATCGGCCACACAGAGAAATAAGTCGCAGTTTCTAAGAATGCTCGGAACGTGTAGATCGAGTTCCCGCGGCAAAAAGACGAGTTCAGATTCTTCTTCAGTGCACCTTTAAGTTAAAGACAACGCAGCGACCTGTAGAAATAAAATGATAGGTGTAACGTTAAGAGATCGGAAGAGGGCGGAGTGTGAGAGGAAACAAACGCGAGTTAATACACTCTAGTTGAAATCAAGAGGAAAAGAAGGGCTTGGGCAGGGCATGTAACGCGAAGACAAGATAACCGCTGGCCCTTAAGGGTAATGGATTGGATTCCAAGAGAAGGCAAGCCTAGCAAGGGGTGGAAGAATGCTAAATAAAACTTGGGTTGGGCCTAGTTGGTACATGATGTTGTGAAGGTGTAGGTTGCGCAACCACAAAGTTAGGTGGGCGGATCAGATTAGAAAGTTTGCGGGAATACGGTGGCCGCAACTGGCGAAGGACAGGGTTAATTGCTCTTCCGTTGCTCTTCCTCTTCTTCGTTTAGAAACAAAAACGCCTCGAATGGTAAGGACAAGGCTTCTTCTTACCTAACACAGGTTTAGAGCCTAAAGGGTGCCAAAGTTCGCTACTCAGCTAGGAAAAAAAATAAAAAAATATAAAGCGTTGTTGCACGAAATTTATTGTGATTCTTTCATTAAGAATGAAATGTATACGGACGTTTGATTACTGTGATAAGGATTAAACTGTTCATGACGATAGTACGCCTGGTGCGAACATGACAAGGGTGTGTATAGAAGTAACCACAGAAAATTAGTGAGCAAAGGTGTTTCCCCTTTGTTTTTTTTCTATTCTCTAGTAACAAGTTAGTAGTCAGCGCGCGCTTTGGTAATTTATCGGGTTGACAGCTCGTCAAGGATCCTTTCCCGGTCGGAAAGGCCCCTATCAGGAAGACCAAATCATTGCTGCTGCTTTAGACAGACAATTCTCGCGGATTACAGCGCGCAGTGCACAGGCGGCCGCACTCATCTCTTTATCTCTCGGTTCACTGGTGCGCACCATGCTTTGTAGTTGCGCAACGCCGACACGCATGGCTTCTTTCGTCGGCGTCGCTTGAAATGGGGCACCTGCTCATCAGGTTCCGTTCACTGCGCTGGGGAAGGAGCGTGGGTCGCGCCGTATAGGCCAGCCATCCAACTCGAATAATGGAATTGAGTGGGCGAGTTCCTTTTCCATTTTGACAGTGAAAGCGCTCAAATGGACAAGGACGACAGAAAAGGAGAGACATACAAAACGCTTACTTTAAACTGATTTTATTTCATGCGGAAAACAATTTTATACTAATGGTAATCACCTGCGCATGCTTACAAGAACATTAACAACTAGTGATAGCTGGCACGTTCTTTCATACAACCGGCGTGCCCGATGTAAGATAAGCAATCTCTTTTTCTGACAACAAAATTGATGGAGCGCTTACGCAATCATCGCCCGTCCTACTATCTCAAGAGATTCATGGTGAAAACAGCGCGGGAAAAACGAACGGACGACGAAAGACACAACAAAAGCGCTTGTGTTGTGTCACAAGCGCTTGTTGTGTCACAAGACGCAACACAAGACACAACACAGCGCTTGTGTTGGGTCTTTCGTCGTCCGTTCGTTTTTCCCGCGCTGTTTTCACCATGAATCATTACCAACTAGCCCAAATCGCAGCCTTAATTATCTCAAGAGCCTCCACAATCTCTCGCGTTATTTGACTTCTGTTCTTGAACAATTGCTAAAGTGAGTTTAACAGCGGCAAAGAAAGAAAACATGCTATTGACAATCAGCCACGAAGGAATGTGCACAATCAAAAAACACCAAAAAAGAAAGAAGGAATACACTTTGAAAGGCGGACGGCAGAGCAAGAAGCGTTGCAAATAAATACTTGCTGCATCATAGATAAGATGACACGGCCGTAACAAAAGATTCAACTGAGGGCATGTCAGCTACTTCATAGGGTAAGGCGTTCCACTCGGCTGTGGTTCGAGGAAAGAATGATGAACGGTAGGCGTTAGTTTTAACCTGCGGCATTACAATTGTTTTGCTGTGCTTGCCTCTCGTTTTCCTGGATTCGTTGAAGTGCATGTAAGTATGAAAATTTATTTTGACATGGTGGTTGACAATATTGTACATCATTTGTAGGCGGTGTAGTTTACGGCGCATTTCTAGCGACGGGGGCCCAGCTCGTGTTCTCAGGTCTGAAACAGAGATACTTTTATGGTAAGCGTTAAAAATGAATCGAAGTGCTTTCTTTTGTACCCCTTCAATGTGATTGATGTTTTTCTTAGTATGAGGGTCCCAAACAGTGTCAGCGTAATCAAGAATTGGCCTAACGAGTGTCGTGAATGCTGCAAGTTTTGTTGCACTAGTGCAGTGCCTCATGCGGTGCTTTAATAACCACAGCTTTTTTAGTGACGCCGACACAACATATTCAACATGTGCATTCCACGTTAATTTGGAGTCAATTGTAACACCAAGATATTTGAAGTTGTCAACCCGCTTGACATCAGCATTGTTAATTTTGTAAGTATATATTAACGGTTTTTTCTTTCTTGTGACCATCATGTGGGCACATTTAGAGACATTTAGGTTCATACGCCAGGATTGACACCAACTGTTAATTGCAGAGAGGTAATCACTTAGCACAATTTGATCTTGCACAGATTCGATGACCTGGTACACGATTCAGTCATCGGCGAAGAACCGGCATTGTACAGAGGAATCCAAAGACAGGTCATTTAAATAGATCAGAAAAAGAAGAGGTCCAAGGACAGAACCTTGTGGTACACCGGATAATACAGGGGCAGATGAAGAAAGTGAGTTTTCAATGCAGACATACTGTTGTCGATTGGATAAGTAACAATCAAGCCAATTCACAATTTGTTCATTTTGCAATACAATTTTTAGCTCAAGTAATAACCTTTTGTGACAGACTCGGTCAAACGCCTTTTCGAAGTCGAGGAACAGTATATCAATTTGCCCACCCCGATCCAAAGCTACCATGAGATCATTAGTAGTGTGCAGTAGTTGCGTAACCGTGGATAGGCCACGTCGAAAACCGTGCTGTCCCTCAGAAAAGAAATTATTGTTTTCCAGAAAACTGCTTATATGCTTAAAAATACAGTGCTCCATTACCTTGCTAACGGTGCACAGGAGCGAAACAGGCCTTATTCACACTAGCCTTATCTCCAGATTTGTGAATAGGGATGACCTTAGCCATTTTCCAATCATCGAAAATGGTAGCTTCATTCAAACTCTCGTTGAATATTATGAGCAGGTATTTCGAGCACCATTCTGCGTACCTAAATAGAAAGTTGTTGGATATTTCGTCTGGTCCGGCAGATTTTTTTGTGTCTAAGTTTAACAGTGACGAAAAAATGCCTTGTTCCGTAATAAAGAGGTTCGGCAGCTCATATTTTGGGCATACATATTCAGGACTAAGATTGTCAGCTTGTAAAAATACGGAAGCAAAATACGCGTTGAAAGCCTCGGCAATACACTGAGCATCACTGGTCTCGGTACCGTTCAGTCTGACTTTGGTCACCGGAGCTTTTTTGTTTGTTAAATGCATCCAAAACTTTCTTGGCGCTTTTGTAAGAAAATGGTGCATCTTAACGTTAAAAAAGTGGTATTTAGATAATTTAATTTTATTTTTAAGTTCAGCGCGCAATGACTGTAGCCTTGAGCGAGTGGTGCAAGAAGTGAGGCGTGAACAGCGTTTTAGTCGACGCTTTAGGTGCAGTATGTCCCAAGTAATCCATGGACTGTGGCGAGGTGCTTTCTTACACTTCATGGGAACGAATTTCTTAGTGCATTCTTGTACTGAATGTTTAAAATGCTTCCATAAATTGTTGACGCTAAAGATTCCCAGCTTGTGTTTTTCAAGAAAGGAGTCAAAATCCTGTTCTAAGTAGTCGGCAGCATTTCTAAAATCCAAGAATTTCTTGGGGATGCTTCGTGTCACTTTTCTTGTTAAATTGCTTTTAAAAAGAACTGATTCGTGATCGGATATGCCTGGCAAGACTTCAACAGTAAATCCTAAATCACTTACTTCTGCAGAAATAAAAACAAGATCGAGAATTGATTTCGAAGTCGAAGTGACACGTGTTGGTATTTCCACTATCTGTTTAAGATTAAAAGAAAAAGCAATATCAAGCAGCAGTTCAGAGTGCAGACATGAAGGCCTTGAGCATAGTTCATTCCAGTTTATCATGGGTATATTAAAGTCGCCGCATAAGATAACATAAGGGTAACGTTTTCTGTGTTCATGAAGAAAGTTGTACAACGATTCTAAAATCGAAATGTCAGCATTTGGAGGCCTGTATACTACACCCATAAGAAGGCTGCCTTGATGCAGTTGTACGTGAATCCAAACCATCTCGACAGATGTGTTGTGAGGAATTAATGTGTAGTTAATGCCCTTCCTAATTATGACCGCGACGCCACCTCCCCTTGAGCCACGGTGTTGTCGAATTATATCATGCGAGATAGGTATAACGTCAGTATCAGGGATACTGTCATGGAGCCATGTTTCCGTGAGTAGCGTGACGTCAGGGCCGCAACCAAGAAGAAGGCTTTCGAGTTCATCGATTTTGTTCACAACGCTTCTAGCGTTGACATTTAGTACAGATAGCGGTGCTCTGTCTAGGTGTGGTTTTGTTGGCTGGAAGGCGCTGTTTCGTTTCTTTTTGCTATAATTATGCCAGGTGTGTCACTTCAATTCCAGCGGAACGGCCTTGTTCAGTCCCTCGTCCCATCTGTAAACCTTCCCGTTTATTTTGACCTTGTCGAATGATGGCACTACCTTGTCGCCTTTGTCTCTGTGCCGCCGCGGTGGCTCAGTGGCTATGGTGCTCGGCTGCTGACCCGAAAGACGCGGGTTCGATCCCGGCCGCGGCGGCTGGAATTTCTTTGGAGGAGAAATTCTAGAGGCCCGTGTACTGTGCGATGTCAGTGCACGTTAAAGAACCCCAGGTGGTCGAAATTTCCGGAGCCCTTCACTACGGCGTCTCTCATAGCCTCAGTCGCTTCGGGACGTTAAACCCCACAAAACCAAAACCAACCTTTGTCTCTGTTTGGTTTTGTATAGGCCCAAAGTTTTTTTCTTATCGCTCGGACTCGGGGCGAAAAGTCCTCCGAACGCTGAATTCTGAGCCTTTAAAGGCGCTGCATGCTTTCAGTATCCTTGATTTGTCCCTGTAGTCTGAAAGCCTGAATGAACCTTGCGGAAGCTAGTCCTTCTTGCATTGTTCGTCATTGGTGGCAGTGACAGCCACCTGCCAGGGCGGTGACGCTAAC